>NC_142580.1:3700000-4050833 GCF_041283825.1 Pyrus communis | reverse complement strand
AAATTTTCCTAGAAACGATTGCAAATTTTGAACTTTTGATTTTTTTTGAGAAACTTGTCTCTAATTTTGACTAAATATGAATGTGTTGATATACGCACCTTATTACAAATTTCCATAATTTTTTTTTAAAACAACCTGTATCGATATCGATATATCTATAAATTTGCATATCGATATAATCTTATTGTACTTGTGCCACCCTAAAATTGACTCCACCCTAGTAAGTGTAATGTTGCATACGGATAACCGTATACAAGAATCTCTCCCAATTGAGCCAAGACAACAGGCTTGACATTGGAATTTGTACGAAGCCCAAGGGCCAAACACTAGTTAAGCCTTGTGAAGCGCGGCACCTCCTCTATCAATCTCAAGTCTCAGCTGATGTGGACTGATGAGAGCTCTCAAGTCAAATTCCATCAATGCATGGAGTCTAGATGCCCACCCAATATTTTCCTGTTGTGGGTGACAGACATTTCAAATAAAACTCCGCATACCTAATCTTACTGTAATTATGTGTTACAGTATTGGACCAGTTTAATACGTGTTGGAATGGACTAACAATAAAGAACCCCTTTGACTTTGAATTGGAGACTTCGAGAATGCGTTTATTATGCCAGAGTAATTCGAGCTGGACTAACTTCAAAGATTAAGTTGAACGATTTTAGATTAGGCTAATGTCATTTGTTTTAGGCTTTCAGCTGATAGTAATATCTGCAATTAGCACTGGTGTTTCTTATTTCAGGCTTTCTGCAGATAGTAATATCCTTGAGAAATGCTAAGGAGATTCATTCAAAGTGGAATTTTTATAAATTTCTTATTATTTCACAGTTTAACGTTAATTTTTCGTGGAATATTATAAAACATGTTTACAACTATTCGGAACATTTTTTTTTTTTTTTGGTGTGCTATCCACACATCTTATTTTACTTCTCACACACCTCTTGATAATTTATGACGGTTGATCTTCTTCAATTCATCCGATCCGACAACCAAAAATTAAAAATATATATGATAAGTAAAATAAGATGTGTAGATATCACATAGCCGTATGGAATTGTCTTAATTCGTACTTATCACTATTTTGCGGTGGGATGGGATGGGATAGGACAAGGAGTCCAGGATTTCCCAAAGGATATTGAGAGAGACTCTCAAAGTAGAATTTTTTTACAGACTTTGACATTTTATGTTTTTGTCACAACAGTTTATAATGTTAATAATATTAAACTGTGAGATTATAGAGAATTCATAGAAATCTGACTTTAGAAGAGTCTCCTCAACGTTTCCCATATCATGTCATACCCTTGTTCTTGTCTTTTTTTGCCTCATCATTTCATCACCATCTCAATTTTTGGTATCCTTTACTACTATTTAATTTCTTAAGCTTCAAACAAATACAAAATTCGAAGAGAGTGATTTTCACTTCCCATTTGTCCTTCTGCACTCATTTTTTTGTTTTTATCTCTTAATTCTCTATTCATTTATTCAAATCAGAGACTAAGAAATAATAAATAAGGAGCGATTGCAAGGTATAAAAAAGAAGTGCACTATCCGCTTCTACCATACTTTAAGTTAATTTGATCCTCGTTTAAGTTAATTTGATCCTCGTTTTCTTGATTTGACCAAAAAAAAAATCTCTGTTTTCTGGAGCTCCATGTACAGCATTGAAAGAAAGAAGAAAACATGGAAAAAAGTGACTAGTCAATGTGTGACAGTAATCTAATTTATCGTTTTTGACCTTTTGATGAGGGGTTCTCCAGTGAGAGTCTGGGGGCACAGTTTTTTTTTTTTTTTTTTTGACAAGAAACAATAATATAGCCTTTCATTAATCAACATCAAATAATTACAAAATGTTATTAGATACATAATTCTAATAACTAATAAATTGATCTGAAATGAATTTGCACAAAACAGACAATATAACATTAAAACCCTAGTAGACACCTACAAGCTCAACCACACAGTCGCCAAGCACACAAATCTACCGGTACAAATATGTCACAATAAACAATAGTTGCAACAGAGAGATACCAGTAGACACAACTGTCATCGCTGAATAGCAAGGCCACAAAAAGTCATCGCGAAAGTATGAGACCATGTCAAAGTCACCGTTAGAAGACAAGACTCACAATACACAACGCACAAAGGCGAAGACCAAATTAGCCATAAACCAACACCACCACGGTGCACAAGGGCAAGAGGAACTAAACTACACTGAGAAGGATCCGATGGTGGTGGGATATGACTAAAAGGGAATGATGCAGATTTTTCACTGTCAGCTGAGTTTAACTAAAACAACAATAATATTTTCTTTTTTCCTTTACGACCATCTTTAATTCTTAGGTTAAAACCTAAAATTTTTAACTTAGAAAATTTAAATTTTAACCCAAATTTTTTTTTTCCCCCAATCCCTTTTGAGTTAAAATTTTAGCCTGAAACTATTAAAGAATGAATTTATGATAATTTTTTTTTCTTAAAGTAACTTTAAAAAAAAAATGTAGACTGTCATAATTTAATTTTATGAACATTTTAACCTAAAAGAATTTAGATTCCGATAAATATTGAAAAATCACTAAACTGATACCATAAAACACGTGAAACATTATGGAAGAATATGAAACACATCAAATATTTTTTTAATTACTTTAACCATTAGATTTACATTTGGACCATTAGATCTTAACGTGTTAGATTAAATGAATTTGTAAATATAAATTAAAAAAAATACACATACATGGTGGGCCAACCCTACTAATCCAAAGGAATTATGGGCTAAATTTGTTCAAAAAATGAGTTTTGGGTTAAAACTTATATTTGTCCCAAAGGTTAGACCAAGTTGGAGTAAGTTTAGGTCATCTCCAACCGAATGAGGACCAGATAGCTCTCTTTAGCCCTATAGCCCTCCAAGAAATTATATTTTAATAAAAAACATAATTTATTATTTCAATTTAAAGACTACAACTTAAATTTAAAAACTACAACTTAAATTTAAAGTCGATAATCATCATCATCATCATCCGTAATGGTGAAAATTATGTGAGAAATGGTGTAAGAATAGCTTAGGTATTTATAGAAAAAAAAAAATTAGAATTCTTTTATTTTTTATTTTTAAATTTTGTTCGGAAAAAAAAAAATTCAAATCCAACAGTAACCTAGTGTCAGCATGACGTTAGTTAGCTGAGATTTGCATAACACATCACTTTTGACAGGCTTGGGGCTGGCTAGCTGACTCATTTGGGCCAGTTGGTTGGCCTGATTTGGTGTTTTTGGCCCGGTCGGGCCCAAGAGCCCTTTGGCCTAATCATCAGTTGGAATCGATTTTCATGTCATTTCAGACTATTTTTAGCCTTATAACCCTCTAACCGGTTCGGTTGGAGATGACCTTAAATCTAAAATTTGAGTTTTATTCTAAGAGTTGGGTAGGGTGTAATTGGCTTCGTAGTGTTCCTTGGACCACAACCACGTTGAGCCCCTTTTTTCTGATGATTCAAGTGAATAAAAAAATAAAATAAAATAAACCAACCCTTTTCAGTTTATTTATTTATTTTTTTGGGTTCTAACTTCATCTGCCTCCTACCCCAAGAAAATCAATGAATGGCGGTGGTGGAATGCTCGTCTCACGGTGGCCGCCGCCGCCGCCAACAACTCTGTCAGCAGCTGATGCGGATAGTGAGGGTTTGCCGCCGGAAACTTGACATGAAGAATATGAGTAGCTTTGATGAACAAGGCTGGGGAAGTTTGACTCTTGCATTGCCATCTTATTCATGTATGGTGGAGGATGGTGGGTGTACGTACCCCCGCATGAATGATCCTCCACCTCACCTGAACCATCCCGACATCTTCTCTGGCTCATCATCCCCATCACCTCATTGCTCTTCCGACCTGCAATAACACAACCACCATTATGTATTTGAGATTTACATGCAGCTAGGACATCCGTGTGTCTGTAGCCCAAGTTAATCATACACACGACAATGCATTAATCATACACAGGACAATGCATGATTATGGACTTAAAAGATACTGCTACGTGACATTTCAAATTTAAGCAGGGTATTGGAAGAGAGTTTTTGGCAAATGGAAACGTGACAAATTAAAAAGAATAAGAACAATGACATACCAGAGAAGAATTCAAAAGGAGTTTGTTGTTGTTGTGAGCAAAATCCACTATTATTATAAGAAATCAATTTTTTCCTTGTGATTGCTTCTTCTTCTCCCAAACTAATCAAGTTTTGTGAACCATTTGAGCCATAATAACCAACACCACCATAATAGCTTGTTCCATATGGAAAATCCGATATAGAACTACCGCCGCTGAGGCCGCCATTGGGGAGACTGAGACCACCGTAAGGTGGCGGAGGTTTCGTACTCCTCGAGGCTGCATTGACGCTTGGATTTTCGTCCACGCTTCTGTAAACAGTTTGGTTTAGCTTCCTCCGACAAGCACTGGATTGCTTTCTGTACTTCCTGGCCATGATAACATGCCAATGGTTCTTCAAAGCATTATCAGTTCTTCCAGGAAAGAGCCTGGCTATCATGGCCCACTTGTTGCCATATATTCTATGAGCTTGCATTAGTTTTTCTTCCTCCTCCTCAGTAAAAGCTCTTCTGTTGATTCTTGGGTCCAGCTGGTTAAACCATCTTAATCTGCAGCTCTTACCTTTTTTAACAAACACAAATATGCAAAAATATATGAATTAGTAGAGATTAGAGTGACTAACAAAATCAAAGAGAAAAAAAGGAGAGTGCATTGGAGGAAACATGAGTACGAAAATCACTTCCCAAGAAGAAAACTTAACTATACAAAAAAAAGGACTACAAAATTTCACATATTTTTTACCTGACCTTCCTTCCAGCTTCTCTGCAATAAGGTTCCAGTTCTGAGGGCCATAAAGAGTCACAAGTTCCTTGAGCTTGGAATCCTCAGCAGGCCTCCAATGCCCTCTGGCACACAGTTTTGATCGCCCACTTTCTGTTTCCCTCTCACTAACACTCACCCCACCCTCATTAGGGTTCTTATCATGATCACTGCTGTTGTGGTGATCCTCATAACTTCTGGTAGAAGGAAAACCCCAGAAAGCCCTCCCATTTTCTGGTTCAGAAAGCTTAGAGATGTAGCTGTTGTCCTGGGAAGAAACAGATGAATATACTCCATAGTTGGATCTCAGAGAAAGAGAGCCCATATCCGCATAAACCATTCCCATTGAACAAGGAGAAGAAGAAGAGGAGGAGGAGAAACAGCTTAAGACATTTGCGTTTTCCGTTGCATATATAGCACCATTGTTGGCCATCATTTTTTTTACATTGAAGAACTGTTACAAAGTCATCTTTGAAAAGATTGGAAAAATAAATTAGAAGCGAGAGAGAGAGAGAGAGAGAGAGAGAGAGAGAGAGAGAGAGAGAGAGAGAGAGCTCTAGTGAGAGCTAGGTAGGAAGAGAAAGGACTGTGTGTTTTGCAGGTGAGAAAACAAGAAACAGCAAAAATAGCAAATAGTGTTCAGAAACCTACACAGCCTCTCACCTCATCAGTCTCACTGTCTCTGTGTAGGGAGTTGCAGAAGAGAGAGAGAGAGAGAGAGAGAGAGAGAGAGAGAGAGGGGGGGGGGGGGGAGGGGGTTTACCTTGGGTTTCAGTTAACCACCTGAAGTTGACCCAACGACCATCACCAAACCCAATTTGGCCATGAATAATTCGCTTTGATTTTTTCATGTCCCTTCTTTCACAGCTTTTATGACAGTCCAAAAAGGCAACTTCCTTAACGTCATCCTAAACCCCACCTCTCCACCTGTTTCTGTCTCTTTCAGAGAGGAGGGGGTTCACGAGTCATGTACGTAGGGAAGACATCAATTTCATTATTTATGGCTTCCATAATCCAGGATTCTAATGACATCGAATCAGCAGCTAATTAAACACACGCTACTGAATAATCCAATTCATATATATATATATATATATATATTAAATCGAACATAAAACTTCGAGTACATAAATAAACGTCTGTAATTAATTGAGTTACAAATTCTTCAATTATACCATTGTAATAATAACTAATGAACAGTAATTATTGTTGGTTTAGGGTTGCCTTTTGATACAAAATAATGCTGGCTTAGGGTTGCCTTTTGATATGCAAATAAGTTTGAACTAACTATGGTAAGAAATAATAACTAATGAACAGTAATAGTAAAATGCATAAAAATTATGAATACTGGTATTATAGTTGGTTTTCACTCGGTGGAAGAAAACCCATTGCAGACGTTTGCTTCATTTAGTGTGTGTCATAATATTCACCGGAATGTATGATCTATGCTTTGAAGAACTGAGCAGTTTGGGTCAAAATCTTTGAACTTCCTAATCCCATTCATATGAGAAATACTAATGAGACTCTCAAAGTGAGATTTTTTGTGAATTCTCTAACACATAACAATTTTGGTACAATATTTTATAATGTTAGCACGAAAATTATGTTAAAAAATGAAGTGGTAGAAAATCTACAGAGAATCTTAATTTTAATAGTGTTTCCTTAGCAATTCTCCATGAATATTATTATATCAACAGAAACAGCCTTAACGTAACACCTCAAGAATTACAAAACAACCCAATATCCATCACAGATATAACTCATAAACAAGACAACAGTAGATCATCAAACCCTGATTTGGTTCTATTTACTTGGACAGTCTAGCGTTCAAACATCCGTATATCCATACATTAAAGTAATTTAGTAAACACTATTTCTTATAGTGTCATCTAATAACCATTTCATTTTTTATTTTTTATTTTTGTTCTCACTTTTTTTTTAACTGAAAATCTGTTTGATAACTATTTTCAATTTTCAAAAAAAATGAAAAACTAAAAAAATCAAAAATCAAAAACAAAAAAAATGAAAACTACTTTGAAACTTTGTTAAATTTTTGAATAATTTTCAAAAAAAAAAAACTGGAAATTAAATGATTATTAAACTGCTTACATTATTTAATAAATGAGCCTCATTTCACGGATCTGGAGTTCCTTCCAATTCCTCTAAAAAACTCTCAGTCAATTAGTCAAACACATAGCATTAGGGGGTCCCAGCAAGCCAAAGGGGTGATGCACGTTTGTGTCACTGCTCTCTCAGTCTCTCACTGTACTAGCTCATTGCTCATGCCTGTAGCATTTGAGGTCCATGTATGTGCATGTGAACATGCTTTTGAGATCCCTGCTTGCTGGGCTCTCTTCATGTCATCATCATATCCATGGAGACCCCACGTTCGGAAGCCGCAAAACAAAACTAATTTCTATCTGGCCATGTCATATATATTCATCCACATGATCAATGACTAATTAAACCAAAGTTAATTTGCATGCTTAAACTTCAATTAAGATTACAAACTAAGACACTACTACTCTCATCAGCGAGGCAAAGACAATAGTGTATGCATCCAAGATTACTGTAGACTCTCTTCAATTATTGAGTGGACTTGGTCAGTCAATTAGGGCTTAAAAGCTATTCTACGTGGAAATTTTTACCAAATTACCATACCAACCGTCCTACCATCCATACCATACCAAATTATTACCAAAAATTTGTACCAATTGGTAATGGTACGGTATTTGTACTGTACCATACTATTTTGGTACGGTATTGGTATCCAAAACCAATACTAGTGGTATACCGTACCTACTAATATTATTAATATTATATTATGTATTTATTCATACAATTATTTGAGGGCAAAATTAATAATAATTATTGTAAAAGTGTAAAAAATGTAAAAAGAAAAATATACAATCACTTATAGTGACAAGCTTTACAACTTTCATGAAGATGTCAGCTTCAAAATCCAACACTTTTATCCATAAACCTTAAATTTATATTTAACCGTCAATTGTCATTTACGCTTTATTCTTCCTACTGAATTTTATTTTTAAATTTTATTTTTTGAAAACATGATCATCTGGCGGATGCAAGAAGATGAACAGTTCAGATCTTTGATATCACGTTTCGATATTTACGGTTAATTGAAATATGAGTTGATGTCATATAGTTTGTAGAAACTTTATAAACATCAAGCAATATTTTCATTAACCATAAAACTCTGAACATAATATCAACGATCCAAACCGTTCATCTTCATGCAGCCTCTAATAGATCATGTTTTCAAAAAAGAAAATCCGAAAAAAAAAACAAAATTTGATGAGAAAAATGAAGTGTAAATGTAAACAACAATCAATGGTTAAATTTTGATCTATGATTTATTGATTATAATGGCGAATTTCAAAGTTAAGCTCTTTACGAAAGTTGTAAAGCTTGTCATTATGAGCGTTTATATATTTTTTTCTATATTTTTTACACTTCTACATTAATTAAAAAATATTAGATTTTGGACAAACTAAGTGGCGTAAAACAAAGTGGCAATTACCATTGACATATCATACCAACCAAACTATTTGGTATACCGATATTCGGTATACCGAAAGTTTGGTACGATAATAGTAATAGATTTTGTCGTACCAAATATTTGGTATGGTAATTGGTATAGAGATTTTGATACGGTAATGTAACAAAATCACCCCTAATTCTACCCTATTATTGGGGAGAAAATGCAGTATTACCGACAGTGAGATAAATATATGCACGAGTAAAGTAATAGGTGATACAGAAATGTCCGTGTATGCGATGAGAGCTTTTCTAAAGATGACAGGACGGATTAGTTATGAATTAGTAGACAATGTTGTTAACTGGGAAATAGAAACGAACTCTCACTTGGTCCCCAACTTTTCAGACCAGCTATGGGAAGACAAGTGAAAACCATACATCACATGTGTGTGGATCGTGCGAGTGTGTGGGCATTCAAATATGGACAGGTACAAATGAACACTACTTATTAGTGTAAAGAATATGTTTCCCTTTATCATATCTCTCATATCATCTGCCTTCTCTCACACCTTCTGTGCTTTCTTTGTTTTCTTCTCCCTCGGCCAGTCTGCCCCCTCCCCACATGTGCCCCCATGTTTGCACGTGTATAACTAAATCTCAGACTCTGCATGAGAGAACTATTGGCATAATTAACTACTTTGCTACCCCAAAATTAAAATGAATTGAACTGAAGGTATGTATAAAACTATACACTAATGATGTTTTAATTTGTGAAACTAAAATATGTTAAATTGAACAATGACACAAATATCACAGCTTGAGAAAATATACGATATTCATTATGATAGAAGAAAGAAAGTGCCTCAATTAAAAATAATTTGCCAGGGCTTTTAACCCGGTGTAATACAAAAAAATTATATGTAGCATATACATTAGCCTATTAACAACTACTTAGGTTAAAGCATGTCCATAAGAAATAAAAAAGGATTATATATATATATATATATATATATATATATATATATAAGATGATTATAAGTGGATTGGAAAATCAAACAATCAAGATGCATACATAACATGTGAAACGTTTCAAAAGCTTCAGTATGTATATCACATAAACAACAATAAGAATTCTACATTTGGAGAGTGGATTTGAATAGAAAATTGTCGATCATGCAGTTGTACACATAGGGTATATGAGACATTTTTCGTGTCAAAATTCATGTCATTCTTGTTAATTTTCCTATTTCAGCAAAAGGTTTTTGTAACTATCCCTATAACATCCAATTTCCCTAACTTTGTCACTTTATTATTATAAATATTATGTTTTGGATTTTCAAATGATCATGAAGAAATTATAGCAATGATCGTTCAACTTTAACTCAATTGGAGCAATGGTCCCTTAACTAAAAATCCATGACCAGGTCCCTTAACTCATCAAAAAGTGTAGCTATGGTCATTTTCGTCAACTCTATTAAAACTTCCGTCCAAATGAGTCACATTTCATGTACGTGAGGTTGAATTAAGGAGCAAATATAGAAAACCAAATGAAAAAAATCGCAGCAGTGGTCCCTCAACTTTAACCCAATTAGAGAAATGGTCCCTCAACTTTAACCTAATTGAAGCAATGAACCCTTAACTTTAACCCAATTGGAGCAATGATCCTTCAACTTTAACCCAATTGCAAAAATAGTCATCCAACATGAGTCATTTTGACATAATTCTGATAAAGTTGACGAAAAGGACTATAGCTGCAGGTTTTGATGAGTTAAGAGACCAATATTCATGAATTTTTAGTTGAGTGATCATTGCTCCAACTAGGTTAAAGTAAGGGATCATTATTACAATTTTCTCATTGATCATACTGACATGATATACTCTTTTGTTGTTGGTTGTGAGCATGCACATATTGTGTATAAAATATGCATGTGTAAGAGTGGGGCAGGAGAGTGTCATAAAAATATGGAAGAGTTTGTTATATACTGAGGGCAAGTGAATGAACGAACATGCTTTTGGGGTGATCCATGTAAAGACACGGGAATAGGCTGGCTTGTTGGCTCATGAAAGAAAGATCACAAAAGGTTGATATACGTCCCACCATTTAAATTGTAGGGACTGCAGTGTTGTATAAGATTCTATTGAGTCCGTTCCTTTGGAACTACATGCAAGGAAAACCAGTAGTGTCTCAGTTCCTATAGCTTACTCTCCCACCACTGCCCCAAGTAACAAGATCCAGACAAATTTAACTTGCACCCAACATATTAATATTTGTAAATATGATAGATAATTGGTGTAACAATTGGTTTCTAAAACATTGGATAGGATTTTAAGTAAGTATAAGAAACAATGAAGCATAGAGTGTTGGATATGAAGCATATGGAAATGGAAGTGCAGCCAAATTTTGTCTGAGGGCACAAGAACATGTCGATATGGAATTCCCTTACCCACATCATGTGAATCCAAACAACTATTGAAGAGGGTTGTCTGGAAGCCTAGGAGAAACATTTGAACTTGACCGTCATATATACTGCCTTACGTATTGTTACTAATCCACATTTTTAATATGGATGTAGGACAAAGTAGGTATATTATTAGGCATTTGTGAGCTTTTGGTATATTGTCAAGTGAATTAACAGACACGTTATAACATGCATGAGTAGCTAGATTGAAAACATTAAACGTCGATGTTGATGATGATATGTAAGCATGCATGCATGGATCATGATGTTCGTGTAAGCATGCATGTATGATGATGATGGTGACGACAACGACCGTGACGATGATATGGATATATAATAGGATGGGGATTCTCTCCCTCTTCCTTTTTCCCTCCTCTCCTATCACAATTTTTTTTCTCTCTACAAAGATGAAATTTTGAGCGTTCAAACAGGACGGTGAGGAAAGTAAAAGAAAAAAAAAAGAGGGAAGGCATCCTTGTCTATATTATATGCATGGAAACAGAAGCCTAAGAACAAAGTCTACAAGACTAGAACCCCTTCAGTCATTCAGGATAAATAGAAGGTAGGGCTAGCTAGCTAGCTAATTCCGTGCGTGCTCAGGACCCAACAAAGGAGCTACAACTCTGTGATCTCTACATTTCATCACTGCACCAGCTGATGAAGTCATGTATAGGTAGATGTTTCCAGATATGAACTACTGCATATACATGCATTATGAGAGAGAGAGAGAGAGAGAGAGAGAGAGAGAGAGAGAGAATGGGTTTTCTGTCCTCGAATTTATCTGTGGGTCAAAATAGACATAATGGATGCTGGTTAATTAGCTAAACTGACTGACTGGGGGTGAATTATCCAGAGAATGGGGAGGCATCCAAAGCCATATGATGCCACAAGTAGATAGTAAAGGAGGTGAACTGTTGAACATGACGTACCACTCTCATAATTTTGCAAATTCACTAACCCCATATATGGTAAATAAAGGTTGGTTTTCAGTTTTTACCCCTCTCTTTTTCATGATTTCGTTAAAAAGTTAAAAAGAAAAAAAGGGTTACTATATAATTTAATTGGACCCCTTAGTCTCTCTTTGCTTGTTCAAATTGAATTCCTGTGAATATCTGATTCAGTAGTACTAACTCATCAGTAACGTGAAAAATATCAGAGGGTACAGTTAGGAAAAGGCCAAAGGGAATTGGGGTATAGCTGGGTTTTTATATTTTATTTCTGTACAATATTAATTGTTGGTGTGGGGGGGGGGGAGGGATGATGGTGTATGATGTATCAGTGAATCTGTTTGTGTAAGAAGTCAAGTAATTGAGAGTCTCAGAGGTGTAAAAGGAGAAAAGGACGGGGTTGATTTTGTTTTAGATTTTCATTCATTGATTGGGGAAGGAAGAGCCACAGCTTTGTGTACATTGAGGAATTGCTTCTGTACCTTATACTTTAGGTTTATTTTTTATTTAAAAAAAAAAAAAAACACCATTTATATTCCCGTGCATATATAACTACCATTCAACTTTAATTAGTCCGGATTTTAGAATGCTCCAAGATGTATCTCATATCTCGTAATTCTTAACCCTTAAATCATTGATCAAAATGCAATAAGCAAAAATCTGACGACCAAAAGCACTTGAGAATAAGATATCCCGAATTCAAAGTTGAATCCCAATTTTTCCCCCTTTATCTGTCTGAGGAGATGAGAAAGGGGAACAACTGATCAATTGAGTGATTTTGTAGCAGAAGTCCACGTGCGTTGTGTTGCTTGCTAAGAAACGAAACAGAGCCAACGGTTCATGGTCGTACGTACACATAAAAGGCTGTCGTTGCTAGACAACCATGCATGTGTATATGTGTAGGTAGCCATCCCAAGGAAAATTGTGCTTAATTCATTTAGCTTAATTTGGTTAATCTGTTCATTGTTATATATATTTTTGTCCCATGATAAGTTACTTGAGACAAGGGAGAGAAAAATTAACCGATAATATGAGAGTTATTCTTGGAAAACTAATCCTATGTTGCATCATTTTTTACTGGGAAAATAACTTTAGGGGCATTTGACCATTTGAATTGTAAAATATCTCTCGTATAAACATGAGATGAACAATATTTTTGTCACACCTGACATAAACATCATATGATTCTATTGCATGAAAGTTGTCTTAGTGAGTTAGTCCTCATTGCGAACGGAATGTAATTTTATGTTGCATCACTTTTCTACTATGGGACTGTCTCACTATGTCACCAATAACTAAGAAAACTTCTCGTACGATCCTACCTTGTGTGAAAATTGTTCTAATCAAGCAGTTATATGACGAAAAGCCGGTGGTTTAAACATTCATATATTCATTTGATCTTTCTGGTATAACCTGCAGGGAAATGGGATGTTTATCCAAAAGCCTAATCAATGTTTAACGTGCTTATTGATGCGACACCTTCATAAAGTTTGATAAATGGTGAGCAAGGACCATCGTATTGGTTTTTCAAATGCAGTCATGAGACTCATGACTCTTGGACTGTCCTGAAGAACCCCCAACTGTGATCATCTTCTGTGGACCTACTCCGCCAAGAAATTGCTTCAC
Organism: Pyrus communis; assembly: GCF_041283825.1. Classification (NCBI taxonomy): domain Eukaryota; kingdom Viridiplantae; phylum Streptophyta; class Magnoliopsida; order Rosales; family Rosaceae; genus Pyrus; species Pyrus communis. The sequence goes on along the minus strand of NC_142580.1, from coordinate 4,037,448 downwards.
TCAATCGAAGAAGCTTCTGCCTGCACTCTGCAGTAAATAGTTAACACAAAATAGTACTTCATTATATTTATCTATGTATACGAAATCAAATGCATGCACAGATACAAATTGGTGCGAATCCTTGTGGAAACAAACTCATTGGTTTCTGTTATTTATATGATCATCATGGGATGCGTAATACCTCACTTTTAATGATTGCTGTGAAAAGCATTCAACCACCATCTAAACGGCAGATCAGGCTTTGTTTGTTGGGGATGTCCAGTCCAATCCAATCCAACCCCTAACCATATCCCATGTTTTACATCCCTCGTCTCATAATAGTAAAGTGATGAGCGAAACAGAGAAAAATAAGCATAAAATTTGTTGCATGAGTTCTCTTAAACAATAGAAGATGAAGCTTAATATAACTATCCACGTTGATATAGTGAACTATTTTCATGCAACGATGATGCCACAAAATTAATTACTATATAAAATACTTAAAATGCAGCATAACAGTGCGTAATTGACTTCAAAATTGATACAGTAATTCCGATTGGATGTCTCTCTAGATTTTCATCTAGATTAATGTTAATGCTGTGACCGACCCTCTCATCTAGTCGTCTGTCATTAGGTTATTACTGAGAGGCCCGAGGGGAGGGGATAGAGAGCATCAAAATTCACAGCCCCTAAACCCTGCTTCTTGTTATTGCTCAAAGTTTCTTAAAACCAGCAACCTCGATTGGTCATCTCAGAGAATAAAGGCTCATAACTTTGGTGTAAGAAAATATTGTCAGTGATTCAGAAAGTCGAAGAGAGAGAGAGGGATGGTTATTAGCCAACTGATTCATCTGATCTAACGGAACGTAACCCAAAGAGGTTCTTGAGCTGCTTGCTTTTATGGACAAACCTTCCGTAATCAGCCCAATCCTTCTGGCTCACTTCGCCAGTCGATCGGCCCTTTAAATAGACATCATTGGATCTTGTGAATTATAGGAACTTTGGAGCTTGTGTGAATCTGCTACAATAGAGTGGTTTGAACAAAAACGACTGGTACTCTACTTTTTACCATTTGTACAATCCTTTGATTTGCAAATTGCTAGAAGAAAAGCAAGTTAGAAAAGAGTGTACAGAAATCATTTCTCAAACGATTATCCCGATCAGAGTTCCACATCACGATAACCTACGTTAAGAAACGACTTCTTACTCTGATTTCAAGTACGTGAACATGTATTTGCAATTTTGCATACGAAAACAGCTTAATGTTTGATAAGGAGCATATACAAAACCAAATACCGTTTTACAATCGATTTGTAAATATGACACAATCTCAACATTCAATTCCATATACAAAAATTTGTAAAGTTACAAGCAAGTTGGGATATTAGACCCAGCTGCCCTCCGCGAATCCCAACCGCATCTCAATCAGCCGGGCGTTAAACTCGCCGTCGCTGACCTTCAGCATCTCCCGCAGCGGCAGCGAAAAGCCGTGCTCCACCAGCAACCGGTGCCTCGGCTTAATCTTCCCTTCCAAACTAAACGAAAAGTACTGCGGAAACTTCTTCAGTTCCCCCACGTCCCTCTTCATCTCCTCCAGAAAAAAGTCAACTTTCGGCTTGTAATTGTTGTTAATGCTGAAAGTCAACAGCCCCGGCGACCTTATCACCATGTTCACCACCTCCTCGTAGCTCAGCCCCAAGCTCTGCAAATACTCAATCTTGGGCAAAAGGGTAAATTGCACGCTCGAAACCAGCAGCACTGTCGTCTGGCACGTGATGGAGCTCCGACCCGAAAACCCCAATTCGGTCAGGAACTTCAATGCGGGTCGCAATTGGCAGTCCAAGTGCGAGACTAGGAGCCTCGGGCACCGGATTATGGACTTCCGGATATCCGGAAAGGGGATTCGGACCTCGGTGAGGAGGAAATCGAAGATTGGATAGAGGGCAGAGTGCGGGTCCACGGTGAGGAGCTGTGGGTACATGTCAAGGATCCGACCCTGGGCGGAGCGCTCGATGCCCATGGAGGAGAGGCATCCCTCGACGGACTTGAGGGAGGAGAGGGGGCAGGAGCGGAAATCTGGGTTTTGGTGGAGGGCCTTTTGGGAATCGACGTTGAGGTGGGTTTCTAAGTAGAGGACCTTTTCGCGGAAGAGGAGGCCGGGGTCGGCGGAGGTGCTTGGGTGGTGGGAAAGTGAGGGATAATTTGGCGAATTGAGAGTCGGCCTGAGGGAGTTGGAGATTGATTTGGGGACAGGGTTAGGGTTTTTGGAGGGTTTTGGAGTTGGAATGAGAGAAGCTTGGGGAAGGAAGGTTTGAGGTTGGAGATGGCGAATCATGGTGGCGGACGGGGGCTGGTAGGTATGTGTCAATGTGTGTCCGAGGAAAAGTGAAGGTGGACATCCCTTTATCCCAAATCAAAACGACCTGTCGTTGGTTCCTCCCTAAACTGCCCTCGTAGTTCCCTTTTTTTTAATATGTTTTATATGAGTTCACTTTCGGACTTGTAAGTTGTTTTTTTATTTTTTTTTGGTTGCATTAATTTCATGCATGTAGTTTATTAAAGTTGAGCTTAATTTTCTTATAAAGCGACATTACAAGTTTAATTTATATTAGGAAGAGAAAGACTGTTTAATCTGACAAACGGTTGGTTAATAAAATGACTTAATCACCGGTATAGTTCATCACTTGCAAGTTGAGCTTAATCTTATTTTAGGAGAAACAAGACAATAATAAAAGTAAAAAAAAAAAAGAAAAAGAAAAAGAAACAATGCTTATTATTTCAAGAATAATGCTAAGCACATCAAATTTGTTCACAAAATGATGTGTCACTGGTCAAATTTGTACTTTAACACAAATAGAAATTTGATTAATAATTGTAATAAAAATTTATATAGTATAGAATATGCACATGAGCTGAGAGAATGTTACAAGATCCTTGGATCCGATCTTACCATTTATCGGGTTCCAAAAGTAGACCTGAAAATTTCTTACATGACCCATTAACATGACATGTAAACGATACGAAAACAACGGGTTTCGGATCGTTATCGGGTCACACAATAAGAACGCATTAATAACGAATCATTAATAGGTTTACACGAAAGTGACAAGCAAGTAACCTGTTTCAACACGTTAAGAAAAAAATTATTTTGTTGATTTTAATGTTTTAAACTACTTAAAAAAAAAACTTACTATAAAATACAATAGCCATAGTGTATATGTATATATTTTATATTAAAATATGTATTATTGTTTTATTATTCTACATAAATTTATAAAAAAAAGTTTTATTTCTTTTTATAGTATACTATAGGTAAGAAGTGAGATTAAAAAAATTATAAAACAATTTAAAAATAAAAATATCAAGTATTTCAAAAAGAGTTAATTGTAGCAATGGTCCCTCAACTTTAATCAAATTGGAGCAATGGTCCTTCAACTAAAAATCCATTACCATTGGTCCCTCAACTCATCAAAATGTGTAGCTATGATCCTTTTCGTCAACTTCGTTAGAATTTTGTCAAAATAAGCTATGTTCGAAAGACCATTGCTACAATTGGGATATCACAACTCATCAAAACGTGTAGATATGGTCATTTTTTGTCAACTTCATCAAAATTTTGTCAAAATGGGTTATTTTAGAAGGATCATTGCTACAATTGGGTTAAAGTTGAGGGACCATTACTCCAATTGAGTTAAAGTTGAGGGATCATTTCTCCAGTTAGATTAAAGTTAAGGGACCAATGATAATGAATTTTTAGTTGATGGACCATAGCTGCACGTTTTGATGAGTTGACGGACCAATGGTAATGAATTTATAGTTGAGGGACCATTGCTCCAATTCATTTAAAGTTAAGGAACCATTGCTACAATTTACTCTTTTAAAAATACCAAACACATTAAAAAAATATGTAATAATTAATTTACAATTGCGAAAAATATGAAATAATATGAAAATGCTTGAGATTGCATCCTTAATGCTTTGAGGATAGTACATTGTCATTTGAATTTTTAAAACCATACAAGCCCTCATGATAGTACATCGTCATTATATTAAATACAATAAATGTATTCATGTCGGTTATAACCGACAAGAATTCTTAAAAAGAATTTTGAATCCAACGGCTAGCTGGCGCTAGTTATCGTTGGATTCAAATTATTATTTTTTTTTTGTTTTTTTAAGGTTTTTTGGGCCTTTTAAAAAAAAAAAAATTCTATTTTTTTCCTATAAATACCTAAATCATTCCTCACAAAATTTTCACCATTCCTACACCATTTCAATTCTCATATTTTCCTTCCTCTTTCAAAAATCTATCCTTCAATTTTTTTAATAATTTTGAAATGGCTTCGTCTGCAATGAAAGGTAGGGCTTGACCCGAAAAGAAGATGAAGCTCTTTGCAAGGCTTATAGATGGGTTTCGGAAAATAGTGTGAAGGGGAATTGTCAAACAAATGACGGTGTTTGGACTCGTGTGTCCAAAAAATACTTAGAGTCCTATGACGGCACCACTCCAGTGAATATTCGAAACCACAAGAGTTGCTCTTCAAGATTGAAGAAACATCTTCAACCAAGTTCGAATAAATGGCATCAAACATTATTAGCAGTCGCAAGTAGACATGAAAGCGGCGCTAATTACTACGACGAAGTAAGTGTTTTCACAATTTATTTTAAATATTTAATTATATTACATTTAATTTCATAAATTAATTTTCTTTAATTTTTTTTCTAGGTACGCCAAGCGGAGGAATTGTACATGGACAGCAGCTCGAAACCCTTTCAGTTTCACAGTTGTTGGGAAATTTGTGAAGGGTGGGGTTATTTGAAGATCCACCACAGAGAGCTCCTACGCCGGTGTTCGGAACTGCATCCTCAACTGCAGATATGGATGAAGATGGATCTTCAACCATTCAACAAATAAGGGTAGAAAATCCGTCTTCGGGTGAAGGTTCCATACCTACGGCTATGGGACGAAACAATGCGCAAAGGTTGAAGGAAAAGGGCAAGACAAATGATGATTACGCCACTCAACATGAAGTGGTAGCCTCATTGCGATTATTGGCGGAGCAAAATGCCGTTAAGGCGGAAGAAAGGAAGTTTAGGCATGAAGAACGGGCCAAACAAATATAAGAAGAGATGGATGATAAGAATGTGGAAAGTAACACTTCGAATTACACTCCAATGAGTAAGGCCTATTTTGATAGGAAAAAAGAAAAAGAAATTATGAGCCGACAACAGTTGTTTACCTTTGACTATACTCCTACGATAGCGGATGATGAAGATGATGTTGATTATGGATATTAAATTTAAGTTGTTGTAGTTTTTAAATTTAAGTTAATGTTGTTTTCGAATTTAATTTGTAGTTTTTAAATTTAATTTGTCGTTTTTAAATTTTAGTTGTAGTTTTTAAATATAAGTTGTAGTTTTTAAATTTAAGTTGTTGTTGTTTTTAAATTTAAGTTGTTGTAGTTTTGAAATTTAAATAATAAATTATGTTTGGCCTTATGGCCCTCGGTTGGAGACGGTTTTTTGTGAGAGGGCTAAAACTAGCCCTCTGGCCCTTTGACATTTGGTTGGAGATGGAGGCAAATATGGCCCTATAATGTTCATTAAAATATTAGGCTATCTCTAACCGAAGGGTCCAGAGGGCTAGAGGGTCGAAAATAGCCCGAAAATGGTCTCCAACCGAGGGCTAAGCCAGACGGCTTGTGGAATCTGAGAGGGCCCCAAGGAATTTGAAAGGGCTGGCTGCATGCAGCCAGCCAACCAGCTCGGGACTGGCCAGAAAAATTATTATTTCTGTCGATTATAACCAACAGGAATCCTTAAGCTAAAATTCAATTGCAACGGCTAGCTGACGTTAGCTAGCCGTTGCATTTGATTTTGTTTTTTTTTGTTTTTTTGTTTTTTTTATTACAGTTTTATTATTATTATTTTTTTACAAAATTTTTCCTATAACTTCTATTTCACAAAAATTGTTTCATTTTATTTTAAATTCTATTTTTTTTTCCTATAACTTCTATTTCACAAAATTTGTTTCATATTTTTTTTTAAATTATATTTTTTTCCTATAACTTTGTAAGCCATTATACAACGTTAAATTAAATTAAGTAACATGAAACAACATTAAACAATATGAAACAATATTAAATAACATTAACAACATACAAATTATACAACATAAAAAAAAAACATTTAACAACATGAAACTTAAACAATATTTTTAAAAACATTTAACAACATAAAACTTAAACGCCTACCCCATGCTTCTTTTGGCCCAAAGATGTGCAACAAGATCTTATTGTAGGTACTTGTTTGTGGCATGATAACATATCATTCTATAGTGCCTCATGTACTCATTTATAGAGATACTACCAGTTATTGGATTGAAATGTAAATTAGGCCCATCATATATTTTTGCACAAGCCCTTCTTGACCTATTTGAATCTTCTTGGTCGTCATCGGACTCTCCATCAATATACTCATCTCGCTCATCCTCCACTATCATATTGTGTAATATGATGCAAGACATCATGATGGAGTCCAAATTTTCTCGACTCCACCCTCTTGCCGGTTCGCTAATGATCTTCCATCGTGCTCTCTCAACATCTTTCCAGTATGCCTCTTGGTGTAAGGTAAACAACTTTTCTGCGTTATTCCTAGGGTTTGGAATTGCTTGGACAAGTGTCGCTCACTTTGGGTAGATGTCATCTGCCAAGTAATACCTTATATTGTATTGACGGTTGTTGATGTAGAAGTCAAGTTGAGGTGTTTTACCTTCCATCAAGTTATTGAAGAGGGGTAACGGCTAATAACTGTAATGTCATTTTGGGATCCATGGACTCCAAAGAAAGCATGCCAGATCCATATGTCATATGAGGCAACCGCCTCTAACACAACAGTTGGCTTTCTCGACCTTCCGCTAAAGCCTCTTTGTCATCCGGTAGGACAGTTCTTCCAATCCCAATGCATGCAGTCTAATGACTTTATCATGCCCAGAAACCCACGGTCTTCAGCTTTGCGAATGAGCCGATTTAGATCTTCTTGATTTGGTTCGCGAAGGTACTCGTCTTTGTAAACCTGAACAATTGTGTCACAGAATTGTTCAAGAGTATCAAGGCATGTAGACTCAAACATACCATAGGTTTCATCTATCAAATCAGCTGGGGAGCCATAGGCCATCATTCGGAGTGCAACAGTAACCTTCTGATGAGGTGAGAAACCAAGGCGGCCTGCTCTGTCCCGCTTCTGTCGAAAGTATAGATTGACCTGCTGGACATCACAAAGTAAACGCTCGAAGACATGACGCCTCATCCGGAAGCGACGTCTGAAATCCTCTTCTGTGTACACCGAGTTGAGGTTGAAGTAGTTGTTCATTAGATTGGCATGCGACATCGCTCTATTTTGTGGTTTGTAAGAGCGACCAGCAATAGAGCTACCCTATTGAGGTTGTTCCTCAGTTGGCCGACACACCATGGCCGCAGCCATGTCTACTGCTCTGTTTTGTTTGTTACGCCTTACTTGAACTTCTTCATCAGACTCCTCATCTTCTCGTCTCATTTGCGCCCATTTTGCTTCCAATTTGGAATTGGATGAGGACCCCTTGTTAGAATCTGAAGAGGATCCAAAGTTGGAACTCATTGCAAACTTGAATTGAAAGAGATTGAATTCAAAGTTGTGTGAATTATAGCCCAATATACACCTTATATATAGCAAAAGAAAATTTCAAATCCAACGGCTAGCTGACGTCAGCATGATGTCAGATACTAACGGCTAGCTGACGTCACTTAGTCGTTGGATTTAAATTTAAGTTGTAGTTTTTAAATAATAAATTTTGTTTGGCCCTCGGTTGGAGACGGTTTTTTGTTACAGGGCTAAAACAAGCCCTATGGCCCTTCGACCCTTGATTGGAAACGGAGGCAAATATGATCGTGTACTGTTCATTAAAATATTAATTTCTTTGAGGTCCAGAGGACTAAAATGAGCCATCTGGCCAGCCCTCGGTTGGAGATGGCTTTAGCCCTCTGGCCCTCCAAGATATTAATATTTTAATGAACAGTACATGACCATATTTACCTCAGTCTCTAACCGAGGGCCAAAGGGTCAGATGGCTAGTTTTAGCCCTGTCACAAAAAACCGTCTCCAACCGAGGGCCATATGGTCAAACATAATTTATTATTTAAATTTAAAAACTACAACAACTTAAATTTAAAAACAACAACTTAAATTTAAAAACTACAACTAAAATTCAAAAACGACAAATTAAATTTAAAAACTACAAATTAAATTCGAAAACAACATTAACTTAAATTTAAAAACTACAACAACTTAAATTTAATAACTATAATCAACATCATCTTCATCATCCGCCATCGTAGGAGTATAATTAGAGGTAAACAACTACCGTCGGCTCATAATTTCCTTTTTTTTTTTCTATCAAAATAGGCCTTACTCATTGGATTGTAATTTGAAGTGTTCATTTCCATATTCTTATCATATATCTCTTTTTGTATTTGTTTGGCCCGTTCTTCATGCCTACACTTCCTTTCTTCTGCATCAAGGGCATTTTGCTCCGCCAATAATCGCAATGAGGCCACCACTTCATGTTGAGTAGCATAATCATCATTTGCCTTGCCTTTTTCCTTCAACCTTCGCGCCTTGTTTCGTCTCATAGCCCTAGGTATGGAACCTTCACCCGAAGATGAATTTTCTACCCTTGTTTGTTGAATGGTTGGAGATCCATCTTCATCCATATCTGTAGCTAAAGATGTAGTTCTGAACACAAACGTAGGAGCTATCTGTGGTGGATCTTCAAATAACACCCACCCTCTAGGTATTTATAGAAAAAAAAATAAATTTTTTTTTTAAAGGCCCAAAAAAACCTAAAATTAAAAAATTAAAAAAATTTGAATCCAACGGTAACTGGCACCAGCTAGCAACGGCTAGCTGACGTCAGCTAGTCGTTAGATTCAAAATTCTTTTTAAGAATTCCTATCGGTTATAACCGACAGTAATACATTTATAGTAAATATAATAAATGTATTCCTGTTGGTTATAACCGACATGATTAATTAGTTTTCTGGCCAGCCCTTAGCCCTCCAACCATTTCAAATTCCGTGGGGCCCTCTCAGATTCCACAAGTCCTCTGACCTAGCTCTTGGTTGGAAACAGTTTTTGGGCTATTTTCGACCATTTGACCATTTGAACCATTCAATTGGAGATGGCTTAAGCTTAGCATACCCGACAGGTCATCAGTCAAGCTTTCCTTGAAACTACCATTCTCATCATCTTTGAACTTGTTGAATATAGCTGCTAAGAAAAAGAAAATAATATTAGTCCGTGGTCCATGACATGTCAGGAGAAAAATTAGGACAAACATGTCGTTTGTAAGATATTTTTTCGCAAATTAAGAAAATTGAGATTAGTGAGAGTTGCCATCTACTGAAGTTTCTCTTCACATGCATACATAGTAATCTTTGTTCACCTACCACATGGAGCGTTATATCCATGTTGTCGTGGTATCCGAAAACCAAGAGCAACATTATATAGATCGCCATAATTGTCGCCGTGGTAGTCAAATATTGTAGCATGCAGATTATCCAGTGCTTCTTCGATTTCTCTCTCAAAATGGTATGCCACGCCAAGGCGCTGAATAATATCAATTAACTTAAGTTGATGTGAAAAGTCACATGCAATAGTTGTGAATATTTTCTCCTCACTGCTTCTTTGAGTTGCTCAACTTGGTGTTGAATGTCGGCACAAGTCCTCTGCCAAAACAAAATAATTAATAAAATGACAAAAAAATAATGTAACTAACGTTCTCTTGTAAAAATTATATATGTTAACAATTTGTGTTACAAAATGTTAAATAAAATTGCAATGTACATGCGATAGAAAATATTGAAATCTTCATACACGCATGATGATGAATTATAATTACAATTTCTTGAGAGTCGTCATAATTGATGAATTGATCCCTCCAAATGCTTGGGTGATAATATATTGAAGGCCGAACAATTTCACTTTCATTTTGTGATGAAGCTGCTGAACCTTGTTCCATTGTGCTTTCCATGCTTTCTTTCTGTAGCTTTAAGATTGCTATGCAAGTATGACGAACCATACTTAGACAAGTATATATGTAGGCAGTACAGTAAACATCAAATCCATCAACTCGTAAAGGAAATTTTTTTTAAAAACAACAATTCACACTTTCACGTTTTCTTCACAATTGGATAGACGGAGCGTAAAGCTAGGTTTGATAAACAAAAAAAAAACTGAGGACTTTTTAGTGTTTGATTTTTGTTTTTTTTTCCGAAACGTTTTAGCGTTTGATAAACATGCTAAAGCTAGGTTTTTTCGATTGAGGGTGAAATGAAGTCACCGAAGCAGTATAAAAATAAGCTTGTTATTCCAAAACTCGGGTGAACAATGCATTCAATGAATTTTTCAAAATGGTCATATCTGTCGTCTAAACCACATATTTAGTGTGTTGAATCAATTTTACCCTCTTTTTCTCTCTTTATCGTATCTATCTATCGTCTAAACCACATATTTAGTGTGTTGAATCAATCTTTGCCACACCACACCAGTAGCCACTTGACCACTATGACTCGTCACTACTGCTAGAGGGGGTGGTGGTGGTGTGCACAAGCACAGGGCACAAGGCCCCAAATTTCTGAGTGCCCCAAAATTTTTGATCCTCCTATATATTACATTTAAGTTCTAATAAAAAAATTTTAACTAAAAAGAAAAATCATCATCTTATGATTTTATCTATATTACAATTGATTAAGTGAAGCATACGCTTAATATATTAATTTTTTTTGGGTAAATTACAAAAAACTACCCTAACTATTGATGTCACGACACTTTCATAGCTCATCTTTTAAAATTGACAATGTCATACCTCATCTTACAATTTTGTGCCAATATCAGACATCCGTCAGTTTTTCTGTTAATTTCTCCTTTAAGTGCTGACGTTGCTAAAGACGGGACCCATTTTTTATTAAAAAATTAATTAAATATTAAAAATTTAAAAACAAAAAACCAAAAAAAATCCATCAACCCGTGTCCCCCTCCCCATATCCCCTTCTTTCCCACCCAACCCTCTCTCTCTTTCTCCTCTCTCCTCTTTCTCTTTTCTCTCCCTGCAACTTGCATCCTTAAAATCCCAAAACCCTGAAACCTTTCCCACTCGTCCCTCCCTCAAACTTCCTCTCCGATCCCACCGACGACAACCTTACACCTAGCATTGACTCCAGCGATAACAACCACGACCCCCAATCGCCCCCAAACCCTAACTCTAGCCACAACCTCCACAACATTCCCTTATCCTCCTCGCCCCCGGAGTTTGCCCCACTGGCGCCCTGCTCGCCTCTATCGCTCTTCCATGTCTGCTTTAACCAAGACCAAGCCTGCTTCGCTGTAGGGATGAACTACGGGTTCTGAATCTACAACTACTACCCGTTATGCGAGCTCTTCCGCCGCAACCTCGACAACGGGGGCGGAATTGGCGTCGTCGAGATGCTATTTCGTTGAGACGATCACGAACCCCAAGGGGCTGTGCACGATGTCACAGGTGGCAGGGTCGCTAGTGCTGGTGTGCCCTGGCCTGCAAAATGGCAGGTTAGGGTGAAGCATTACAGGTCGGGTGGGAAGGTTTTCAGGGTTTTGGGATTTTAGGGATGCAGGTTGTAGGGAGAGAGAAGAGAGAGAGGGTTGGGTGAGAAAGAAGGGGATCTGAGGAAGGGGGACACAGGTTGATGGGGTTTTTTTGGTTTTTTGTTTTTGTTTTTTATTTTTTATTTTTAATATTTAATTTATTTTTTAATAAAAAATAGGTCCCGTCTCTAGCCACGTCAACACTTAACAGAGAAATTAACATAAAAACTGACGGAGGTCTAACATTGGCACAAATTCGTAAGATGAGGTATGACATTGTCAATTTTAAAAGATAAGGTATGAAAGTGTCGTGACATCAATAGTTAAGGTAGTTTTTTGTCATTTACCCTAATTTTTTACTTTTCTCGAGCAATAAAAAACATGTGTATTACTTTCTTACATTTTTTTAAACGATAAAAACCTAACTTGTGTATTACTTTCTTCAACAAACATGAGCACTTCTGTATCTCTCTTTCAGTCGTACTCTATTGTTTTATGGATGAACCCTGAATCATGATTTCATGATAATTGAAAATTATTCAATTAATATAAGTGAGATGTTGATTTCAATTAAGTTTGAATATTGATTATTGAACTCTGAATGATTATATTCTATGATTTTTTGAAATAATAAAGGGGGTATTTTAATTAAATTCGGATACAGCCCAAAATATCAAAGACGACCCTGGCTGCTACCTGACCAGACCTAACACCCCACCGCGATCCGACCCCCCAACCAACCATCCAATAAGCCTGACGGTACTTGCTGTTTACATGACCGACCGTACCACAACCCAAAATATTTTCTATTTTTTTGCTAATGTGTGGCTAGAAACCTGCCGACATGGATAGAAAAGCAAATTACAAAATTGTGGGGCCCTAGGCCATCTCCGGTCCAACCCCCCCGCCAGCCGTCGACCTCCCTGCCTGATCATCCGGGTAGTTTTCTGGAAAAAAAAATCGTCAACTAGTAGCAAGTGAACAATTGCTTTTAAGTTTATAAAGCCGTTGTTCAATGCTAAATGTTAAAAAGTTAATAATATAAAATTGATATGTGGACCGATGAGTCAAGGAGAAAAGAAAAGAGAGAAGATGGTTCTAGAAAATTAGTAGATTGAGTTTTTTCCATGATAAAAAATATTAAATAGAATAAATTTTTAATAATAAAATATTCAAAATTGATTAACATAGAGACGTTTTAGAGATGAAAAATTATAAAGTAGTTTTCAACACTGTTCATATGTTAAACTAGAAAAAAATTAACAAAATTGTTGAAGATCATCTAATATGGTGAATTAAAATTTTCTTGATTGGATTCTGCAAAAAAACAAATCTAATGATAAAACAAACGTTATTTTTCAGGGAGGAAACTGTTGTTTGCATTTAAAAAAAAAAAAAAATCATTTTGCACTCTTTTTAAGTGTATTTTCTTTAAAATATTAAAATTTTAAAATATAAAAGAAGAATTTTAAAGTGCTAATAATATTTTTTTTTTCTTATCTTAGCCAAATTTTATATTGATGCTGGCAAAATTTGAGTGAATAAAAATAATTTGGACTTTATTTACAAATATTCACCTTCAATCTGGCGAGTATTACAATTAATTTCATTGAATTGAATAATCATACGTAGATAACTGCATAATTAAACGATTTCCCACCATTTAGTTGTTTTTCAAAAGGAGGTGGATTGTCTACCCTTTCATTTCCATACTCTACTCTCCTTATGTCCTTCTGTTTATGTAGTCACAGTTAAGCTACGTTAACATTTTATATTCCTATTACTTTTTGTTTTATTATTTATATAAAAAATTAATATAAAATATTGACGTGGCTTAACCGTGACCATATATCACGAAAAAATACAAAGAGAGTTTGGAAATAGGAGGGCAGATAATCCATCTTCTTTTCAAAATGGCCATAAAGCCATTATCTTCTGTATCAAAATGTGAGGGAAGGCAAGGGCAAAAAAGTCATTGCACAAAATTTAAATTCCAAAACCCACCGACTGACGACGACCCGGAAAAACATGTTGGAAAAACAGAAACCTGCGTGCCATCAGAGGACAGAGTCGGAGGAGGAAGGAGGAGGGCGATGGAGACACAAAATTAAAAGAAATTGCTTTTGGTTGGTTGGTTGGTTTGGGAATTTCCGACGTTTCCGATTCTCCCGCTAATTTCGTTTACCCGAATTTTCCGGTCACCCGGTCGTGTTATGCAAAGCTATATGTAAGCTCACACACACCCTTCTCTTTTTCTCTCTCCGTCTCTCTCTCTCTGCCTTTTGAATCTCCTCCCTGTTGGCTCTCTCTCTCTCTCTCCCCCCCCCCCCCTGTGTTCCGACATTTTCCGACGTTTGGATTATATTTTTCTAAAAACTCCCCTGTTTCATTTCCTCTTCAGGGTGAGTTTCCATTTTTTGTGTTTTTTTAGATATCCCTTTTGCCTTTTACTATTTATGCCTTATTTTTCTCAAATATCTTCCACAAGTCTCTGATTCTCGGAAAAGGTATTGTCTTTCGATTTTTAGCTCCAATTCTCAATTGGGATTTTGTTGAATCTTGGTTTTCTTATCTGGGCTTAATGCAATTTTAATCACCCCTGATTATGTAAGATTTAATTTGGTGATTAGCGTTGATAAATTTGCAAACTTTCGGTAGCATGTTCATATCTTGCTAATATTTGTTTAGAGTTTTAAATTGGTTGCTGAATTATGTGAGTTAGGACATTGAACTAGGTGTGGTTGGATATATTGTGATGAAGAAATGATTGGTTTTTGTGTTTGGGGTAGGCTTTTCGATATTTTGGACTGTCAAAGAAGGGGAGTTCAAGCTTAAGATTCGCGGTCGAAAGTGCAGGATGGGAAGGGTAAAGCTAAAGATTAAGAGGTTGGAGAATACAAATGGGCGTCAAGCAACATATGCTAAAAGGAAGAACGGCATCATGAAAAAGGCTAATGAATTATCTATACTTTGCGACATTGACATTGTCCTTCTCATGTTTTCGCCGACTGGAAAACCTTCTTTGTGCAGTGGCAAACGCAGGTATGTATCTACAACTGTACATTCATTCTAATATAGTAACAAATTAAAGAATTTATAGCCTGTTTAGATGATGGTATGTAAAGACGCGCACAAGGTTTTTGTGTTTGCGTTTGAAAACTATGCAGGTTTATCAGATTAAGCTTTTTAGTTAATTGAAGCAGTTGATTTGGGGGGATATGTTTCATGTGTAAGGCACCTTAATTCATTAGTAAAGAATTAGTAAGGAACTTAGAATTCTTTAGATCACGTGACCTACCCTAATGTTTTAATTGTTTTCTGTTAATTCTGAACAAATCTGATTGCTCTATTCTTAAATGGAGGTTAGTATCTTTGGCATATTGGTAACGGGGGCTGTATGACGATAATGCACTTGCATTTATATCATCAAGTGTCTATGAACTTTTGTTTTGTGTGCATCCGTCTGTAAGAATATAACCTTTCGCTGGGAATCAATCACCATTGTCATCAGTAACTCGGCCTTTTCTTTTATCTTGTTGAGTTTAGTAGCATCGAAGAGGTTATAGCGAAGTTTGCTCAGCTTACTCCACAGGAAAGAGCTAAAAGGTAATTTCTTCGCTCAAAGAAACAATCATGTATCTGAATTTAAGTTTCAAAGTATCCTATCTAAATTTATTTTCTTTGGATTCTAACAGGAAATTGGAAAGCCTTGAAGTGAGTCCCCTTTGATAACCTTGTATTTATTTATTAATGATGTTATTGTTCTCTTTTTTTTTTCTTTTCGGATATTACCTAGATACTACTACTGCTGTCTCTTACTTAATTTTCTGTTTTCTTGTTGAAAGTGTAGGCACTGAAGAAAACATTCAAGAAGTTGGATCATGATGTTAATATACAAGAATTTTTGGGTACAAGGTACACAAGCTAACACACGGGGTTAAAATTTTGTCAGAAATCATGGAATTACAATTAATATGTTTTCTTTTCTTTTTGTTTCAGTTCTCAAACGATTGAGGTAAGAATGCAAACCCATATTTCCAGTGTGATATTTCACCATTCGAGTCTCTTGGTCTTTAACTTTTCATTGTTGCATGCTTTTTATATTCCTCTCTCTCGCTCTCTCTCTCTCTCTCTCTCTCTTTTCGACAGGACCTGAGTAACCAGTCTAGCTTATTGCAAGCCCAACTTTCCGAAATAAAAAAGAGACTAAGGTGAATACCTGAAAATTTGGGTTGGAGAGCCATATTTTACGTTTCATTAATTTATGTTCCAGTGAAATTTTACTATGGTATATGCCCCCTTAAACAAATGCTTTTCCAATCTTGAATTCTGCAGCTGCTGGACTAGCCCTGATAAGATCAACAGTGTAGAACAGTTGGGCCAAATGGAAGATTCACTTAGAGAATCGCTTAACCAGATTCGAACACATAAGGTATCCTCTGCATCCAAGTGTAGGTTAAATAGGTTTCATATGAAGAAATTTAGTGTATATACCCGCCCGATGTTAGAATTCTTGCGCTTGACAGGGTCGAAACTATGAAGTGTTCTCATTGTCTGGTTCAAAATTTTAAAATTTTTTAAAATTATCTGATTATTGTAATTGGCCTAGCTCTCCAATATTATATGCTACTGAAATGTTACCACTGATAATTGGAAGTTGCGGAAACGATGTACTGCCTTAGACTGTAGCAATTTAGAATTTGATTACTTATTAAATTTGGGAATGTATGTGAATAGTAGTGAGTATGACATCATTGGAGTTTTAGCAAGAAAGCGTTGACAATTACATACAAATGAGGAGTGTATAATTTTCTGAGTATCCTTTCTCTGTAGTTTTCAAGTGACCTTGTGCTACCTTTAGTTCTGATGCTACTGCACCTCTTGATACTATGCAATCTAATTTTCCATTGGCAGGAAAATTTACAAAAGCAGCAAATTATGTCGTTAGAATGCACTAGTCAGGTAAAGCATTGCTTCTTTTCTGTTACAAGAAACTTTTTTAAGGTGTTATTTACTTACTGATATTGGCAAACATAATATCTTTATGGTTCTCATCTTGCAGTTCCAAAATGGGTTGCATATACCCTTCAGCATGAATGCTGAGCAACAGTTCCAACCTTTGTCATGGATTCCTACTAATGAAAGCCGACATATGGTTTTACCTGAGGACACGACCTTGCTTCCGCATAGGTGGGTGATTGTTCAGAAGTACATACTAGCTCTCCTAGGAAGTTTTGTTGTGTAAGATGAAAATATAGTTGAAAAGAAAAGCAACATGTTCTATGATGAGATGAAGTTCATTATAACATAGAACATTAAATGGCTCCTTCATCTATTTCTTTGTTAATTAAAAAAAACTGTGAAATTCATCTAATGGTGGATTGCTTTATCTTGTAAGTGTTACTCACTGGAAGAATTTCCTGTCATAGGGACATGGAATGCTCAGCAAGTTCCTCCTTTGGGAGTTATTCCGGTTACCTTGGCACAGGAAAAAGTCCAGAGATTTCAACTTCTGAACAAGAAAACGGTATTCTTAATGACTTGAGCAGAACCGCACCACTGAGGCTACAGCTGGGTGGGCAATTTCCCTATCTGCCGTACAATCTTAATATGATGACTGATACGAAATTCCAACCACCGGCAGAAATGAGTCCTCAAGAAAACCCTGTTGAGTATCATGTTAATGGAAGCTTTGAAGCTCCTAGACCTGAGTTTTACCCTACTCAGCATAGTTGGGCTTCTACATCTGGTCCTTGTGCGGTTACCATGTTTGACGAGCATTTATATTCCCAGGTCAGTTTTTCTTCCCAGATCTTCTCAATTAATTTTTCTTGCTTGTTACTAGCATGGCTTCCTTTGCTGTATATGGCTGAAGTAGCAAATTACCTTGCATGAAAACTAGACATTGCATTTTATAATATTGCTTTCTCTATGTATATTATACTGTAATGTGATTGTCCATTCAGCTAAAATGTAGTTCAATTTATTTTTCTTTGGAGATAAACTGCAGAGTCAATTGTTTTCCTCCCCGTTGCGTAACCTGACTTATTCTACCTTAGAAAGCATTTCTGTATTCCGTTGACAAACTGAAGTACATTCTCTGTATTGCAAATTTGCAATATTTTGTCATACTAATTCAAAGGTTTACTTCTCTGTATTGTATTGAAACCATCTCTTTTGCTTGATGCAGCAGACAAACTGAAGTCCATGGGTGATTTTGTCGTTCATCCACCGATGGGGAGTTGCTGGAGAAATCTGCTCGAATGCTTGAAAAACCTACTCATCCATCAAGGTTTTTGTGGTCATTATATATTTTTTTGTCGTGGTAAAATATAAGGCAACCACCGAGTGTACAGCGCAGGTTCAACGCATAAACGGCCCTGTCATAGTCATTAGTACCCTTGCGGAAGGAACGACGGTGCTGATGCCCGAAGAATGAAGCACCAAACCTCCAACGAGAGATCAATTATACGTTCATTATATATAGAAATATAGGTGTTCGGTTGAGTTTTTTTTGCTCCCTCCTCACCCCCATGTCTTGGCTGTCAAGTTTTCTAGCGGCAGTTTAGGACATTGCCTTCCCTTGCTTCCCCTCTCAGTAATCTGAGCTGTAAATAAAAGTACATATAACAATATACAAAAAACATAACATATTGGGAAAAAAAAATTACAATTCCATTTTTTTTGTGTGTAAATTAATGTCCACTATTTCTTGTTGCTGTCTTAGACACTGGAAAACATCAGTTGGAACCACAAGGCAACTATCTGCAGAATAATGTCCTACACGTGCAAAAGGCCATGCTAAATCTTCTCTTCTTCGTTCGTGCCAATTTTACAGACGTCCCTGGAGGGACATGGTTTCGGTTTACACTTTTTAAAGCGTGAAAATTATAAACTAGAAATTAAAGTCTAGAATCCAAAAATACATATTGACCGCTATCATTGCATGTGAGTCTCATGTATATTAGTAAGTACGGGAATGTTTTATTGATATAAAAGTATACGTGTTCTATTCAATACACATGAACCGCTACAATTCCATGTTGCTGTCTGTCGAGTGTCGATACACACTGCAAAACATTTAACTGGAACCACACAAAAAAAAGTTTCCTTTATGTGGAGTTTCCTGCGTAGGTTTTCTCTGTGGTAAGTCTTTTGTTGCTAACTGGTATGAATCTTTGAGGCAATCTATTTTGAAAGGGACATGGAAAGCAAGGGGACAATGGACGAGACATCGAAATTTTAAGATGAAATCTTTACGGAAGATTTTTTACTCCAATTCATGTAACGTTGTACAACACCAACCAAATTATCAGTCCCACCACTCAAAATTTCTGGTCACAGATTTATTATATTTGCCTTGTGAAAATAGCTAGATTTACGGTTGTTAATCTCATGTCTTGTGAAATAACTTTGGTTTACTGTATCTTGTTTTGGGGGGCTGTAATGTAAAGGATAGAAGAAAGTATCTCAGTAGGGCAGCCTAACCGCATGATTGATCGGGTCACACTCACAACGGAATGTGCCCTCTTACGTTAGGGTACCATCCGCCTCACGTAGTTACAAATTCTCAGTGAATGATAATATTACTCCTTGTGAGTGGCTAACCAGCTAGCGAGCTACGTAATCATGCTTTCCTACTAGATTTCCTCTCTAAATATCATGACGTTATGTCTTATGTTGGCCCTTTTGGTTTAGGCTGTTTGGTTGGGTTAGATTCACTATTTGCTACCCGTGTTGATTATAGATAGCAGGCCCGTACCCATAGATTCATGGTTTTTCTCTCATTTCCATAGTTTGAATTGAGTGCTACGAGCACACAAAACTCTAATCAACTGGTGTAACCCATATTTTTATGTGCAAAAAAAAATTGGAGCTCTTAATTTATGTGAAAGAAAAATCAGAATTTTTTGTTTGTGTGAAGTACGTTAGCGGGATGAGTTAATAAAGACGGTCGAATTCGAGTTTTAGTGGTTTGAATTGATTAATCTTTACGCCCCCAACAGTCCAGATTAGATCTCTGTCCGAATTATTATATTGAAAAAAGCACAAATTAGATAAAAAATAATTGATTGTTTGTTAAAGGAGAAATAAATGGGAAGCAAGGAATAATAAATTAGCAAATCCATTACTTAGTAGAAAATGGAAAATTTACATTTAGTCTTCAATATTCAAATATAACAACCAAGGACAATACTGAATTACTGATCAGCCTCGGCAGATTTACAACAATGCCCCTCCAAAGCAAGCCAGAATGCGAATGGCGGGTGGTCAAAGTCCACAACCTCTGCCAACTTCCGCTTTTACAATTACCGCAGAAGTAAAAAATACAATACCCAAGAAGGAGTCAGAGTTCCCAAAGATGGTAGGGTACCCTACACCTAAGACACATATAACTTAAAAATTAAAATTTGATGGGAGAGAGCCCTTTTAAAATAAGCCCTTCTCACTTTTGACCGCAGAGGCCAACGACCTTGACTCAACGACTCAGAATACTAACTAATATCTTAGTACACTTAAGAGTCATACTAATCTTAATTAAGATTTAATACTCAGTATATATATTTAATGACCTAGGAAATGGGTAAGGATAGAGGGTAAATTAGATGGCGGGGTGGGGGGTGACCTAGCGGAATTGGGCACCACTGTAGGTCTGCCCAAAGGACCACCCGGCTGGGGCAGCATTGTACGACACAACAGTACGGCCGTCACTGGTTGTGACCTTGAAAGAGAGGGCTTGGCCGTTGAGGTAGCTGTTGGATTGCCAGTTTTGCCCCCAGTTTCTGGACATTGCTTGCCAGCCGGATCTGGACCCCTTGATGGAAACAGAGTGCACATCACCGGCACCACCAACGTTTGTGATGAGGACCAGGTTGAAGTAGGAGTGACCGTTGATTGTGAATCTGATGCCTCCCCTTCTCCTGCAGGGTACCCTACAAACCCCCAACAAAATAAAATTAGAAAAGTATTCCAAACTTCTGTGACTCATTAAGGGGCAAAAAAAAAAAAAAATCCCCCATCCATATGCATGTCATTCTCCAAACAAAATTTTCGTTGTGAAATTCCTTTAATGCCCTTTTCATTTAAAAGTCTGGATTTTGTTAAAATTCAAAAAAATTAACAAAACTAATGAAAATGATTTGAAAACTTTAAGTTTTAATGATAAAAACAAAATAAAAGATAAGTGAATGATATCAGAATTGATTTTTTAGTGTAAAAATATGATTTTTCGTTAAATTAAATAGTACCGTAGCTTTTTGTTAAAACTGCCAAAAAAATTAGCAATTTTCAGAAATAACCCACAACAAAATTAGTGATTTTTTGGGATAAAGTTTGGATCTTTATCTATGAAACGTTGAAATTTCAGTAGGTTTTACCTTCTGTAGGACACAGGCACAACTCCGGCTTTGTATTGGGCAATGTGCTGGAAGATAGGCTGAGAGAGGTCGAAGTGGTGCTGGGGAGGGTTGCACCAGCCGCCGGCATTGTTGGGGAGGGCGTTGTTTGGCGGGCAGAAATTGGTGGCGGTGACCACAATGGAGCCGGGCAGGCACCACTTGGGGTCGTTCACACACCTAATCTCGTAGCAAGATCCGCACCCCAGCCCATTGTTGAACAGAGCAGTGCTCAGGGCCGCCGTGTTGGTTCCGTACCCCTGGCTGTAGAGGTTGCCGTACCCACAAGCTCCGCCTTCAGAAACAAAATCCCAAAAATTCACATAGGTCAGAGAGTGCTTAAATTTGATAACAGGAAGTAAAAATGGAATCTTTTTTAGTTTTGGTGCATACCCATTGTGCCAGAAGCGTCACCGCCGCCGTAGAAAGTGGCGCGAGCGTTAACCCACCCTCCGCCGTAAGCATGCGCAGAGGCCACCAACATTGCAAGAATACCCACCAAGAAAAACCCAGATGGAAAAGCCATTTTCCTGCACACATAAGTAAAACCATTCAGCATTTTATGTAACAATGCATCATTTTGTTTGTTATTTCTAACTAAAAAGGGAAATGAGAGAGAGAGAGAGAGAGAGAGAGAGAGAGAGAGAGAGAGAGGGACAAGATTATTACATTTGGATTGGAAACGAATGAGATTTGGAAAAAAACAGGGGAGAGGAAATGCGAGGAGGCAGATGAGTGAGGAATGTGGGAGGGGGTTTGGGGGGATTATATAGAACTTTGGGGGTAAGGGGTAGGGTTGTTTAGCCACCATGACCAGTGGGTCACTGACAGACTTTTTTAAAAAAAATATTAATTTTCTGTTAAGTTTTTTAGAGGGGACCATAAACTGCTAGGGGGCTAACTGGTTTTGAAATAGTTAAAAACACGACCTTTTGAGGTGGAAGGGCAGTTTTGAAGGACAAAGCGTGTGGTTTTGTGGGGGAAATTTCCCAAATGCAAATGAGAGATGGCCCTTTTTTGGGGGTTTGACAGATGATGATTCTATAGAATCCATATCCTCGCATGCAAGCATTGCCCATTTGCTGCAAATACCCTTTTCCCTCCTTTATGCTTCTCTCTGCTTTTACTTTTCCTCTTTTTTTCATTATTTAGATTATTATTATTCTTTTATCTAAACGATTTTTAAACTAATTTAGTTTCTGAAAATTGAGATTCGAACTTAGGTAGAAATGTGCTAGCAAACCGCCCTATGCCAACAAGTATAGTTCACATCTAGCTTAATCTGTTATGGGAGAGGAAAAGAGATTCAAACTCAAACGCAAGAGAGCGAATTGACTGTTATTAACCGATTAAAAATGAAATAATATAGATTTATTAAGATATATTAATTCACTCCGAAAAGCCCTTACTCACCACAACAACCATTTGAAAACAGCTTAAAGAGTTTTGGTGAACTGGGTTTTCTTGCTGCGGACAGAATCGCTCTTACCTAACAGAAAGCTTCCAACTTTATTTAGATTATTGCATAATTGAATGTGCATGAATAAAAATTTGCAGGGCTGATTTTATTTCTGCACCACAAGCACAACTCTGCTGTCCCACCCACGAGAGAGAGAGAGAGACTGAGAAATGTGTTGTGTCTGTGTCCCTCTTGTTTCTCTGCAATGGCACACATTGAGACACATGTCTCACACAGTTAGAGAAGCTTTTAATTACACAGCCGTTTATTAGGACTTGGAGCAGGAAAGGAGGAATTCAATTCCCAAATCTTTTCTGGTAAACGAATTGAATGAGCATTTTTGACCCATGAATCCATGAGAATTTCATCCTTCTTCATTAAATGGCATCTCTTCTCTGTAACAATTAAAAAAAAAATCATGAACAATTTACATGAAACAAATTCATTATTATCGAGATGTTTTGATATAATAAATGTGACGTTACGTAACCGAGGACTGGTTATATATAATTTTTATTGTAGTTATATATTAAATTACTGTAATCTTCCTTTCGTTTTCATGTGAATAGGTTGGGTTACAACAGAGGATGATTCTGTCAAATCATAACAGGAAGAAAATCTGAAAAAAAACAAAGCAAAAGGTCCACGTACACATGCAGAAGCACATGGGTGATGACATTTTTAGCTGCTTACGTGTCTTCTAGTTGAACAAGACCTCCATCTAATTAAATTAATTCCCAACTTTTTATTTATTTATTTTCTTTACTTGCTTCCACTTCAAGACTGTACTTTCCTTTGCCTCTCAAATGTGATTAACAAATCATACGAATATCGTTAGACAAAAGAATTACAAAATAAAAATGTTAATCGCAACTAAGTGAACAAAAATGTGCAGCCATCGGTGAACCCATGGATGGAGGCCGCATATACCTATTAGGGCAGCTGTTCCCACTCAACTTTTTTTATTTTGAAAAATGTACTAATTAAAACTACAAATTACTTATATATATATTCATAAATGAAGTCTCATTCCATACACAACACAACATACGCTCTCACGTCCTATACTTTTCTTATCCTTACACCCTTCCGAGCCATGTAAAATTTTCATTAGCTAATGGTTTACAACTTTACCATTCTAAACACCAGTTACCCAAAATCATGTTGTTGGACAATAATTTAATATATTGTATCAAAATTTTAATTTAATCTCATGGCTCCGTCCAGGATGCATCGTTACGGTAGATGCAAGTATTCTTTTAGGTTGCTTTTTCAATACAACAATATTTAACTCGAAATGGGGTGCGTGGGTAAGCAACAATATGATCTAACCATAACTAGATATTGATAATCGTCATCTAATATGAACTAAATTTGAGACCTTACACAAGTAAAAGTGAATACTATAGTCGATAACGCCAATGCCTTAATTTAAAAAGAAAAACACACATGGTGGTTGTTGTTTGACTTATGAAATTAACACAAGTGACAAACCTGTGAGCGGCTTCTAACTATGGGTCTGTTATTTTACTCCAACATTTTCCTCTGATATTTAATTAATGGTGGTTGCTAATCACATAATCTAAACACAAGATCTTAAATCTTGATTATTATTAATAAGATAAGATTTGCATGGAATACGACAACGTCTTGAGTACAGCTTGGTTGGCGAAATATTAATAAGACCATGATTCTCGGCATTAGTGTTTTAATCATCTTAACTAGTGTCCAAATTACGGAGTAGAAAATTGAGGTCTTGTACGTAATTCATGGTAGCAGCAGTAACCATGCTCATTGACTTCAAAAGTTTTATTTTTTACACGCTATCTCTCATATTGTACGGCTTCATTATCATGTGTACCGTTCACAAAAACAAAAGAAAATTGGCAATTTGAGGCAAGTTTAATCGTAATTGAGATGAGTTTTAATGGAGGATGTTTCGAGTTTGATTCGCACGGATGAGAACATGCAAAGTTCAGTTGTTTGACATATATGCATTAGGTGTGTCAATGATAGTATTCCCACGTCGGTGAGAGACAAAAAAATACAAGTGCTTATAAGAGGTTGAACTACTTTCCATATTATCATTGGTTTTATAATGAAATCTCAACTTCTTTATGGGATCAGAACAAGTTGGCTCACGTGAGAAGCTCAACGGTCACATGGGTTCCACGATACGTCATTTGTATTGTCCACGTGTTAGGCTTGAAAATTCACCATATGTGAGAGAAGTGTGTAAGAATGTGAGGACAAAGTGCCACATCGATGAGGAACCAAACCATACAAGGCTTTATAAGAGGCTGGACTACTTATCATATTGCGAATTAATTTATGGTGGAACCTTGCGACTAACTTTTAATTTAATCTTTTTTATTACGCGTATTAAAATATAATATTTGAATTTTTTTTTCCACATATTAAAATATAGGACAATCTATATTAAATTTTAAGGTTGAAAATTTAAATACAGAACACCAAATAAAATGCAAATGCTTTTAATCAACTAAATTATACGCATTGAAGAACAATTTAGAATATAGATTATCGTGTTTGATTGCGGTAAAAGTAACATTCTTGGCACTGGCTAACTTACTTTAACTACGTGGATTTTTCAACATACGTGCCGATTGTCTGGTGAAAGAGACTCATTGAGGCCTTTAACGGCGCCAAATTGCAGCAGCTGCACATGCAATTGTTTGGCTTATTGTCCTTTTTTCAAAACCCATTTGGCTTCTCTCCGATTCTCCTTTTTAATTTTTTGTTTTCTCATAGATTTTTCCACTCAGAACCATTAAATTATAAAACCCAGATGAAAATAACACAACATTGAAACAGACAACGCATTTCAAAATCGAATCTGATATGCAAAAATTGCACTGCAATTTGTCTAAAATTTGAGACACTTTCGTAGATATCAAAACATACAGTCGTAATATTTGATTTAACGATTTAATTTAAAAATGAACGACATAACTGACACGTATCACTTAGACTGCTTCTAGGATCTTCAAAATTACACTACAAAATCCTTTATCAGATTTACTATATCTGAAAATTGAAAGTTCAACGGCCAATAACCAACTTGTCGTTGAGATATGTCCAAATGAAATAGTCCCTCAGTCCAAGTTGCTTTTTCAACTGTGCCCTTTTGTGTAAGATTCCATCTGGACCGTCCATGGTCCCAAGTATTTCTGACCACTATCAAAAGGTGATGGCGTTCTACATTTTGTAACCTTTTCTGTTTTCTCACACCTTTCACTGTTTCGAAGGGGTTCACCGCCTTCTGTGGCCCCTCCTGTCTAAGTTCGGGATTTGATACTCTGCACCCAGCAAGGCTGCAACCACAAGTCAAATACATCGACGCAAATTCTTTAGGTGTTATGCCCGTACTTCGGATGTCTTGATTGTTAAATCTTAATGTTCGTGATGAAACCATCCATCATACATGATCGTCTGAACAATGTCGAAACATTAGATGTGCAATATTAAGCCCGAGTTTTTGTTAATTACTCAATTATCTACAATCTAAACGGTTAGAAAACTACAAACACATATAATAAGTAAACCTTTTGTAAGTTCATATTGAATAAATTTTGGATTCATAAATCATTGCAGTACACACGAACAATTTGACATGCGAACGCTATCTTTATAGTTGATTAGTAAAACTTTATTGCTATGACAGTTTTAGACTGAAGATAGTAGAGAGGATCAATAAATTTATCATTTTGCAGTATATAAAAATCTGCATGTCCTGATAAGTTGTAGCTATTCTTCGTCTTACCAATGATTTTATACCTTTACGATAAAATTTCAACTTTCTGTGCAGAACACCTAATCTTTACTTGCATGGTAGTGTTTTCTCCTGGAACAGTATAAGAATCTGTTAAAAGGGAATTAAAGATTTGATTAGATTGCAGCAAGTGCTAATTATATACCCCGTGAGGATGACTGTAATTAGCAACTCCTCCTAATTAATCTCTATATTGATGTCTTGTCTCACCTCTTTTGTTGTGCTTGTTAAAAGTGATCATCACATGCTAATCATATGGAGCAATCTCCAGCACAAAGATATGATCAATCAATAACTAATCACCACCAACATATGGTCGTCCAGCAATCAAACAAAAAAACAAAAACAAAAAACTGTTTCCCGCAATAGAATTCCTCCAGTTGGAATGAACAAAAATTAAAAAATTAAAAATAAAATAAAGAACGGTGGAGAAGTTGTAATTTTGAAGATATTTTTCAGTGTGAGAACACGACAAATATACGCCATATGTTTTGAATGTTGTTCTCTTATTACAAGCTGAGTTTGCACGGGGATGTTGGGGGAGGGGGAATAAAGCCCCAGGACATTAATTTCTCTAGAATCAGAAGCAGAAGCAGAAGGAGGCAGGCACGAATTAGGGAATGTGAGGAGGAGAGCAAGCCCGTGAATCGAAGATATATATCTTTTGTGGCAGATTGGCTTTTCTCAGAACTGCTTTTCTTTTTTTGCTCTTTTCTTTTATGTTTTAAACTGCCTTACAGTTATAGGTTAACCAACCCAACTACTTCTAGGATTCTGTCTTCCATAGCACTGCGCCAGTAAAAGCACTTCCCAACTACCCAATGGAGATTTGGTGAAGTGCTTTCAAAGTTTAGGGTTGATGGGGAAAAAGTTTTGAGTGTTTCTTCATTCCATAACGGGAAGAAGAGTAAAAATGATTGTCCTTCTAGTTTTGTAATTTGATGAATGTAAAATTACGCAACCAAAATAAGTTTCAAAATTTTGAACCCTGATTAACCAATGATTGTGTTTTGTATGTTATATCTGAAACTACTTTAAACTTTTTTATTTGTAACAACTAAAATACAACTTGCGTATCACATTATTTTTTGGTGTTATTATTGAAAGAAACGTTGATGTCCAGTGATATTGCAGAAAGAAGAAAATGTTACCGACACTAATTATGTTTAAGATTTGCATAGATCCTCTCGTTACAACCTTTAATGATGGATCACTTAACTTTTTCATTAGAATAAACCATAAAAGGTTATGGATACCCATTTGTGAATACCGTATCTTGATGGAATAAATTCGACGATTGGAACTATTCAAATATTCATTTGAAGATTACTCCTAAAAAAATCATGTGAATTGAAGATTGTTTAATCATCTAAACGAATAAAATAAACTGATAGTTCATCATAAATATGTTACTTGGTAGCTACACCGTCGATTTGTTCTATGCATTTGAATGACGTGATATATCTCCTATTGAAATGAATTTTTTGTAGGAGTAACTTTCAGATAAAAGTTAAGAACTTTCATATGAAAGTCAAGAAATTAAACTATTCCAATTATAAAATTTATACTGTCAAGATACGTTTTTCACAAGGATGAAATGAGTTCATCCCCTAGGAGAGGAATGCAAGTTACATATGCAAAAGTTTGTATTGGATCTTGATTTGAATTTTAAATTAGTGTAAGACAGGTTCGGAGTCAAATGACTACACATTATTCCCCTTTGGGTCATGCATGTCCCATAGTTCAAATATGCATGGAAATCTATTGGATACTTTTATGTTACGTGACCCCTCACTATCACAAATTCACAATGGTCATTTCTAAGTACTACGTCATGTAAGATTATGAGTATGAAACAGATACAAGAACTAGTTGTAGTGTTTGAGATTGATATGGAAAAGTCTTGGTTAAAACTATTTAGGTTATCCTTATTGTTTTAGGATAACAGAGTTGAGAGAAGTTCTAATTGGTTTTGGAAAAGAACTTAGTGTTGGAACTTCATGAGGTCTCGTAATTCCTTATGGTTTGTATGAGCTTGAATCTCAGTCCAATTTTGATAGGGAATGGACAGAGGAGCACTATATATTTATGGTTGAAACCACTGCTCTAGCTATACCAGTTTATGTTGTTCTAAGTCCTATTGATTAGAGAAGCTATTGTGATTGTAAAAGAGGAGAAGGTTCGAACACAAAGGCTGCAATGGCTTCTTCATCAGGATCAAACAATGCATGTATGTTCTAAAAGGTTTTGGTTCTTAAGTCTGTTAAATGCAAAATTTAGACTAGGTGTGATTCAATTGGATGAATTCTTGTTTCTTGGATAAGTTGTTGCGATTTTATTCTTACATGTCATACATATATTGTACCCGTGAAGAAAAACTTTGTAATGAATATTATTAGATTTCAGCAAGCAATTTACATTCTGAATGTTTGGTTTAGGTTAGATTCCAGCTTATCGAACCTAATATTTAAGTTATCCAGCTTCCAACTTCTAGTCACGTAATCTTTTTGTTGAAAAATTGGTTTGAAGTATAGAATCTTGGGTTAATAGCATTTAAAACTATCATTTTCGAGTCCATTTGTTTCTACAAAACCTGAGTCATGTTGCACAAACATGACCTAAATCGATGTGATGGTTAACCACACATTAGTTCCAATTTTCAGCGTTGGAATATTTACTCAACCGGCCTCCTTTGGTTTTAGATCACACTGCTAGCTAGAACTAACTCTGATGAACTCATCCAAAATGGGTCTAATTCGAGCACCTGTTTAAGATCATAAAAACCGTATAGCCATGTCAAAGGTTCCATGACATAAACCATGAACTTGCATTCAGAACTTTACGGAAAGAAACCCTAAGCAACTGACATATACAATACGCAAATTAATCCGATCATAAATATGATTAGTTGTTTTTGTTTGTGGTTAGTTGTGAGAAGCAATTGTCTTACTTAGGGTTAAGTATGGCCCATCACCTTCTCGACACTATCAGTCCAAAAATCCACTCTCAATCGTTCCGGAAGAATTTTTGCGTATCCTGGACTTATGGGCAAAAAGCGTCTTTATTGCAATCTGTACTACTTAATCAGTTGCTTTATTTTTTGTACCAACAGTTAAGATATGTTTTACCCTAGCTACTTGCTGCACAAAAAACTAAATCACAAGCTTCCTTGGTTAACGTAATAATCATATGATTAACAATTTTGTATAGAAATTTCATTTTCTTGGTTCTCTTATATTGTGATGCTCTCTCTCGTTCCTTAATTAATATATGTGTCAATTCATAATTTGCAGGTAACGAAACATATATAGCTCCATAAGTGTAAGAAGTTAAATAGTATTTGTTGTAAAATGGATAGAAAATGAGGAGAAAATATATTTTTCTAGATTTCATTCGAAGCAATATAACATACATCTTTCCCCCATCGTACGCAAGCAACAACGTGGGGGTTCCATCACGTGTGTACGTAGAGTCACACTTGCATTCACCGACGCACGTGCTTGTACTTCTAGTTCTACGTCCCCTGCAATTGCACGTGCCCAACTGGTCAACTTTAAACTTTCAGGGCCCACTGAAGGTTTTGTGCTAAGGCACCCCAGCCGATGCACTTAAGCTTCTCTTTTTTCATTTTTTAATTTTTTTGTCAAGAGATTGATCGATACGTGTAAATCTCTAGAATAAAACTTTTAGAGTCTTACATTAACTGTAGATAAAAATATAGAACTCCTCTCTACTATAAAGAGAGACCATTCTCCCACAATTAAGCTTCTTCTGATCTAAGATTCATTAATCTATTATTAGAACTCACTAATGATAATTATGCTTAAATCTTTGTATCATGTAAACTCTAGATTATTAATGAAAACTCATCTACCCTCGTGGACGTAGCTCGAGCTAGTGTGAATCACGTATGCCCTGTGTTTGTTTCCCCGTCTCTTATTTCTTTGCATATTACATTCACTTGATGACCGAACAATAATTTGATATCGAACTTGTTATTTAAGAGAGTCAAATTTAAGACCTATCACTTAAAAATAGACAAAAATACAACCAAATTATATTGTTAATGACGATATATGTATAGTTGATGGTTCAAGTTGGAGTACAATATTCAACCATTACTTTAACTATCAATTAAAAAAAAATTGCTTGGACGTTTGAATTTCATATTTTTGAAACGTTTGGAACAAGTTTTCTGTTTAGGTGTGGAGAAGGGAACATATCCACATGCAATTAATAAGAATTTCATTTTAAATAAAAGAAAAAAGCTTGGAGTTTTACCATTCTTGAATTTCTTTCTAATTGGTCAATGTCTTGCAATGGATTAAGCCCATATTATGATGGATATAGATTAACTATCTCACAGTAATGGCTGCTAAATTAGGAGGGACTCTATCACCACCACCAGTAGCTGGCAAAATGGTCCTACACCTTGAAATACAGAGTAAGAAATTTAGGAGGGCACATGGATGCAGTATGTCATAGCATCACGCGTGGAAGGCCTCACTTGGAACGGAAAGTAAAAAGTAAAAAAGGCTAACTAAAGTACGAGATTTTCTAATATGGAGTTGCATATTAAACTCTTCTTTCATTGGGCGTATGTCATGCATATAATGATCATAGAGTTTTCAATTCGAATAATTGGGTTGTCTAAACATGACAAAAAAAAATGGTAAAAAAAATGCTAATTTGCATAAAATGCATTGCCCTATTAAGTTTTATCTATACTCTTCTTAAAGATCGAGATTTGATCTACAATTGTTGATACATATTTTGTTAGAATTTCTCTGTCCCACATCGGTCAGAAGGCTTGAGAACAAGCCCTTTAAATAGAATTATCCCACTTTAACTAACACCAAGACATTTTGTATTAAAACACCACGCCTGACGGATTGAGCAGGTGACCAAGTGGGGACAGTATCGGTGTTGTTAGAGTGAGCCCATGGCCCGTCTACCTGAAATTTAAGATATTTCTCGTATTTAAGAAGAAAGCATATTAAAAGTTAACGTTGATATGCATATTTGTTGGAAAAAAAAAATATCTAGATCCTTGCTAGATTAGGATTCTCCATGTATCAAGATAACCATTAAAATCGAGACATTGAGAAAAGAATTTTCGGAAAGGATAAATATGAGTGAGCGTGACATGGGTGTGACTGTCCGAATGGAACTTTTTATGTGACAACAATGGTGTATGAGTTTGATATATGAGAGAGAAGAAGAAAACCCTATTTCACTGCTAATTGAATCCAGCTCGGCACCAAATGAAAAAGAAAAAAAAAGACGATAATAAAAAAGGTAAAAATCGATTGAACGACAACATGCAAGGTCACCCACTAAAACGTGGTACAGAGTTTGAAGACGTGCCTCAATGACAAGGTGATGAGCTTTGGAACCCCTAAACAAAAGCAAACCCACTTATTACGAACTATTTTTTAGTTTTAAGGCTCAACCAATGAATACGAAGACATCTCACATCACAGTTTGAAAGAGAGACATATAAAACAAGAATGTTGAAAACATTAAATAGTGATGTCTGAAAGATATCACGTGTCGTCATGGGTTTCATGAGACGGGCGATTGCTAGGACTCGAAGAGAAGAGAGTGAAGTTTGGTTGGGCAGATCAATTACTTTGTTAGGAAACAATCCCACATGAAAGAGTCCATCATGTGGAGCACTATAAGTTTTTGATTAGGACTTCCTCTTAACTCTCAACTGATAAAGTTCTTCATGCACGCTTGTTCTAAATTGGACCCCCCCTCACATGCAGCTCACCTTAATTGTTACTTTCGGGTTGTGGACTCCTATGTTTTTGTGTCAAACTTCATTACAAAAATACTTAAGGGAGCAAAACCCTAATCTTTTGTTATTAAATTTAAACAGCCTGGAACTGGTATAATTACCTTATCAGATAACTAGTTAAAGAACATGCAGGGCATGCAGCTTAGGCACTGACTCGATCGGCCAAATATATCGGGGTGGGCTGAGCCTTCTAAGTGGTAGGTTTAGTTATCAGATTAAGCTACGCGCTAAGCTATTAATGGATGATATTTCACAATTTCACGTGCGTTTTTGCATGCTCGAGCTAGATCCAGGAGAGATTTTTTTATGTAAAATACTACGTATCATTATATATTGAAGAGACACTTGAAAAAAAAAAAAAACATCCTCCGATTACATAATGACATGTAGGGTTCTGACTGGTGTTTCGAACCTATTTTCGTCCTTACCCCTTTTGTCAAGTTAAACCAACATGCATGCAACCTAATACCTAATTAAAGTTTTTACTTTTGTCTCAGAAAAATACTTTCTTCTTAACCTTATTCCATTCAGTTTGAGCGCCAACTGAATTTGACTTGCAAGAAAACAAGCACTTGTAATTTATAAAGTCGTTCAAAAGAAAGAAAAAAAAAAGTGACACATCTGTCATGATGAAGCTTTGTTATATTTTCACGAATTAAGCTAATCAAATAAGTTGAATAGAGACTTCGCATTACTATTGCCGGCTGCGAAAAGATAAGTTTATGGATAACTAGAACACTAGATTCAGACATGACAAGATGCTCCCACAAATTGAGAGAGATGGTGGAAACTAACCAAATTGTACATTCTTTGACAAGTTCAAAATCTTAGCCATACTTTATCACTCCCATTTGGAAAACGAAATTACGTCAGTTAGTCAAGGCAAGGGCGAAGCTAGAAATAACGTTCATGTGGGCACAACTAAACAATGACGTAGCACTAAATATATTTTTCAATCTTAAGTGAGATATTTTGCTAAACACTTGGTCAACCCATCCCCATTGTGTTCTTTGCTTAGCATACATCCTCACACCTTGTGCCATTTTAACTGTATCTTTAGGTTTAGTATTGTTATGGTGAACAAGTGGATAAATTATATATTTACAGGATTGGAAGGTCAAATTTATTAGATGTAAAGGAGGAGATAATTCTTCTTCGTGAGTTGTCAGAATCAACTCTACAACTAAATATTTTTGTGTTATATCTGTCTCCTAGTGGTTTTGGACGAGGAGTGAGTGATAGAGTTGGTGGTGATGGTTAGTTGATTATTATTCACTATACTTTGATTCGATGTCGTATTGAGCGACGGAAGGTGGCTACGATTTAAGAGGAACCATGATTATTCCTCATACCACCTTTTTTAGGCCAAAACTTGAGGGGGGCACGTGCGCCCCTTCAGCCCTTAGTAAGATTCGCACCTAGGTCAAGGTAGTATTTTATCCCCTTCACTAAAATTTAAATCACTGACATTGTAAATTAAAGTAACTTAAAATATCGTATTGTAAAATAAAAATATTAAGTGGTTAGGTCAGCTTGTTAATGCGCTCAAGTTTGAATTATCCATCTTATAAATTATAGTAATTTAGAACAATATATTATAAACCTAAATACTTAGCCTATGGGCCTATAATCTAGTCACAATCGCAATACTATCTAAAATCTTTGTAGGAGTAAATAGGGCTTGTTATCTGATTGAGGTAAATTGATAAACAAGTTAAAGATAAACATCTGACCAAAAAAGATAAACAAGGAAAAGGAGCATAACATGGCTACAATAGGCTGGTGGGTGAAAGTTCCATTTGTGATGATCCAAACATGGCCCAGTTGCAGAAATAGTGACAGCTGATATGGTTCCAAGAGAAGGAAGAAGGAAAAAGAACAAAACATCCGGGCATGGTGGCATATTCTGCATGCATTTGTCTGGGGCAAACCCGACTCAGCACATGATATTGTGGGGAAGAAGAAGAAGAAGAAGATCATGGTCCCCCCCATCGTGGTCCTCCAATTATGAAAACCCTAGGGCCGCGCAGAAAATATTCCACTACCCCAATGGTAAAAAAAATCAATGGCTAGGGAAAATTGTTCCCACTTGGGTAAAATTATAATTTACTATCTTTACAAAATAATTTATGTGGTGGAGGTGGCCAAGAAATCTGACCCCTGAACAGAAACCTGGTCCAGAAAATGGTTATTTTCAATAAGGATATGATAAAGTTTTTGCAGCAGCATATTAGGTCCTTTCGATATATGCATGCAAATTTCAAGATATGTAGAGGACCATATTTGACAGTGAAACTGTATGTTTTAATATGTGCACGTTAATATGTTACGTTGCAGACTTGCAGTCCCCGCACAACTTAAATCCAATTTCTTTTTCTTTTTCCCATTATCTTTGTTCTTGTTTCTACTCTGCTAAAAAAAGGCAAACTCAAGTCAAAAAGGCTCTTTGTTTTGTGAGAGTTGGAAGAGAAACGTTTATGGAACGAAGCTTTACTTTGCAAAAAAATTGTTTCTTCAACTCGAATTCGAGATTTTTTGGTCAGAAAGAAACAACATTTCCGTTTGTACTCTATTAAATTACATAATTCGAATATTACCAAGAAAATAAAAAAAGATGGATTTGTATATAGGATAGCACCATGTGATGTGAGTGAGTGAGTGACAGCAGCTAATATGTCTACTACCATGCCAAGTGAATAAAAATCTTTTCAAATATCAACCAAGTACTTTCAACTTTTTTGTGTAGAAGATGTTGTGCATAATAAGAGAATCTTGGTTCATGTTGCTTGACCATGTAGTTTGTTTATTTAAAATCGACACATCGTCTATATATTGATGTTATCAACACTTTCATACATGAGTGTCAAAATTGTGTCCATATAAGTGTCAGTGGAAGTATAGACAATGTAACAATGCTTGTTTACATGATCGGCAAGACTCTTAATCAGGCCGACTAACAATATTTTCTACAATTAAAGTAAAAGTCTTTGAAAACCAGTACTCGTAAAAGGATGCTTGTGATTTCAATTTTCAAATTTCAACCAGTACATGAAGATATTTTTTTCAAATTTATTTTTTCCTTGTGTGGTTACTGCTTACTGCCCATTATTTATCAGATGGACCTCTTGAGAAGAATGAGAAATCAAGTGTAAAGCAGGTCCATGTACTACTGTCAAGTGATATTTCTCTTCACTTGTAAGTAAGAGGTCTTAAGTTCGATTTTGATCAAAGACGAATTTGAATCACATTACTGTTAACCCATTGTGAGACTTAACCCATCCCCTCCCCCTTAGTGAGATAATATCGCTTGTTCAAAGAAAAAAAAGAAAAACAGGTCCATGTAGATTTCGTTGAGTGAGCTCCCTGGGCAATATTATTGTGAAGGACATGTCGAAAGAGAATGTGCGACACAGGACTCAAGTCTTTAGACAAAACAAGATATTCATTTCCATAAGGGGAAGAAGAATCATTCACAACCAAAATACAGAGGAACAATAACAATGTTAAACATTGCAGTTGTCTACTAAAATGGGTTTCAACCCACAATCTGCGCAAGATCGAATCTATACAATGAAGGTGATAAGTTTTCCAATCATGGCTGATAAATAATGATCTACTGAGACTTCCAACCAATTAGCAGACTTCAGCAATCGCCAATTGGGAAAAAATTCGGATTCCAGTTAGCTATGTGATGTATTTTCTTCAGGTTTTAAAACTCGGGCCTGCTGTCATCTTCGATTTTGAGCTTCCAACCATTCCCTGATCAACTGACATTCCACTCAAATGCTGTAAAGAGTGAGATCCACTTTTTCTTAGCTTGCCTGGAAACTCTTTGCCCAAATTACCTTTCAAAGAAAGATTTTTTTTTATGCGACTCCTGTTAAGCATCAGCATACTATTGCGCGGGGGAGCATGCAAAGCCCCTTCAACGCAATCTCCCACCTGTGCACATCCCCAAGGCCTGGATGGTCCATCATCACTAATTGGTCTATGCCTTGGAAAACCAGCCCACAATCTTGAGAAGCCTTGCTGCTCTTGGAGATTTTCTTCCTCAAGTCTAGCACATAGGGGACAGGGAGGGTCGCTTTTTCGTGTCTTGGGTGTTGTTTGCTCCAAGCACTCTGCATGGAAAACATGAGAGCAAGAAAGAACCCCGGTAACTGGCATATCTCCACTTCTCACTATCCGACGAGAACTCCAAGGCGATCTCTGTGAAAGAAACCTTTCACACAAGCCACATCTAAAACCATCAGACGCATTGACATTATTACAAGGTCGACCAGAAATCTCTGCCTCAAATGACTCAGAAACATCTGCAAAATCAATGCTGCTACTGGCACTACTCCAGCGGTGGCCATCTCTTTGAGGAGTGGCAGAATCATACTCCAGAAACCCAGTAACTGTGAGATCAGAAGCCTCTCTGGGGGGTGTTTGTGCAGGAAAGGACAAGGGATGAATAGGTTTGGACATGAACGAACGCCGACTTGGATATGTATGATGGGAAGATTGGTACGGCTTCACTGTGGGTTCAGACTCGCTACTGTCTGAACGGGACGAGATGGAACCCCCCATTTCTTGAATTTCTGAGGTTCCCTGCAAAGATACCATGAAAGGAAACGCTAAAACAAATTTCCTTAATTCAATGAACTAGCAAAGTTAAAATTTTATACAATACCTCCATGGTAGGTCTAATGGATGTATGCCCCAAAGCTGGACCTAGCAAGTAAACAGGAGTGAGGTGAAGTTAACACAAATGAATCACAACATGAATGGTGGCCAATGATGACAATCTTGAGAATGAATGTCCTTAATAAGTATAAATTTTGAGTTCTCTATTTTTACAAAGCTGAAAGGATCTGATTAATGATCAATCATGGTAACTGTTTAAGCATGGTTTGTTAGAATCAACGGAAACGGTAAGAACTCAATCAGGGAAACACTTCAAATGATGCAACCAAACCAAATCCTTCAAAATGGAAACTTTGAGAATCCCCGACAATATTCTATCGAGAATCTCAAAAGTATGAAATGTCAATTGAACTTGTGATCATCTGCAATGTGGAACTTGGGAATCTAAAGGGCACAACAAAGGTCCACATCCAAGTTTACTAATGATCTTGAAACCAATGGAATTCCAGATCAGATACAATAAGCTCCAAAAATTCTATGACAGAGAAGAAAGAGATCCATCTTAAGTTGTTAAGTATAAGTAGTCAAGCATGACACTAGTTATCATTATTGAAGTGTTCAACGCATGCTCTATAATAACCAAATGGGACATGTACATAGGATAGTTAGTAAGAACCATATATCAGATCACCTAATTCAGATGGCTTAGCTTTTTGTGACACCGTCACAGTACACACAAACACGAGTGCACACACGCACACAGATGTTAACGGGAACTATATGTGTAATAATCTTTTTCCGAGACTGTTACATACACTCAAATTGTGCTGTAGCATATGCAGATGTGAGTGTGTGTGTATGTAGCTCAATAACATAAACAACAATCATGCAAGATCGTTTGCAAAAATTCATTGGTACACTGTAAGATCATTAAAAGACATAAAATGGTACTATGGCTCAGTCACTCCAACTAAATGAACTAGAAAAATATATGGAATCCGAAAAATATCTTAATCATTGAGGTTACCAGACATAATTTCATCTGCACTTTCTGTCACCTGATTTAAAGCCAAGAAGTAGTAATTCATCGCAGACATCATCATGTGGGTGTTTGCACTTTGCACAGATAAAACAGAATAAAGATTCATTGTCAATTGTTACCTCTCTTTTTTGCAGTTTCATAATCATCTACACTGATTTCCTGTATTGCTGGCGGTGTCCGTTGAGGACCTTGAGAAAGGTCTGATGGACTACTTAAAAACAGCCCAGTACCATCAGACACCGAGTAGTGATGATTATAGAGATTGTTGCCTCTCACCCAGCCCCTACTTCCTTTACTGTTTGATGAAGTAGAAGACCCATATTGCTGATTACCATCATGAAAACCGTACTGTAATTCTTCAGGTTGGAAACGGAAATCCCATCTTGATGGGGGTGGTGAGAAGCTCGTATTAGTTCTCCAGCATGGCTCTTCTGGACCCATTGACCAGTCCCTACTGGGCGTATGTGATTCATGTGGCCTTGCGGCCACACAACACAGCGACCCCGTTTTAGCTATTTTTTATAAGACACAGGGAGATTGATTCGGTCTCCTATTAACCTTCCTAAAGTTCATCTCACTAATTTACATTAATTACATGAATTCACCATCGCAGAAACAAGTTATGCTCATCTATGCAAAGTGTCACTTATCAAAGGCTCATGGTACAACACATCATACTACGATGTACTAGCAACATCTGACATTAATAATGCTGTACTCAAGGGTTTTGTATACCCTTATGAACTTGGGTAAAACAGGCAAACTCACATATAAATAGGATCAGAGTTTCTTCCACATTAACCAGACATAATATAAGTACACTGCTTACACCCCTAAACTTCTTCAACAAAGTAGAAAATTTTCAAATTTCTTCAACAGTCACGGTGGCAAACCTACGAACAAAGTTAAGATAACAAATTCAGACAAGGCTGTGTTCATACACCAAGTACGCAATTTGCTTAAAGCGTTCAACAAAGTACAACACCAGAATAGAAATACTCAACAACAAACTAATCCATCACCACTAGCAATTCTCAGCTTATATACAAAACAAAACAAAAAATGAAATGCATACCTAACTACCAACAACTACGAAGAATCGAAAAATTATATACATTCGACAAATCCAGTGACTTTCACCACCAATATCAAAAGGGTTTTTTTATAAAGATCCAATTTAACCCAAATTTCAAGTCTTGCAGTAAGTAAATTTCTAATATTTTCATCAATAGAAGACGAGGCATCTGGTTAAACCTCATAGAACGCATTACTCAACAACCTCAGTAAGATAATTATAAAGACCAAAACTTTAGAGTGCAGACAAAAAAAAACACACACACAGAAATCAAATTTGGGAGCTGAAATTAGTGAAAAACCCTAGAAATTGGAAGCATAAATTGGATACAAATAATTGGGTATTTTTAAAACCCTGAAATGTAAATCAAGAAATAGAGAGAGAAAGGAGCTTACAGTTAGACGACAGTGACGAAGCACGAGAAGAAACTCTCTGACTGAGTCTGAGCTGCGACCTAGACGACACTGGTTGTGGACTGAGAAAGAAATGGAAACCCTAAATATCAGGGAGAAAAAGAAAGAGCATGTTCAGGGGACCTTTTTGCATTAAGATCCTCCCTTTTTTGTATAATTTTCTATAATCCCCATTCAATTCCTTGTTTATTCTAACTTAATTGATTATTACCTTTGCATAATTTTTGGTAAAAAAACAGTGTTTTTAGAGTGAACCGAAATCGTTTTTTGTAAAAATGTTTTTTAAGTTATGTTTAGTGAAAAATCAAGTGAGTTTTAAAAAAGTACTTTAAGTGTTTCTAGAAACACATATCTGATGTTTATTTCAAAAAAAAAAAAATTTAACTTTACTAAAAATATTTTTAATCATTTTAAAAACATATTTAATCAAAACGAACGAAATTGGTTGTTTAAAAGCAATTTCCAGACGAAGTGCTTTATACACATATATTATGGGGCCAACCAAATATAAGTGTTGTCACATATTCTTTTTTATGGGGCCAACCTAATACACATAAAAGCGCATTAAGATATTCAAGATAATATTATTTAGAATTTGTTTTATTCGAGTAGGTTTAAAAATGATTTATCTATTTATTTATTTTGCAATCATTTCCGTATTCTCCAGTTTTTCGGTGCACTGTAAGAGTTTATTCCTATTAATTAGAATCAAACTCAATTTTCGACCGCTATAAAACGTCTTATCTAGCTAACATTTCAATCCGACTTCACACTTACTTTTCGGATTCACACCAACTTTCTCCTTCAACATTTTTTGGATATCAAATGAATCTGTCCGCCATAAGATAATTATATGCCTTGGTTAGAAGTGATTTTAAAATGATTAAAAATGCTTTTAGAAGAAATATTTTTGAGTTCCAAAACCACTTGAAGTGCTTCCTGCAAAAAGCACTAGTTATGTGTTTATTGTAAGAAGCACTTCAAGTGTTTTTTCAAAATTCATTTATATTTTTACTAAACATTGGTTTCAAAAACATTTTCTCCCAAAACTCTTTTAATCATTTTAAAAACGCTTCCAAACTAGCTCATAATCGGCACCTGCAACTCTGAGCTTGGAATAATTGACCATTATTTATGGGACCCCTTTTTATGTAAGTTGATAATCACACATAATTATTGCTTATAGGTGTAACAAACAGATAACACTAATTGCTAATTCATAAGGAATTATACAATTATTAGTTCAACATCCCTTCAGCCAGAAGCAAACACCCAGAGGCCCACAAGCCGAATGATAATCGGAGGTTCATGCACGCACTCTCTTTTTTCATCTCTCCCGTCACGTGTTGAGACCAATAATATTGCGCAACGGAGTAATGCCTTGCGTTGTCACTTACGAGCTATTCCATACACTTGAGGGTTTACGAATGAGGCAGTGGACAAGGTGGTCGTGTGTAGATTAACGGCCGCGAACCCGGAGTTGGATATATTCCTTCCTGTTTCCCGCGTGAGATGACACCCGTCGGCTAGGATTTGTTGCAGAGGATCAAGAACGCTCTGTATGAATCTGAGGATTGTACCATCTGCAGCAGCACCATAACAGTTGCAAACAAAATGATAAGCCACAGTATTCTTGCATTAAATGTCATCAATGAACTGAGATTTGCAGCTCGCACTACCTTTTGCAGCCACATGCTCCACGAACAGGTAAAGTCCGCCCGGTCTTAGAACTCTCTTTATCTCTGAAGGACACAGGACAAATGAACTCGTTTAAAGTTCGGATTTTAGATTAACACGGTCTGCAGAAGTTTCTTTGGGTGAAAAATGAAGGCGCATTTCACATCATCATTTGACAGCTAGAAGGAGCAGTTTTTCCGAAAACTAAAGAAATAAAACGGATGCTTCCCAAACGATCAACTTAGAATGTAAAGGCATCCACAATCACAAGTAGCAACCACTAGATAGCAATTACTTAGTGCTACAAGTTTACGAAAAGGAAATTCTGCCCCTCGTAAGCTAAATTACCTTTCAGAGTGTTGTCGACATCTTTAACAGAACACAACACAAGAGTTCCAACAACTGCATCAACAGAAGCATCCTCTAATGGAATAGCCTCCCCAACCTGGTTAAGATTAGCATTTCCCGAGTATGAATCACAAACAAAAAGCAAACATAATTGCAAACGAAAACAAAAACTTGAAAAATAAAATTCGGCCACGGGTGAACAAAGTAGCTCAAAGGAAAACTTGCATCTTACTAGGTTCGTTCAGTCGGATCATCTTAATAAGAAATTATGCATTGGAAAATATAAGTTTTACTGATAACCAGTTTCAGTTTTTTTCTGCACTGCCATAAGGGAAGTTTGAAGTTTTCACATACAGCATGTATGAACTCGAAATTCGAAAGGGGCAGACCGGCAGCCACAGCGGCAGCCCGAGCATATTTTTCCATCTTCATAATCGGATCCACGCCAAAAACCCGAACACCGCTATCAGCGGCATAGTATCTCAGATTAGGACCAGTCCCAATACCAATTTCCAACACTTGCTCAGCTTTTCCTTTCAATTCAGCAAAGAGCTCT
Source organism: Pyrus communis (assembly GCF_041283825.1). NCBI lineage: Eukaryota > Viridiplantae > Streptophyta > Magnoliopsida > Rosales > Rosaceae > Pyrus > Pyrus communis. The sequence goes on along the minus strand of NC_142580.1, from coordinate 3,995,624 downwards.
GTCTTGTAACCTGCAATCTACCCACCAAACCGTATCGCAGTTAAAACACCATACTCTAATCTCAAACTTAGACTAGTTTGGAAGTGCTTTTGTAGAAAGCATTTTTGCTCAAAATTGCTTCCGCTAGAGGTGTTAATAAAAGCACATTGATTTTTTACTAAAAATCCAGGTGCTAACTGAAAAGTTGAAGTATTTCTCCAAGAGCATGTGCTTCTCCAGAAAGCGCTTATGTGACTCAAGAACATTTTTAGTTAACCCAGGATAGAAATGCTCCCCGTCAAGAAGCAATCCCAAACAGGTCATTAGTCCAAATTGAAATCAAAACTAATCTACTAATTTAAATTATAATTAAGGGAACTTTATCGAAAAATCTGCTCCTCTAACGAAAAACCACATTTTTCCACTAAAAATTAATTCTTGTACTATTTAATTTAACATTTATTTTACCTTTAATTAAAAGTCAAAGTTTTCAAAGTGTTTCCATTAGTTTTCGTTATAATTAAATTATAATCACTAACCTCGGCTTCATAAGATTTCATGGCGGTATTCAAAATGGATGCATAAAGCTCCTCGTACCAGCCCGGTCTTGGAGGGTGAACTTCTTCTAACATGGCCTATGCACTCATCAACGCATTCATCAGACGAAAATACCCTTCAAAATTGCAGAGCAAGAATCAGAAGACGGGGTCGTACGCACGTACCGTATAATCTTCAGAAGTCAATTTGGAAGCCGCGGAGGCGGTGGAAGGGCGAATTGGGAATAACGATGGCGTCGCCACTGCTGCTTCGATGAAGCGCCGTCTTCCGCACGAACATAATCCGCTGCTCAGGCAGAGCGAGGCCGGCGCCAGTGACCCGTCAGCTGAAGAATCCGAGTTGACTCCGATCGGAGAAGGATTGGAACGCGACGTGATTAGGCCACGTGGCGCAATCGTCGACAAGGAGGAAATGGCGCAATGGATCATATTTGTCGAAATATGGACAAATGGAAGTTTGACTAACGATTTCATGGCCAACGGCAGTACAACCAGGAAAAGGATCCACTCCGGATCCTCTTTACTGTTGATCATCGTACATCATCCAATAAAAAATTATTTAAAATTTAAAATAAATAATATTTAACAAAAATTGACCGCATAATATACAGTGAACAACCATGATTGATAAATCCTCTGGATCCCACAAACAGAAGAGGATCCTTTTCCGTATAATCAATGTCGTTTTATCTTATTATTACACGTCTTGAAGATAAATGTTTGCCTTGTAGTTCGAATCTCGCCGATTCCCTAATTTAACATCTAACCTATAGTTTGACCAAACAAAAAAAATGCAATTTTAAGCAAATGAACGTCATGTGTTCAAGAGTGTGTACATGATTAATGTTATACTTGTTACAAAACCAGTACGAAAATTCGGATCGTATATCTTATTCGCTCTGGTATTTTACTAATGATCAAATTCTTGGCTTCTAATTTGCGAAGATGTGGGAGGCAGCAGCTACTCGTGGTGGCGGGTCTGATCCTCATCGCCAGTGTTGTCACCGCTGCCACCATCTAGTTGGTCCTCCGATGAAATGTTCATATTTCCGCCATCTGCGACATGGAAAAGAAAAAGGAGTTCAGGTGCTGAGCAGCTGAAGAGGTTTATAACATGACAAGTTTATTGGCGATTGATTAAACATACCATCACCTTCGCCTCCAGAAGAATAAGCTGAGCGCCTTGAACGCCCTTGCTGGTGCGGTGTGGGCTGATGACAACAAGAAAGATCAAATACGAGAATCAGCATATGCGAAAACAAGTTTAGTTTTTTCACAGTGACGGCGGATCTTTCAACCCTAACAACTTCTAGCCCAGCTTGAGGCAAGAAAAACGTAAAGATATCATCAAGCATACCTGCAGCTTTGGGCGGAGTGCTTCAAGCGGCCCTTTCGGCTTTGCACCTTGCTGTTAAAGAAGTTAAAAAACCATAGATAGTCAAAGATATTAGGCATTCAAATTTCATAGTTATAGCAACAACATGTCTAAGAAAATCCACACAAATACCTTTCCAAGTGCCCAATCAGCAGAATCAAAATAAGCACGCTCATGGTCCTGACAGAAAATTTCAACTTGTGACTTATCATGATAAAGAGAAAACTAGAATCGCAACAGCGGAAAGCGGTGTGATAGGGTAAAAGAGAGATACAAGACGAACAACTACCTTGGATATTAGGGGAGTCTTCCTTGGCAGTATGCCTCCATACTTTTTCTTAATTGCTGCTTCCTGCAGAAGACACAATCACAGACAATGATCCTATTGCATAACTCCATATGACAACCAAATGTTTAAGGCTAAGGGAAAGTTTGAAGCAAAAAGAGAATTCAATGTTGGAAAAAATCTGTACTGATAGACAACAGGTCAACATGTAGGACATGTCAAAATTTTCGGAACTAAATTGTAGGGCAGAGTTGCACCTCCTGCTGGGCTGAAGGCATTGGATTTCCATGATTTTCATTTGAAGCTTTTGGGTCTACCCCGGCATTGTCACCATCACCTAGATCCATAGGAGTGCTATCAGCAACCTCTTGGTCCTTAACCTCCTCCATGTTTGTACCAGACATATTTTGCTCAGGGTGCTGGCGACAACTGCAAAAACAAAAGACTCGTTTACTCAATCAAAACCAGATGTATACAAATGTAGTCATTTCGTTGGGCGTTCCAAATAAGCGAACCAGTTCCTTCCGTTTTTTTAGATCTCGTATAACAATTGCTTATAATAAGATCAGGCTATTCGTTGGTTCAACTCTATCCATCATCAAATCATTGACATGCATATAAATGTCTGTAAAACCATCCAGCGATACACCCCTACAAAGAAATATCACTATGACTATGTTGATAAATGTTTGATGCCATGAAAGCACATTGAAGTAAATGCACTAATTCCATTAAACTACACTCCCAGCGCCCGGCGCATCACGGAAGATGCAGCCTTTCATCATGCCCTCCCAACTCCTAGTCCACAATCCAACATCGAAGATCAAACTCCAGCTACTAGGGGATTGAAGTTCAACTTCCCGATTCAACCTTTACCCGAAATAGCTCGGATAAGCAGCATCTTGAAGATGACATAGAACTATGGTAACGAAGAAAGTCAAATCTTTGCAGCAAAACAATTTAAAGCAAATCTTTCCGCACGAACAGATGCACCAACAAAAACAGCTAAAAAGATGAAAATATTTCATTTAGGAACAACTAGATAAACTTGTCAATACGGTTCCTTCTGGGGGTAATCATAAACAATCAGAGTAAAAACCAATTGGATCATGGACTTTTGGAAGAACCCAGATTCGAGATATAAGTGAGTTTGCTACTGGGCAGCTAAGTTGCTTGATTTGCAGAAGAAAGTTAACAGCTTTGATTGGTAAATATCGAGATTTCTGAACTGGGAAATAGCAGAAGTGAAAGGGTTGAAAGCTTACCTGATCAAAGATCGGATCCGATTGCAGAAGCAGAGGATATCTGAAGAAGAAGAAGAAGAAGAAGCAAGCCTAGAGATTACGCTACGCGCAGAGCGCGTAAGAGTGAGAACTTTTGGGCTGTGAGAATTGAGGCCTTTGTTTTTAATTGGACCGGGTTCAGTTTTACGTCTCTTGGGCCTTTATTTTCATATAGCTCGGCCTCAAACCCATATATAATATTTTAATATTATTTTAAGGCCACAAGCAATGCAATTATATAGCTTTTAATGTTTAGCAAAAATTTAACTTTCTCTCTCCTTAGCTAAATTTAGCTAATTACTGTTTATAAAATTAAGATAATCGGTCACATTTAGGTTGAAGTTTGGAGCTCCATTTTTTTTTGCATTTTTTACTAATGTAGCAAAAAAATCCCATTTAGCTAGATTGTTGAAGATGCTCTCGCACCTTTATGTGGACATGTGTGACAATGTAATAGGCGATTAGCATGAGAAGATCTTAATTAATCGTGACCTCGGTATTATTTGCACGAACACCCCCAAAAGAGATGGTAAAACACAATATATGAGAACATCTCATAGTTGTATATTCTTCCGCAATGACATGGATCATTTATAGTGCAACACATATCCTCTTATTGTAACATCTTTCAAAATAAAAGAAAACATGTTGTGTTGTAGTCCATGTCGACAAAAGGGGTTGAAATTGGATGATGATGTACCTGGTGGTATTAATTTCTGCTCCATCAAAGTAGCAAAGTTGAAAAAGAAAAAGGGATTATAATTGTCATGTCACGCCCATAACTATTTTCATCATTCTAGAGATACCCATCATGTGCAAAAAGATTTTTATTCCATTGCAATGATCAATTCCGGCAACAACAACAGGAATTGCTTTAACAAAAAATGCTCATGGACTTAATCTATCCTTAGTTTAGAGTATTATATTGTTTAATGAGAATCATAATTATTTCTTTGCATTATTTGGCTTGACATCAACATATATATATATAGGGTCAGATTCGCGATACTATTTGTTTTATACAATTTTTGACATGCATTTTTGTATAGCTCATTTTATAATGTATTTTAATGATTTGAACCGTCTATCTTTTAAAACATCATTCATATATCATATTTGCAAAAAAATTAGACAAAATAAAAACCATTAAAACATTCATTTGCAATGAAAAAAATGGACAAATACGGTTCTACAAAGAAACTCTAAACCCTTAATCCAACGATCATGTGGTTTTAGATTTGGGTGAGTTTAGGTAGACATAATCTTCAAGGGAAAGATCAAATAGTTCGGATCATTGAAATACATTATGAAGTAGGATCCACAAAACTGTGTTAAAGTTGTGTAAAAAAAATGATATCATAAATCTGTCCCATACACACACACACGTATATAATTAAGTGAACAAGTTTCTAGTTCATGATGTGAGCTAGCAAGCACAACAGGCATTGTCATTTGCTCCTTCCCTCCCTTCTTCCAACCATCCCCACATAAGAGTGCAAGTGTTGAATATTCATCTAAGTTCTTGCATGCAAACATGAGATAATAATACGTGCTGCAGCCAAGGATGACTTGCCGGCATCAACCAACTTCTCCTCTTCGACCGGTATAACTTTTTTTTTTTTTTACTAGGGAGGATAGGATTTGAAACTATTACAAAAATTTAGGGAAGATGAGAGTTTCAAATTCGGAACGCATGGGTGGTATCCGAATACTCTAAACCGTTATAACTTATTACGATGCAAGAAAATTAGTCCAAAGCATAGGTTAGGATTTGTTTTGCTACGATCGTTAGCTCTAAAAGCGTGGATTGGTGGCAATTAGGAAGAGGTAGGTGTGTTTCGAGCAGAGATAACCGGCAAGTTGTCCGTGGCTACATGTCTATCTCATATTTGCATGTTAGATCTCTACGATGATAAACGGAACGCGAGGGAAGAGGCCAAGATTGATCCAACATGCCATGGCTTAAGTAAGTTTTCTCGATCTGTTTCTCTAATCCTCGTGCGATCAGGGTTGTAATTATTTAATTAGTACCATACTTTGATTAAATAAGCTAACTAGCTGACGTGCTTTGTATTTGTTAGAGCATTTTCGGTTTGGTGGATTTGGATCTAGGACTGCTAGACTTGTTTCTCACACGATAGATCTAAGTTAGGCCAGTTAATTAAGGCAATGTGACCGTTCCTTTACATCTAAGTTGGAATCACCCTCCTGACAAGTTAGAATAGTTTAAAATACCGCTTTGTCACCAAAAAGAAAAAGAAAAATACATGTTTGCATGGAACCTAAGTCTAGAAACCTAAGCACCAAACCCACTAAAACAGTGACAACATTCTCCACAGCATTTCCAGATGACTTACGATCTTAGCTCATTGGCCATTTTCCTAGTACCTGGACATGTCACCAGAATCTCTAGAAACCTATGTCCCAAGATTTCATAGTATTATCTGTTCATTGTTGGAGTTGGAGAAATTATCCTCATGGTTCAGAATAATATATACACAGCAAGTGCAGCAGGTAAAAATAAAATAACATACATTGTAGCCTATCAGAGGTTTACACATGGCATGCTTAGACAAACATAGGTTGCACTCCGACATGCACATTAGCATATATAAGCATGCCTTCCCCCGTTTCTCCAGAGCAGAACCACCCACTGTAGAGCTCAGCTTCAAAGAATATAGCTGAGAAAAAAATATGAAGGCAGGAGGAGGACCAGTTGTTAAGGTTACTGAAGCCTCGAAACCGATCCCGAAAATGAAGTCGAGCAGAGTACTCGCTGTTCTAGACTTCACTCTTCGCGTCGTTGCAGTGATCGGAACATTAGCTAGTGCCATAGCTATGGGAACCAGCAGGGAAACACTTCCCTTCGCCACACGGTTTGTTCGCTTCAGGGCTCGGTACAAGGATCTTCCCACGTTAACGTAAGGATATTTTGTTATTGCGAAAATAATTGAAGGTACTATTTTCTTTTTTTCCAAAGAGAATTGCTCAAACTTTGTGATTCATGTCACATACAGGTTCTTTGTGATGACCAATTCGATCGTATGCGTCTACCTTGTGCTTTCCCTTCCGGTATCTATTGTCCATATCATCTGGACTGCAGCAGTAAACAGTAGGATCATCTTGATCATCTCGGACACGGTAAAAGACGTCGAATTCATTGATAACTAACGGAAAGTTATTTCCGCACTCACCTTTTCTCTTTTTTTCACTGAAAATAGATGTGCGGAAATCACTTTCTCTAACTAACTAATATTTAAGCTTACCTTGGCTTTTTATTCACTCAAACGTATAGCTTTTGTCAAATGGTAAATTCTACTTTGGTTAATAAGTAAATACAAATGTTGTGAAGGTGATGATGGGGCTTGTAACTGCCGGAGCTTCAGCAGCTACAGCCATAGTGTACCTGGCGCACTACGGGAACCCAGGCACCAACTGGTTCGCATTCTGTCAGCAGTTCAACAGCTTCTGTGGGCGCATTTCCGGGTCTCTCATTGGCTCCTTCATCGCCATAACTGTACTTCTACTGCTAATCATCATGTCATCTGTGGCAATTTCTCGACGCTGATGTGCCGCAAGCAACTGTTGGCGATGAATGCCATCTATTTGTGGGAATACAAATATGGATTTGCAAGTGTGTTACGTACCTTGTGTAAATTTAATTAAACTGTAAACCATATTTGCAATATCTAATTACAATTTTCTTTTGCACTAAATAAAACCAACACTCATTGCAATGAATCTAAGCACAAACAGATCTCCTAAAATTGCAGATTAATCAATCATACACAGCCAAACATATTTGGTTAATTATGTCACCCCACCTACTACTAGGCCAATAGTGCGACCAGATCATCCTTTGATCTGAAGCAAACATAGTCCATCAAAATGCGGCACAACCAAGACTGTTTGAGAGCTTGTGTTCATAGAGTAATGTTGTGTGATGGTTCCGTCCTCTAAATTGTAAATAGCCATATCACATGGTTCATCTCCCATGCTTTTTACCTAAATCCGGTTCACAAGAGATCCGTCTTCACCATCAAACACGCACTTGTAAACCTCGAATCCCATAGTTTGCACTGCAACCTCATCGACATAGAGGCATCTTTTACCCACGCATAAAATCTTAGGACGTGCAATAGGTCGGTCACCCTTAACTGATTCCATAAGATATGCATAATGACAACTTTCTGGGAAGTCGTTTTCAGGTGTGAGTAGCTTCAGTTCAGGCGGCAGTGAATGGTCAATTTACTGCTATCAACATCCAGTGACCAAACACTTCTCAACCAGTTAGTAGCTTAGAGTTGGCTTTTACAAAATTTAACGTCTGAAGTAAGTCCAAAACCTCTGACCTGCTTTGAAGAAAGCCAACCTGCGAAAAGTGCTACAACCGCATAATTATCCGGATTCATTCAGGGATCAGCTGATAAGATAACCTTATGGGTGTGATAGTCATGGTAGGGTGTGTTATGTCCAGGGATACTTCTCTTATGGGAGGGAGAAGAACGAGCGGCGATGTTTGTTGAAAGGGTTCCCGAGTGCTATAAGCAGACCTTTCCGTTTGATCTTCAATTGTAGCCAGCTGCCAACCGTGGCTAGAGCCACTGCCACAACACCACTTTGTCAAGGGCACTTGTAACTTAATATTGTTGTGGATTGTTCCTTCATAAGTGCTGTATAATATTAGTCTAAGTCCACAGTGGTCGTCGTGGTGGGGGTTGGGGATCAAGAGCATGGGAAGTACCTTGCGCCACCTGCTGCGTTGCAAGATTATAGAATTTGGAAACAGAACGGGATCGGCGGACAAGAAAACCTTACCGACGTTATGATCATTGCAGCCTTTCAAATCACAATCGTCTATCCAGGCCTTCAAGAGAAGGAGATGAATGGAATCACTTGGTCTTCTGAAAGGTCCCTGTGTGCTATTAATAGACCTTCCTTTGTATGATCTACTTTGGCCAACTAAACATATCCACAGCCATAACACCTCGTAGTCCTAAAAGGCACATGGAACTGAATATCGTCGTTGATTCTTCCTTCGGAAATGCTGTATAGCGCTCTTTGGTGCTCGCTTGGGAGGTCAGTTTTCAGGATCAGGAGCATGGGAATAACTTAGCCGGAATCGGAAAGAATAGGGCTTCCGGAAGACTAGCCAATGCCCAGTACTAATACTAGTACTAGTAGTCTAGTACTGATCAAGCTAACTGCAGCTCTGGGCTTCTTATTCGGTTTAAAACTCGGCATGATCGTAGTGAAATTCTTAAAGTTCAATAACATGATGAAGAGAATAATGCTTTGATGAGAATATGTATATATACAATTAAAACAGAAGACCAGTGAAATTACTTGTGGTGTTGTTCAATCTAAGGAATCGCCTTCTTACTCTTAGGCTCACCATTCTTATTGAGCTTGGAGCCAAAAGAGATAGATCATGTACCAAGCCACCATTGAGTCATAACTCCGCAACTCGCCTTGAGCCGAATTAATCTCCAACGCAACACAGTGCATCAAGGTCTCATCGGTTCCTCGACGATCATCTGAAAGATACGTTTGATTAAGTTGTTTTGAGAGATTGATAGTTGGGTTAAGTCATGATGGTGGATGATGAGGAATGATGGTCGAAGTGGTGTCATGTTCTTTCCCGTTACTATGCTTTGCGCCCATATTAAAGTTGAAGTGTGTATACGAATGATTTGCAATATGTTGCATTTGCCTTATGGCAAAGTGCAACGTTTTACAAATCTAATAACAAATCTACAAAAATTGCAATAATTCTTAGTTCACAATACACTTCTAGTTCTGTATTTACCCAAACATATTTGGTTGAATCCAATTTCAAACAAAAACAGTCCAACCATCTTAAAACTAGGCCAACAGCGCAACCAAATCATCCAACGATTTCAATGTCTTCTCGTAGTATAAGTACGATTCATACACTTTTGGCGTTCGAACATATTAGTCAAGCTGCAAGTGCAACAAAAACATAAGTACATTGTAATACACATCAAATTGAACGCCAATTAATGCATGATAATTTGTACTATATATGCGTAACATTACTTGAGGAGAAACATACCTCTGCCATGTTATCCACCAATTCATTGGCCGTCTTAGCATACTCGTTCCGGCGACCTTCTGGCACCAAAGTCACGGCATTTTTCAAATCTTGGGATAGATAGGCTGACTTCAGACGGATGTAAAATATGACGTACCTCCAAGCCATGGCCTCCAACATGTCCCTCATGCTATGTAGCCCTTCAGCTGTTTGCCTTATCCTAGCAACGGCATCTTCAGGCGAAAGTCCGGGCTCGAAAAAACGTTCCCTTATAAACGAACGAACACCCCAATTTTCAGCTAGCCCGAGCGGGGTGGCAACCCCGTGTTGATGCGCCCCAAGTGCCAATGTAGTGGTCAAGAATGTTGTCACGATTTTTCTTCGACTTGCGGCGTTATTTTCTTGATCGTCTTCTCCTGGAAATGAGGCTCTGATTACCGGGAGTGAGATTTTGTGACGGAAGTTTTGGGGTTTGGCGACGATGTGGGATTGGAGGAAGGTTGTGGTGGTGTTAGTGAAGCTGCTCATGGCTTTGGGGAAAATATGAACAAGTTCGAATTTTTCATGAATGTCTATGGTGGTGATGGGCTGGCTGATGAGGATTGTTGTCATTGTGGATTCCTTGGGCAGATTTTTGTGGCTGACCGTGTTGCCCGTCAATCCGACATGGACCTTACCTGCTTGCCGCCACGTGGCCTTCATTATCTTGCCAAATTTATTTAATAAAAAAAGGTTTGGAGAAATCTTTGTATGGTAATTTTCACTCTCTCATTCTCTACTACCACACTCATCTCTTCTCTGTTTTATTAGTGAAAGAGGAGAAATTCTTTGGTCCGGTGGTCGGACCACATGGTTGTTTGGTTAAAACACGCAACCAAAAATTTGGAAGGAGTCGGGCCGTAATGCAAAGGATGGTGAGATGTATTTGTGTGTTGGTTGAAGTATTAACGTGACACGATCAGTCATATTTTAGAACTTTATAGTAATCGGTCAAAATTAGAAGAAAAGTTTAGGTAGTGACTTTTACACTCTTGTTTTTTAATTATGCATTCTCTTCTATTTTTTTGTTTCTTGATTCTTTTTTATCCATTCAATCTCTAAACTCACCGGGAGGTGTATTGATAGAAAATGAGAGTGAAAATCAAATTTCAAAACATCCAAGTGTAACAGTCACACTACTATGTTGAGTTATTTATTCACATTACTATTATACTACGAGTAGACGACATAATCCGTAACACAAAGCAGCATCGATGTAACTGTTGGGTCAATTTAAGCTGACAATATCAAAGCCCGAACCTGATGCAAAAAGCCCAATTCTCTGTATACTTTTGGGGTGCGTTTGTTGCACCGGACTATTTCGGACTGGACTAGCTTCAAAGACTAAGTTGGACTGGCTTAGACTAAACTAAGCTGTACTAACTCAGTAAAGTGTTTGATTCAATGTCGGACTAAGAAACATAATAATTACAAAAAAAAAAAAAGGAAAAACAACCAGTGATATATAAAAAAATATCCATGTTATTTGCTTCAACTTCAATTTCAACAACATCAAAATTTCAACCAAAATTTCCAATTCCCAAATTCTACCAACTTCAATTTCAACTAAAATTTCCAGTTCCCACATTCTACCAAAATTTCAATCAATTTCAACCAACTTCAATTTCAACTAACCTACAATCAAATTCTAAATTGCATATTACCCAGGGGAAGAATTGGCAAATTAACTCACGATCTACCCCCAAAATTCATGTTCTCTATTAAAAACCAAAGATTTACAACCTCAATTTCTCAAAAGCCATGCATTGGCAATATATTTCCCACGAAGGGTAAGCAAATTAGGCCTCCATTTGCATCATTGAGGCTCCATCTGCGAATTAAACCTCCAGCCGCGAGCCTCCATTTTCAATTGCGGATCTCATTCAACCAAATTCGTCCCTGTTCCTTAGACCCTACCATCGTCTCCTCCTCCAAACCTCTCTTCTTCGATGACCCACCCCCATCCCCTCCTCCAGTCGACGTGAATGGCCATGCCGTCGGCGGTGGAGAGCTCAGACTCAGCCTGGCGCCTATTGTCATCGTTCTCATCTTTTATGTAGCTCAGACTAAACCCAAAGAAGCGCAGACCCGAGAATTTGTACATCTCGTCGACGATCGTCGCCGTCGATAGGGTGGTCCGACGAGGTTGGTCGAGCAAATCAGGACAAAGATGTGAAAAGGACAGCTGGACGAGGACGCGAGGAGGAAGGGACGCGAACGGTCTTAGCAGTCCCTTGTTGATTGGTGGGTCTCGCTAAGCCCTTCTAACGAAGGACTTAGTCGAAGCGTGTCCGATGTAATCTCATTAAACCTAATCCTTGTGCAAACCAAACATGAGACTACACTAGCAATTAGCCTAGCCTAGTCTAGTCTAGTCCCTCCTAATCCGGTCAAACAAACACACCCGGTGAACAAAAAAGCCCCCAAAACCTTGAAATTATTTTGGCTTTTCCGTGTGTTTTGACTGGAAAATGGAGCCCTCTAGCGACCAAGTGTTTGATAAATTCAAGGTTTCTTCGTGAACAAAGCACCAGAAGCCAATTTATTAAATTGGCGGTGAGCTTTCAGTTGTTGGTCGGTTGCGTACAAAAAAAGCAGCTTACTTTTTCTTCTCAGGGAGCCAAATAAATCGCCACCACCCTTCACCCATAAAAAATTTCTCGAGAAAAATCGCAACAGAGGATCCTAATTTTCTCGGAAAATTCTCAAATGGGGAAGACCGGACTGTTTGATCTCGAAAAGCACTTTGCTTTCTACGGAGCTTACCACAGCAACCCGGTCAACATAGCGATTCATATGCTCTTCGTCTGGCCTATCCTCTTCACCGCTCTGCTCATCCTTTACTTCACGCCCTCGCTGCTCAGTTTCGGGGTTTCTGTGTTTGGGAACGACGTCGCTCTGCCTTTCAACATAGGCCTGCTGTTGACTATAATCTATTCGGTGTTTTACATCTGTTTGGACGCAAAAGCAGGCTCCTTGGGTGCTCTGCTCTGCGTAATTTGCTGGGTTGGTAGCTGTTTCCTTGGAACCGTACTCGGATTGTCCATCTCTTGGAAGGTACGTCTGGAGTTGCTATTTATTTTTGTGAAAAAATTATGGGTTTTGATTATTTTATGGAATTAGATACTTTTTTGAAGTTTTTTATTTAAAGTTGAGTAATTTCTGCAGTTATTCTTAGTTTTTAACTTTTTATTAAGAAATTTGTTATGGGTTTCGTTTATTATGTCAAATTATACATATATATATATATATATATATATATATATTTTTTTTTTTTTTTTTTTTTAAGATTTTTGTTTAAAATTCAGTAAATTGATTGCTTCTTTACGTTTTAGGTGTAAATTTGACCTCAGTAAACTTTTTTTTTCAGGTTGTTCTGGTGACTCAGATAGTCTGTTGGACTGGACAATTTATCGGCCATGGAGTCTATGAGGTGTTAAATCTTTTTTTTTACCTAATCATATTTGTGACTTCATCTCTTTCTTGTTGTATTTATACTCTTGAAACGTGATGTAATCTGCAGAAAAGGGCACCAGCTTTGTTGGACAATCTTGCACAAGCCTTTATCATGGCTCCCTTCTTTGTTCTGTTAGAGGTAATTTTTTGATGGATTTTTATCTTATGAGGTAATTTCCTGATTTGGCAATCATAATTTGTGTGTGCAATCATAATTTGTGTGTTCTCTTGCTGCCTCAGGCTCTGCAGATCTTCTTCGGGTACGAACCGTACCCCGGGTTTCAAGCAATTGTTCAAGCAAAGATTGATGCTGAAATCAGTGAATGGCAAGAGGAGAAGAAGAAACTGATCTCCTAATCTGTAACTGGATTTACTTTTACTGTAATATCTGGGTGTGCTTAAAAGTAATACCAAAGCTTTTATCTGGTGTATATTGGAAACATGTGACTTGGAAGCCTTGAAATAAATACAGCACATGAGCTTTTGAGAATATAGCACATGAACTTTTGAGAAGGACATGCAAATTTATGTGTATCCAAATAAAACTAAGTTCTCCCCTTTCGCTCTGGCCTGTTTAAAAAGGTTTGATATATATTAGAAGACACTTAATCTGCTTTTAATTATCTTTGACACAGATGATTAGCGCCTGGCTACAGTAAGCTTCAAGCCGTGCGCCATTGACAGAATTGTCATCATCCGGTACTGAACTGGATGCCCGGGGACCAAAGTGAATGTGTAAAATCTGCACAGAATGGCCAGTGCCATCTTCATTTGGAGGTAAGCAGAGTCCTTTCCTAGGCATATTCTTGGTCCTGCCTGTAAATCCGAGGTAATCGAACTTCTGTGTTAATGACCTTGAAATTTTGTGGATGTATACGGTTAAGATTGCTCAGTTATCTAACCTGAAATGCGGTGAACTTGAACGGCGATGCATTTTGGAAGAAGCCCTCCTCGAGCCATCTCTCAGGCTTAAACGAGGCAGCATCAGGTCCCCAATTGTACTCCATTCTTCCCATTGAGTAGGGAACATAAGTCACCATTCCTCCTGCTTTGACTTTGGTTCCATCTGGTAGAACATCATCCTCCAAGATGCCTTTAGGATCCTGGCGCCATATGGATTACTTAGAGCAACAACATCGACATCAATGTTTCAATTCAGTACGATGCATACCTGAGGGACTGCAGGGTACAGACGAAGCGTCTCTGTCATAACGGCATGCAAATAATACAGTTTTCCCAGCGAGTCGTAACTCAGAAGTCCTGCAAATTGTGCAACTCTTTGATTGAATGAGTCGAGGTCCTCTGTGTCATAAGGGATCAGCAAAACCTTCTCTTCTCTTGCTTGATCTTCTTCAAAAGTTTTCATCGCGGAATAGAGCTTATCAGCTACATGGGGATGAGTCATTACCATGTATATGGCCCATGAGAGAGTAGTTGCTCAGAATCGAATGGAGCTTGAGGCTATAATCTCTGAAGACCACAGTGCTGAAATCCCTCAAATTCTTCGATGCAAATTCAAAGCTCGCAGTCTTTCTCTGTTCCTCCAAAGCTCTCCGTCCACATTGAAGATCCCATCTCCGAGCAGGACCTCCATGAGCGAACGGTACACTTAACCCTTCAATTAACAAAACACGCCAAAGATCAACGCAAAATTAAACAAAAACAAGCACCAAATTAACGCGCTTAACACCGCCGGAAAAAAAAAATCACCTAAGGATAGTTTGCAAAGTTGGTCTTGAGGACATGTTCGACATTTGCAGGATCTGCAATGTAAGTGTAAGTTGTGAATGGCATTGGGACGACGACGGAGTTTGACTCCGAGAGGTACTTGACGAGCCAATCGTGCATCCTGTCGTAGTTCGTGAACTGTTCGATCGCCGCTCCGACGATAGGCCATGTTTTGGGGCCCTTTTTGTGCCTCTGGCTTCATCTGTGGATGATTATCCATGACAAAACCATGCAGACCACCATGAAAACACCATCTTGGGAAGAAAAAGCTAACAAAATGTTACTTTCTTGATCTTCCATTTGATCAGAGGATGAAAAATAAAGGGAAGGAGGAAGTTATTAATTAACTGCCTCACATAGAAGGCAATGCTGATTTTGTAACGGCAAAGATGAAATAGTTAAAAGGTTAATTAATTAGCTAATTAGCTAGTTAAGTGGTTGGGACTTGGGGATTAGTGAGAAATTAGCTATGGCTTTGTTAACAAACAATCTTTACATGCTTTCATGTTGATGAAGATAAACGAAAGAGTTTCACCTCTTTTGCGTTCTTACCCTAATTCTTTCCAACATATTTTTTAATTTGATTATTATTAAAACTTGATAAAATTCATGACTTGAGGTTGATATGAGATGGGAGAAATTTACTATTAACTCATACGTTATTGTGGCGGTTTTTTAAACCGATCAAGTAGTGTTTCATGTAAAATCTACACCCCATGGTACATGTACCTCGTGATACCATGCTTGATTGGGTTGGTGTATTGCTATAGTGGCGTTCAGTTATGATTCTTATGAATAATTTTTTCTTATAGCAAGGAGTCAAGACTCTAGGATCAGACTTAAAAATTTGGAGCACTAAATTTTTGAACATCCCAAATATCTCTCTCTTGAACGTTTCAAATATCTCTCTTTAACGTTTTAAATATCCCAAATTTTTGAACATCACAAATATCTTTCTCTTGAACGTTTCAAATATCTCAAATATCTCTATCTTGAACGTTTTAAATATCCCAAATTTTTTAACATCCCAAATATATATCTTGAACGTTTCAAATATCTCAAATATCTCTCTCTTTAACGTTTCAAATATCTCAAATATCTCTCTCTTTAACGTTTCAAATATCTCAAATATCTATCTTTTGAACGTTTCAAATATCTCAAATATCTCTCTTTAACGTTTCAAATATCTATCTTTTGAACGTTTCAAATATCTCAAATATCTCTCTCTTTAACATTTCAAATATTTCAAATATCTATCTCTTGAACGTTTCAAATATCCGAATCCATCGATTCCGCCACAAAAAGGCGGCGAGCATCTCAAACACAAAGACAATATCCAAAATAGGGACCTGAAACGTCATCAGCAGCCCCATCAACATTTCATTTTCAACCCATGCACGCGCGACAAACGTAGTCCGTAGTGTGCGCCACCTCTAGTTACAATTCTACCCGGTTTATTTGACAAATCTTATCCACTGTCATGTGAGATTTTGTAGTGTACGGGACATGAACATATACGTTATATGTCATTATATAAATAAAAAAACACTTGAAAATAAAAAACATTCCTCTACTTTTAAACAAATACCGTAGTCAAAATTAAACATCAGTCCTTGAATATAAAATTGGATTATGGACCGATTGGTAATAGGGGGTGATATCCACACACCCTATTTTACTTCTCACACACATTTTTAATTTTTGACCGTCGAATCAGATGAATTGAAGAAAATCAACGGATAAAAATTATCAAGGGAATAGCACACCCCTTGGTAATATTGACAACATGATATAACTGGATTTTGTACCTAAAATAATTGGATGTTTTCATTGTCTTTTAGTCATGAAGATAATTTTAGACAAAATGTGGATAATATCGATGACACACCTTGTAATCGAGATGCGTTGTACAAATGTATGACAAGAATCATGTATAACGATTACTAACGACAATGTAATTAGTTTTATGTGACTAAATATCATTTATGAAAACAATCGTCTTTAACACATTTGAATTTATATCTTATTTATACTTATTACTTACGATGTAAATAAATGGTGCTACTTTTAGAATACGGGTAAAAATAAAAATTACCCAAATCATCTTCTTTGTAAAATTTCAAATTAAACAACTCAAATCCACTTCATAATTTGTTTCAAATATTTCAACCCCTCCCACAACCCACCAATTTACAACATCCTTTTTACCACCTTAATTTCCCATCTAAAACACCCCAAATTCAATTGTTAATTACGGTCCAAACCACGGTTGGTGGTTCAAAACGCTAGTCTGAGCCATCGCCTGGAATTTCCCGGAGTCCGTCGGTTTGGTAATTAGGCATTTCACCGAACTGAAACATTTGCGCGTGGCCAGCTCCTGCGCCGGCCAAGCTGCTCTGGAAATCGTATCCAGAATTATTGTCACTCAAAAGTTGAGACATCGGGCCCATGTAGTCCATGTCCAGTAAACTAGTTATCGAACAAGTCCGTGGAAATTTCAACATCGTTTGTTCCTCATTGGCTTTCGCTGTTTCTGGTGTTGTCATCTCAGTTTTTTCATCTTCTTCCACTTTTTGATCCAAATAAGCTTTGCCCAGTTGCCGCTTTTTGTAGATCCTGCAGAGGACCCAATCATCCAGCTAAAATCCAACAAACACATAGCAATTGTCAGGTTGCAGCCAACTGTTTGATAAAATGCCTGAAAGAAATGTAATGTCACGAATTGGCAAAGCGGCTTACCCTCATGGACCCGAGTTGCTTGTTGGCCCGTTGGTTTCGAGTGTCGCCTAAGCGATATTCGTGCATAATCCAATCCGATTTGACCCCCTTCGGCGGTCTGCCCTGGTAAAACACAAGGGCTTTCTTCACCCCCACGTACTTGGACTCGCTGTAAATCGCCTTGTCTGTTCCCGTGGCTTTCCAGTAACCCGACACGGTTGCCCGATTCGGGCGTATCCCGTTCGGGTACTTCCTGTCCCTAGGGGTAAAGAAGTACCATTCATTTTCTCCAAACTCTGCCTTCTCTGCACATCATAAACAATCCCAATTTGCAACCAATACAAAATTACGGTAGGCAAGCCTACTTTTGCCGAGAGGACCTTACTTAGCGCACGGGTTGCCACTATAGCGGTATCTCAAGCCAATCACGACTTTCTCGCATGGTGGGGAGCGTGATTGGGATCGGATACTATCATTGTGACATCCCGAGCGTGCATGTATGTCCTTCTTGGCTTTGGACGTCTTAATTACGAATTTACGATACTAACCAGGCAATTCCCACGGATCGAACTTGTAAATATCAACTTCTGGGATGATGGACGCAGGGCAGGGCCGTGAGGTGGCTTGGTATTTGAGGTAAAACATGATGAGTTCCTCATCAGTTGGGTGAAACCTAAAACCAGGAGGAAGCTGAGAGCTTTGTTTGGCCTCCATTTTCAGAGCTCCCTCAGAAAAAAAAAAATTTAAATAAATAAATAACCAGGACAAATATTAGGTTCTAGGGTTGCAGAAGTAGAACGGCAGTGAGGGCATTTGAAATGTTTGAACGGAGAGGGCTGCTCCTTTTATGGTTCATTTGTTTTGTCGTTTTGTGTGCGTCACGCGTTTTTGATTGGTTAATCCCTTGACTTTGATTCCTATGATGGGAAGTGGAAAGCGTACTCGCGCAAGTAACCAAACTCGCTTTTGATATTTTCCAATAATTCGGCTTTTGTCCAAGGTTCCTTGCACTTGTCACAAACTTTATCCGGATACCATCATTCATTGGGAATATCCTTTGTAATTGTCCACTCTTTCACACTATATACAATAAACCCAAAAAGGGGTGTTCTTACACCACAGTAGGTTTGAACTTCATCGGCTTCTTACTCTAACATTTAATTTAACAAATCGATTGTTTGATAAAAAAAAAATTACCCAAATCAAAAAAATTGCTTACTCTTAATAAATGGTGTGAAAATTTGCAAGAGAAAATTTTTAGTATTTTGACTAGTCTACTTTCAACTAAATCTAATAAAACAATATACAAGTAGGAAATGTTAGAAAATATCACATTTTTGTATCATATGTCGTGGCAAGTGATGTGTATATGTTATGTCAATTAATAATTTATTTGATTGAATGTTGGTTGTATGCATCACTTGATAAATGAGATGATACACCAATATGACTTTGAAAATGAGATATTCGGAGCATTACTCTTTTCATAAAGAATCCAATGTACATGTGTTCATAATGTGTTACTCATATGTAAAATCAAATTTGAATTGGTCTTTCCATATTAATTTGAAGACTATTTTAATAAATAATAAAACAGATACATAATTAGAGCCTATATAAACTGAAATTAAAATCTTTGAATTGTACAAATTTGTACACATGAAATCATTGAATATTTCTTAAATAATAAGTCAAGAAAAATAAAACTCTTGTAACTATACGTTAACGTATATTTGATATAATTTAGTAACTATTTAATGGGTACTATTTGAATTGACATGCAATAACATATGTCTATAATACTAAGTCAAATTTACATAAAAAAATAAAAAATACGTTATTGACATGTATAGCAATTCACATATTTTATACAATTATTCATCAATGTTTAGACAAATATTATAACAGTAACTTTTTGGTGTATACGAACTACCAGTCAAAATTACTAACAACAAACACGTGTTTAAAACAATAATTTTCTCTTAATACATACGTAATTGACTGCACTTCGAATACAAAACAATAAAATTTAATATTTATTCTATTCAACGTATTCAGCTTCAGGTGAATCCTAAAAATGTGGAAAATTGAGAATTGAGAAAATTAGGTTGAGAGCGAGTAGGGAGGTTATTCCTACTCGAGGAACTACAATGACTAGTCGACATGGTAGGCTGAGGTAGATAGCCTTTCCATTTACTGGAGCTGACGCGTGTCCTTTCCAAGATGGGTCCGGATGGATAAGCACAACGATAAAAATTGTGGGCGGGTTTACTTGTGGTGCTTATCTTGCCATGTCATCGGTGGGGCCCATATTGAAGACTGCAGTGGATGGACGTTAGCCGTTTGATTGGATCATTATTTTTTAAATGTCACGTGTGCAGCGTTTTTTTTTTTTTTTTTTTAATATTATCTAAACTATATATTAATAGAATCTGATTGTCAACTAAAGTAACCTAAACATAAATAAAAAAATATGAACAGTAGTATACTTTTCTACAAACCAAAATTTTATTATTTTTTCAAAATTTCACTTACATATGATTCTTACAAGCCTCTAATATTAAAATGAAAAAGAATTTATCTCCCCTCACTCTGTTCCTCTCTCCTTCAATTTTAAAAACAAAATAAAAAATGTTAATGAGCATTTCAGTCGAAAATGATCCGTTCGTGATCTTTCTATTCATCGTATATTATATGATCAATTTTCGTTAAATATTAAAAATTAAATATAAATAATACATAATAAAAATTGATCACATAATATATGATGAACGGTCATAATAACGAGATATCCCGAATCCCAAAAAAAAGAATCATCCTTTTCCCATTTCAACGAGATAAACTGACACTATATTTCGGCTGCCCACTTAGTACTCTGCTCGGGCCCGTTCCCATTAGCATGAACGGGAGTGGTAGGTGGCTTCTCTTCATTGACGTTTGATATATATAATATATTAGTGTTTTTATAATTAGGATTAATAGTTATTATGAGAACTTGTTAATCCTAATCATGATTAGTTGGCATCATAATCCTCTTTGTATATTTTTTTGTTTTGATAATATTAGAGCCAAATCCTGTTTTATGAAAACCCAAACAGGGGTTTCATAAATCGAGAAAAAAAGGATGGGTGTAAATACTCAAATGGAAGATCAACACATAGAGTTGGCTGCATGTTTAAACTTTAGCAATTAAGATATTATTGTGAAAATGACGGGTTAAGGATCCAAAATCGGTATTATCCTTAACTTAAGAGCACTTCCAGTGTAGTAAAGTCCCTTGACAATAGGTAACTTAATATCTTTAAATGATCAGTAAATGTCTGCACTGAATGGTAATTACCCAAGCAAATCTTCACTCCTTAACTGAATATCCAAGCAATTCGTATTAAAATATTAGTATTATTATGTTCTAAATAATAAAATAAAACTTTATTTTTAATTTTGAATAATAATAAAATATTAGTTGAAAGTATTTGAAAATATTGAAATATAGTGTAAAGTGGAAGAACATGGTTAGGTGTTTATGGAAAGGAATTATAGTTTTTTATATTTTAATTAGTTTTTTTTTTATAAATTTTTTAATAATTTAAATTGTAGCTGACATCCTGATGACGTCAACTTTGCGTCATATAGGCAGGGTGCTGAGCTAGGTGATTTTTGCCTGACTTCTTTATCAGGCTCACCTTGAACCCAATTGCCCGAGTGGATTGGAGTGTTTTGAGGAGGGAGAGGAGTGGATTGAGTTACCTATCCCCAAGACAATAATCAACGGTGAAGTTGCTCTAATATATAACGTCATATATATTGAGTTTTTGGCAATCTAATAATTATTAGTGAAGAGGAGATGAAGAATTTAATCTTGAAACATCTTTACATTGAAAATATAAATACCAATAAAATAAGGGAATTGCTATTAGCACTCCAAAAATCTCATTCTACACTCCTCACAAGTGCATTTTTCTTTCTAATTATAGAAAGTTTGAAGTATCAAATGAAATTTGCAGAGTGCTAATAATAATTCCCTAAAATAAAAGCTACTTTGTAAATAACTTTAAATAAATTAAATTATGGCAGGTTACATATAATATAACATATATTAAACGCTTGTGTTGTGGGTCTTAGAATCTTGGGGTTGATGAGGTAAGTATGGCATGTGCATTGCATGTACAAATGAAACTGGAATAAAATATGTATTCATTTGTATAGTTGGTCTTTTGATTAGTTTTCTTAGAGAATGGCTATCCAATAATTAAGAGAACAGTTAAGGTTGGCTCGCGTTTGCTCTAAATTAAAAAGGTTATTTTGAAGTATTCGAACTAGTAGTATGAATCACATTGATACTGTCAATTAGGTAATAAATGACTATATACAAAAAAAACAATATTGAAAAAAGAAGAGTTGGACTATAGAACTTCAAGTGCATGCATGCAGTAAATGCTTTTTTGAGGTTTTCTAATTAAAATATATATATATATATATATATATATATATATATATATATATATAGTGAATGCATTTTAACTACATGAGTGAGTTAAAATGGTTACTAAGATTGATTATTGACATTGAAAATCGATAGAGTGGTTTATGAAATTATCCATCATATGTGAAAATTTTCCGTTAAATGAAAAATCAAGTGAGGGGTTTATAAGACAAAAATACTCTTAATTTAACAGAGATTTTTTACAAACGGATCAAAATGATTTACGGTATACAAACTTGAGGATCACTTTCATCGATTTTCAATCTCGAGACTAAATGAGGAGTTATGCCAATCTTATAAACTATTTTAGCTACAAACCTAAAGAAAACTTATTTTTGCACATTTTTATTCTTCTTATTATGGACATGTCTATGTATATCTATTATATGATTTTTTATTTATTTTTATTTACATAAATTTTTTTGGGAAGTGTTATTAGCGTTCCAAAAATCTCATTATACATTTCTTATAAATGCATTTTTCTTTCTAAATGTAAAAAATTTGGAATGTCAATAACAAATTATTTTTTTTTATGTGTAAAGATAGAAAAATGAAACATGGAAATGTTGCAACGAGAGAAATGCAGTAGTTGCCTAGAAAGTGTCAAATGACATTCTAGTCATTGAAATTTTCCAATTTTTCACTTTAGTCCAACTATAAAATAAACATTTGAACCCGGTCGAGAACTGAGATGGTACAAATGGGACCCAGAAATGAATGGCCCGCCTTCTCTTTCACCCACCAGTAAGATGCCGAGTGCACGAAAAGCTCCATAGACCAAAGACACCGGAGTCCACCTCACACACATAGGTAGCATCGCGAAAAGATGAAAAAAGTTAAAAACTTTGTTGCGGAATGGCAAATTCCCAGCTCAAAAAATTGCACGCAGAAAAGCAAAAATACAGAAACTAAAACAACAGAATAAACAGGAAAAGCAAGCCGTTTGCTTTTCCTTTTTCCGAATAATTATTTGGAATCATCGCATTTTTGTTGTTAGATTTGGAGGAAGAAGAAGGAGAAGAAGAAAATAAACAGATTGTCTCTGTAAGTTATCGCTTTTAACAATCAAAGCTTTCACATTTTGTCGAAAGTACATATGGGTTTTTTGTTCTACGTTTTTTTCTTGTATTTTTTGAATTGATTGATTGAATTCTTTTTTCTTTTTTTTTTTTCTTTCCTTTTCTGGGTTATTTTTATCTTGGTTTTTCTTACTGATGTTTCGATTTTTCACCTTTTTTAGGCTGTGATTGCGTGATTAATGTCGATAATTAGGGTGATATAGAGTGTTGTTGTAACATATTAAGAAAAAGTTTCCATTTTTATTGATTTTGTTGTTGTTGTTCTCATGTGGATTTAGCCCCCTTTTTTAGAATGCCCAAATCCCCCTGTTTTGCTGATTATTTTTCTGATTTAGTAATTGGGTAACTTAATTAGGGTTAATTTAGGTTGTAGCTTTGCTTGTGTTTTTTATTCATCTTAATTTGCTACTTAATTTTATTCTCATTGTGTATAATTTGATTTCGAAGTGTTTCGTTTTGTTTTGTTTTATGCTTTTTTTTTTCTTCAGAATAATGGAGTCAAAAGCGAGGAGAAGAATTCCTACAGAGAATGGGGATACTGGTGAGGACTTGGTTCTTGCTACATTGATTGGGAATGGGGATGACCTCGGTCCTATTGTCCGGCACGCATTTGAGATGGGGAGGCCGGAGTCACTCCTTCACCAGCTCAAGCATGTTGTGAAAAAGAAGGAAGTCGAAATTGAGGAGCTCTGCAAGACTCATTACGAGGAGTTCATTCTTGCAGTTGACGAACTTCGTGGTGTGCTGGTGGACGCCGAGGAGCTGAAAAGCGAGCTCTCTAGTGATAATTTCAAGTTGCAAGAGGTTGGGAGTGCTTTGTTGATTAAACTCGAGGAGCTTCTTGAATCCTATTCAATAAAAAAGAATGTGACTGAAGCTATCAAAATGTCTAAGAACTGCGTACAGGTGTTGGAGCTCTGTGTCAAGTTTAATAAACACATATCTGAAGGTCAGTTTTACCCAGCGTTGAAAACGTTGGATTTAATTGAGAAAAATTACTTGCAGAAAGTTCCGGTCAGGACACTGAGAATGGTTATAGAGAAGAGAATTCCGATCATTAAATTGCACATTGAGAAGAAAGTAACCAGTCAATTTAATGAATGGCTGGTTCACATAAGGAGTTCTGCAAAGGATATTGGACAAACAGCAATAGGCCATGCTGCATCAGTCCGTCAGAGGGATGAGGAAACGCTCGAACGCCAAAGGAAAGCTGAGGAGCAGAATATTTCGGGTTTGGGAGATTTCACATATACTTTAGATGTTGAAGAGATTGATGAAGAATCTATTTTGAAGGTTGACTTGACTCCTCTATACAGGGCATATCACATCCAAAGTTGCCTAGGAATCCAAGAGCAGTTTTGGGAATATTACTATAGAAATCGATTGTTGCAGCTTAATTCAGACTTGCAGATCTCCTCAGCACAGCCTTTTGTTGAATCCTACCAAACATTTTTGGCTCAAATTGCGGGATACTTCATAGTGGAGGATCGGGTGTTGAGGACTGCTGGGGGCCTACTGTTAGCTGAGCGAGTTGAAACAATGTGGGACACAGCTTTAGCGAAAATGAAATCTCTGTTAGAGGAGCAATTCTCCCATATGAATTCTGCAACCCATCTTCTCCTGGTGAAGGATTATGTGACTCTTCTTGGCTCTACTCTCAGACAATATGGGTATGAAGTGGGACCACTTCTTGAAACGCTTGACAAGAGCCGAGAGAAATACCACGAGCTTCTTTTAGAAGAGTGTCGTCAACAAATTGCAAATGTTATTGCCAATGATACATATGAACAGATGTCCTTGAAAAAGGACACCGACTATGAAAGTAATGTCCTGTCATTCAATCTCCAGACATCAGATATAATACCGGCTTTTCCGTACATTGCACCATTCTCCTCTGCAGTACCTGATACCTGCCGAATTGTCAGATCATTCATCAAAGGGTCTGTTGATTACTTGTCTCATGGGGCACATACTAGTTATTATGATGTTGTGAGGAAGTATTTGGACAAACTCTTGATAGACGTGTTAAATGAGGTGATACTTAATACAATTCATAGCGGTAACATTGGTGTCTCTCAAGCCATGCAGATTGCTGCAAACATTTCTGTAGTTGAAAGAGCTTGTGACTATTTTCTTCGTCATGCAGCCCAACTTTGTGGGATCCCAATCCGTTCAGTTGAGAGGCCTCAAGCTAGTTTAACTGCTAAGGTGGTTCTAAAGAGTTCAAGGGATGAAGCTTATCTTGCTTTGCTGAATTTGGTAAACACTAAGTTGGATGAGTTCATGTCACTTACAGAGAATATCAGTTGGACTATGGAGGAAATGCCGCAGAATGGAAATGAGTATATGAATGAAGTTGTTCTTTACCTCGATACTCTTATGTCGACAGCACAACAAATTTTACCTTTGGATGCTTTGTACAAGGTCGGGAGTGGGGCTTTCGATCACATTTCTAACACTATAGTGTCGACTCTTCTAAGTGATAGCGTCAAGAGGTTCACCGCTAATGCAGTTATGGGTATCAACAATGATTTGAAGACGTTGGAGAATTTTGCAGACGAGAGGTTTCAGAGTACCGGCTTGAGCGAAATTTACAAAGAAGGTAGTTTTAAAGGTTGCTTGATAGAAGCGCGGCAACTGATAAACCTTTTGTCGAGCAGTCAGCCAGAGAACTTCATGAATCCTGTGATAAGGGAGAAGAACTACAATGCTTTGGATTACAAAAAGGTGGCTAGTATCTGTGAGAAATTGAAGGATTCTGCTGATGGTATCTTCGGGAGCCTTTCAAACAGAAATAATAGGCAAAGTGCTCGTAAGAAATCAATGGATGTGCTTAAGAAAAGATTGAAGGACTTCAACTGATGCTTTATAAATCTTCCTCCATTCTGCGTTAGAGCTCGGAGATATGTTTTTCCCTTTGATTAATAATATAATTTTTCCCAGTGGTGTCTTTTGTTTCTCCTTAAAATGAATGGGATTTTTCTAATCTCTCTTGCTAGGTTATGTTCGTATAAGAACGTTCGCTTGTCCTAGTTAATTGGAAGTTAGTTTCGTTTTACATTAGAACGATGTTTATACTTTCCCTCCAATGTTGTTTGGGAAGAGAAATAGTGGCCTTGTTGTCGTTGTAGGTGCATTATGCAGTAGAGTTCTTTGTCATACAAAAAAATGTTACTGATTGCGAAAGCTGCTGCATTTCGGGTTTTCAGTGTTTGGGAACCATGTTGCTATGAATTTCAACATTGGCGTCTTGTTGGCTTTTAATCTGTTCGGTGTTTCACGCCGGTTTGGATGCAGAAACTGGCTCCATGGCTGCTCTGCTTTGTGTGATTTGCTGGGTTGCTAGCTGTTTACTTGCAACCAGCCTCGGGTTTTCCCTCTCTTGGAAGGTAACTTCTGGATTTCTTGCTGCTGTTGGAGGTAGTTTTGATGGATTTTAAACTTTGAAGTCATGTGAGCATTAGTTTTCTTTTGTTGCTTCAGACTCTGCAAAGCTTTCTTCGGCAATGAGCTGCATCCCGGGTTTCATGCAATTGTTCAAGCAACGATTGATGCTCAAAGACGAGAAGAAGAAAAAAACTGATCTCTTACACTATGTTTAGACAAAGAAATTTAAAATTATTAAATAATTTTAAAATGATGGAAATTGAAATGACGGAATTTTATTTTTTAGAATTTGTGAATTTTCTTGTTTGGTTAACCTAAAAGAACAATAGAATTGAATACATAATTTACTTTTTTTTTTTAATATCTCGATTACAGAAATTGGAAAATTACACTTATCTACATGGAATTTAAACTAGGGAATTGGGGGTCCCAAATTCCAAGTTTTTTTCCATTCATAAATTCCAAATTTCTATATTTATGAATCCAAACAAGGAAACTGGTGCATGTCAATTTATAAATTTTTACCCAAATTCCAAGTTTATTCTACTCATCCAAACATAGTCTGTAATTGAATTTAGTTATTGCTGGCATTTATTTAATGTAATTTCTGTGGATGGGAAAGCAATTCCAAAGCTTTTACCGAGGAATGAGATCTACTCCGGATCTCTATGTCAAAAACCCATGTACTGAGAGGTTCGAACTTTTCAAAAGAGAGAGATTCGAGTTGTTCAAAGTTTTTGAATTTTTTGGAAGTAGGTCAATGAGATTGACTAATAAGGGGCATATGATTGAAATTGAGAGTACTACAAGCTTCAAGTCGTGCTCCATATATGGAGTTGTCATCATCTGCTACTGAACTGGATGCCTGCTTGGGAACCAAAGCGATTGTGTAAGTATGCATTGAAAAAGTTAAGTTCACTGATTGACAATACAAAGAGCGTCCAATTACTTATAAACACATGAAGAGTCTCTTATTTCATCAGTGTGAGATTCATTCTCAAAATACGTAGATTGGCCAGGCAGGCATTCAAGTTTGGGCGTTTGGGGTGTTTGGCCAAACGCCCAAACTTTATGCTTAGGAAAGGACCTACTTGTAAGGCTGCATAAAATTTCGGTATTTAGAAGTAGAATTTTTTTATTTTTTATTTTTTAGTTCAGCTGATAATTTGAAAACTTGAACAAATTCAACTAGGGGTGTGATATCCACACACCCCATTTTACTTCTTACACATCTTTTTAATTTTCGACCATCGGATCAGATGAATTGAAGAAGATCAACGAACTGAAATTATCAAGGGGTGTGTGTGAAGTAAAATGTGGTGTGTGGATAGCACATCCCATTCAACTACCACAAGGAAAGCGATATTATGCACTTTTTAGATTTTCACACTTTCATCTTTATTTATCGTCATCGAATTAAATAAACGATATATAATCAATAGTTAGGATTAATAAGAATGTGTAAAAATTACTTTCCGTATGTGCAATTTTTTCCAAATTAAAATAAATTTCAAACTATGATAAAAGAAATACCGGGCCCATTTAGGGCTCTAAGGCCAGTTTATATGGGTCCGTCCATTATTACAATCCGACCCATCAAGGCCCAATTCAAGTATGGTCAAAAGTCAAAACCGCGAACCCTAACCCCGGATAAACGAAATAACAGAGTCTCGTCTTCCAGTCTTCAGAATAATCAGAGATTTAGGGGTTTCGTTTGCTCCATCACAGAAAGCTTCAATCGTTCGTCAGCCCCTCAATAATCGTCGCCCCAAGGGTTTGTTTCATCTGTTTATACTTTTAATTTTGAAAATTCAACACTCTTATTCGCCAGAATTTTCTGTACAGAATTCGAATTGGCGTATTTTTCTTGCAATTGATTAATTTGCTCAGTTATTTTGAATTAGGGTTGCACTCGAGACGTCATGTATTCCAGAGGGAATAATGCGTACGGTCAACAGTCATATGGTGGTCAGTCTGCATATGGCCAAAATGTAAGCCTATGCACTTCAAGTGTTATATAATTTTCATTTATTTCATGGGATTGAATTTTTTTTCCAGAATTTTTGTATTTATTCTTAGTGGGTGTGTTTTAAATTGTGATATTTTGTTTTCACTTATAGGAAATTTTCGTTTCGCTTTGTTGTTTTAAGAATTTCCGTTAAGTTGTTTTGTTCGTCGTCCAATTGACTACATTCGGGTGTTTTTAAAATTTATGGAGTGAAAAGGATATTTTTTGTAAGAATGCGGAAAGCGGGGGCTTTTTTGTTCTTATTCTTATTTATTGTGATATTTGTAGCTGGGAGCTGCTTATTCTGGAAATCCAGTTGGAGCGACTGACGGGAGTTCACAAATTCCATTGGTTTCGCGGCATACATCAATGTTAGGTGGTTCGGAGGAAGTTGATGCCTATAGACCTCTCCCTTCAGCTGCAGCTCATTATGGGGGACAGTATAGCTCCCTCTATGGTTCAACTGCTTTGAGCACCGCAACTCAGGTTAGTGGATTTCTTCTATAACTCGTGTTTGTGTATTTGGAAACGTGAGCTGTATTTTTACGCTGATACATGTTGCAAAGAAGCATAGGCTACCTAGGAGTTCGTAACATTATGACCTGTCGTATAACCTTTGTACTCCACGATAGTTTTCCTTTCTGTTCCCGTTCTTCGTATAACCTTTGTACTCCACAGTTATCTCCACGATAGTTTTCCTTTCTGTTCCCTTTCTTCTTTCCTTTTATTCTGATTCAACTTTAGGAAAGCATAAAACAAAATTTGTTTTATTATCTTCATAAAGTTGAAATTTAATACTTACAACACATCCAGTTTTTGAACCTGGTTTTTTTAATAAAACGATATTTTTACACTAAGGGGTAGGGGATTTGGGTTAAGCCACACAATAGGCCTGCTGTAATAATTAGGTATCGAACTTGCCATCAACGGGAGTCGAACCTAAGACTTCCCACTTACAAGTGGAGTGGAATAACAGTAGACCATAGGAAAGTGACTTGGGTAGTGTAATTTGCATGCCTACTGCTTTCCTAGTTTTTGTAAGCCTTAAATGCGTTAAATGTCCGTTCCAGTTTTTGGGTAGGCCTTATATGTCTTAAATGTGTACCCCGGTCCCTCAAAATTTTAAATTTTCTGCCTTTTTTTTTCTTTCACTTATATGTATTTTGGTGGTATTCGAACGGCTGGTTTCATGGAAATTACTGTTTGAGTCATGTGGTAGTTCTCCCAACTAAGCTTAGAAATCTTAAATTTTCTGCCTTTTTTTTTCATTTAAATGTATTTTGGTGGTATTCGAACGGCTGGTTTCATGGAAATTACTGTTTGAGTCATGTGGTAGTTCTCCCAACCAAGCTTAGATTTGATTTGTGGCGAAGTGTTTGTTGAACCATCTGGTGCCTGATTTGGAGTTTTGTGCATAGGTTCCTTCAATGAGTACTAAAGCTTCTGGACCATCGGTTTTGGAAGGTCGTGGTGGCTATGCCTCTGCTAAAACAGATTCGCCAAAGTTCTCATCTGGTGACTATATCACTTCTTCAAGTCATAGGTATGGTCATAAAGGGGATCAATTGTATGGTGAAAAGGCCCCTGAGTATCCAGCGATAGACAGAAGGCAATATGGTGAACGTCATAGTACTTATATGGGGATGGAGTTGCAAGGTGAACCATCTAGTCGATATGCCGATTCTATTGGTTTTGGTCCTCAACATCAGGTTTTTCATTTTCATCTTTTAATTTAGAAAATTTGTTATTTTCTTTGTATCTCTTTGAATAAGTCATGATTTTTAGTTTTATTGTTTCCTCATCAAATTTTCAACAGTCTGAGATTTATGATCGCATTGATAAAGCGGTGCTGCTTCGGCAAGAACAATTGCTCAAATCTCAATCACTGCAGTCTGCTTCTCTCGATGGGAGTGCAAGGTACTTTTATCTGCTGATTTTGTGCTACATTTGTGAGTGGAACTTGGTTTTCATTTCATGATCAGTTATTATCACTAGTAGTTTGTTTTCCTTCCCCATTAACTAATAGCAGAGGACGTCATTCTTCCTTTCTCAGTAACAAAATCATCTGAATCTTAATAATGAGTCTGTCCACAGCAATGCTAGATGGTGATATATTTCTAATTAGACTGAGTGGCAACACATTTCTGGCAGACAACCTGATTATCTTGCAGCAAGGGGTGCCGCTAGTCGTCATCCCACTCAAGATCTTACTTCTTTTGGAGGAAGAATGGATGCTGACCCACGGAGTTTATCGATGCTTAGTGGTTCTTCATATGGCGGACAACCCACTCCATCAATATTAGGGGCAGCTCCACGGAGAAATGCAGATGATCTCATGTTTTCACAAAGTTCCTCAAATCCTGGTTATGGAGTCAGCTTACCTCCTGGTAGGGACTATGCCACGGGAAAAGGGCTCCGTGGCCCATCACTTGAGTCAGATTATCCGAGCAGCTTGTCTCATGGTGGTCATCCACGAATTGATGAACGCAAGGATGACAGGGCTAGTTATCTTCAAGAATTTGAGCTAATGGAGGAGGCGCGCCGTCGGGAGCGTTTGCGTGAGAGAGAGAGAGACAGAGAAAGGGACAAGGACTGGGAACGCGAACGCGATCGCGAACGTGAACGAGAAAGAGAGCGTGAACGAGAACGTCTTTTGGAGCGGCGGGTGAAGGAGAGAGAGCGAGAGCGAGAGCGCAAGCGTGCACTTGAAACCAGGCGGGAACGAACTCCACCAAGAGTTTCTATTTCTAAGGATCGCCGCGGTTCCTCTTTGGCAAAGGAGAGGAAACCTTTACGAAGGGATTCCCCGCATCACGAAGCTGTGCATAGGTGGATCTTGATGTTTTATTTTGCGTCCTGCTCTAGTTCTTGAAAATAGCTTCTTTGTCTCACAGCCTTTCTAACTAACCTGGTGTTCTGTTATGCTGAAGGCGTCATTCACCTGTTAAAGATAAAAGGAGAGATTATGCCTGCAAGGTAAAAGGACCACTGCAAGAGCTTAGCCATTCAATGATGTTGAAAATATATTCCCTTCAAATCTGCCTTTAGTCTTGTGTTTGGAATTGAGTTATTCACTGGTTTCAATCGTGATGCTTCCTGTTATTTCTGTTCTGGATTCAGTCTTAATTCCTGGGATATCCTTAACCCTTTTCTATTCTCTTCGATTTTGCTTCCTCTTTGTCTTTTGGCTCTATGTGCAAATGTTGTATTTCTGCCTTCCTAGGCTTATTGTTTATAGTTGGCTCCGCCATGTTCTTTGGCACCTCTATCTTCTCACTATACCTTCTTTCTCCTGTCTGTGGGCTTGTTCTTGTACATTCCTCCTCATCAAGGAGACCATTGCTGATTCTGGAGTTTCTGGATTAATTTAATCCAGAGCTTACACCAAATCATCTTATATAAGTGTTTGTGGATCTTAGATAAAGGTGAATAGTTTTCAGTTGCCGTAATAGCTGTTGCAAATGAAGAAAGTTACCTTCTACAACAAAAATTGATCGAACTCTGCAAACGAAATATACAGTTGTCTAATAATTTTTTACATGTGGGCTGATCATTCAGTGTAAACTACAGGGTTTGTCTACAACCTGAAATGTCTTTACGGTTTCGATCATTTTGGTAACAATATTATTTATTTGCAGGTTTACTCAACCAGTCTGATGGATGTAGAAAGGGATTATCTTTCCATAGATAAGCGATATCCCAGACTCTTTATACCCTCAGAGTTTTGCAAGGTATGTTTACATTTTTCATTTCTCACTCATTGGTTATGGACACATAGTTAAGTACATACTTTAAGTGTGGTTTGTATTGTTTTAGGCTGTTGTCAACTGGCCAAGGGAGAACCTTCAACTGTCTATCCATACACCTGTCAGGTAATTTGCTTGTTGAAGCTGTGTCAGTCAATTAATTTTCTGGAGTTCTTATTCTGCTTTAGGATATATAATCCTGAAGCTTCTTAAAGAGAGGAACATTAATTTTTTATTTAAAGAAACTAGAAGGAATGAAAGTGTAATTGTACTACCTTGCTGAGTGGCACAGTTTTGAGCATGATTTTGTTGAAGAAGATGGTGCAGCTAAGCTGCCAGAGCCAGTCACTGAAATGTTGGTTGAAGTACCTGAAAAGTCAGGACGTGGAGATATAGTGTGGAATGCGAAGGTAAGCCACTAAAATGTTGGTTGAGTGAAATTGTAATTGTACTACCTTATTATTTTGTTTCTGCCATAGCAGTGATTGTTTTGCTTGAGCAGTATTTTCTGTTGTTTATTTTCTCCTTTCAGATTATCTTGATGAGCGGACTTAGCAAGAATGCTTTGGAAGAGCTGTCATCTGAAAGAGGTTCCGATGATCGCATATCGCACATCTGCAATATCCTTAGGTTTGCCATTCTCAAAAAGGACCGTTCATGCATGGCAATTGGTGGTCCATGGAATCCTGCTGATGGTGGAGATCCATCAGTTGATGATAGTGCTTTGATTCAAACTGCCGTAAGGTGTGTGCTGTCTGTTATCTGTTATAAAGATACAGATTACGGAGAGTAGTAGTATTTTCTTTCTAGTTGTTTGAATGAGTTTTTCTTTGCAGATATGGAAGGGATGTTGCTAAACTTGATCTGCAGAACTGCAATCACTGGAATCGTTTTCTTGAGGTAATTTTTGCATGTAATGGTTGTGATAGTTACCTAGTTTCCACTTGCAAGGCCTTTTAACTTTGCAGGTTTTTAGTTCACGACTAATTCGTCAGTTCCATCTGAAATTTGCAGATACACTACGACAGAATTGGTAATGATGGACTCTTTAGCCATAAAGAAGTGACTGTAATATTTGTCCCAGATTTGTCTGAATGTCTCCCTTCATTGGATTTATGGAGAGACTGCTGGCTTGCTCACAAGAAAGCTGTTGCAGAAAGGGAGCGTCAACTTTCTTTGAAAAGAGAGGTTTGTTGCTTCTATTGTTTGAAATTGCAGTTTCCCTGGATT
The DNA here is from genome assembly GCF_041283825.1 of Pyrus communis. Classification (NCBI taxonomy): domain Eukaryota; kingdom Viridiplantae; phylum Streptophyta; class Magnoliopsida; order Rosales; family Rosaceae; genus Pyrus; species Pyrus communis. The sequence goes on along the minus strand of NC_142580.1, from coordinate 3,962,215 downwards.
TTGTATAGTTTTATTTTTGGTAAAATGGTTTGGGATGGGTTTTCTTTGTTTCAGTATTTACTTATTTTAGCATGCATGACAAGCATGGTGTAATCATGCTACCCTACAGTGGAACTATTTAAACATGGGTCCTACTGCTGATTAAGAAGATTTAGTAAAATTGTTTTGGGATTAACTACACGGAATCCAATATTTACCTTTAAACCCTGCTGCTGATCATTGGTACACACACAAAATAGTTTGAGAACTTGATGTCGAAGTACTTTTAAGAGCAAACATGCCATGTTGTTAACCACTGGATGGAAATTAAGAAGTAAAATGATAGGATCAGAGGATGCAAGCCTATAGTAATGCTTTTATTAACTTTTGGGCTTTCATCCAACAGCATAATCTTCTTGAGCACTCTTTTTGACTGAAGCTCTTGAACACTCCATAAATGCTTTTCTAGTATCATAGTCTCTTTTTATTTATTTTCCCAAAACATTTAACAGCAGGATTTAGGTTGACCAGCTTATTGTTTACTTGCTTTTTAACACTAGTATGTTTGTTCTTTCAGAGGTCACGGGACAAAGAAGGGCTGCAAGGTAAATGGAGTTTGTATTCTTGTTGTGTATGATGTTGCATTTTTTGATTTGATGTTCATCAATAATCTAGTTTATCATCACACCTATGTTGGTTTTTGATTCAGACAAGGAAACGGAACCGTCAAAACACAAAAAAGTTGAGAAAGACGATAAAAAGAAAGAGTCTGCATCCACTGGAGATGCAAAAGAAGTTAAGAAAATGGAGCAAGATGGTAATAATTTGAAAGGGAATGCATCTGAAGGAAAGGGTGATGTGAATGACAAGAAGCTTGAGAAAAAAGATGAGACTGGAGGAGACAAAGCCAAGATTGAGGATAAAAAGGAACAGGTAGAAATTGCCGAAGTTCAGACAACGGGAACTGTGAAGACTGGGAAGAAGAAGATTATAAAGAAGGTTGTCCGACAGAAGGTTGTTGGTAAGTCAACCAATGATAGTACAACCAAGCAGCCTGAAAGTCTTGGTGAAGGAGGAACGAAAGGTAATTCGGAGACTCCTGGTCAGGAGGAGGAACCTTCTGCTGATCCTGCTGCAGTGAAAACCTTTGTGAGGAAAAAAGTTATTAAAAAGGTTCCAGTGGCGAAGGCTGCTCAGAATGAGGATAATACTGGCCCAAAGGTCAAAGTTGAGAAGGATACTGGCTGCTCTGAGGAGAAAGCTGATCCACCAAGCGGTGGTACAAATACAAGTGGGAAAACAATTGTAAAGAAGAAAGTAATTAAGAGGGTACCTAAAAGAAAGGTCACTGGTGTTGAACTGAATGAAGGGGTTGCTAAGAGTAAGAAAGATGGTGACGGGGATGAGAAAAATGTTGCTGGAGATGATAGTATGGGGAAGCAAACAGCAGATGTAGAAAAGCCAGCAAGCGATGCTGTAGAAACAGAAAAAAAGGTTGCTTCTAAACCGAAGGCTTCAAAAACACAAGTCAGTGACAAGCAAATTGATGCGGCCAATTCAGCTAAAGCTGATGCCAAGGATGTTAAGGAGGAAAAGAAAGATGAGAAGGCAGCTGGTGAGAAAAGTGGCTCTGTGACTAAAGTGGAGACTGAGACAGACACGCAAAAAGCTCCTAAGAAAAAGTTGAAAGATGCGGAAAAATCAAAAGAGGAGAAGGAGAAAAAAGACCAAGATGGAAAAGATGATTCTAAAAGCAAATCAAATAAAGAGCTGAAAGAGAGAAAGCCTGAAGAAACTCCTCGACACCCTGGATTTATCCTACAAACAAAGTGGAGCAAGGATTCTAAAGTAGGTTTACTATAGCCTGAATAGTACAGTTTGTTTATTGTATGCATTACCTATATTTGCATGTTAACCCTCTCTAGTATTCGTTGCTCACTCTTTCTAATTGTGAGTTAATCTGGCAACAGCTTCGTTCGTCATCGCTTTCACTTGATTTGCTATTGGACTATACCGACAAGGACATTGAAGAATCAAGTTTTGAGGTATATTTTCTCATGGCATCTATTGGTCTTAATGTCTGCCTTTAATTCTATGACCAACCTTTTGGATCCGTGTTCTCTTTGCTAATTTCTCATTCTGCCTGTAGCAAAATAGAGCTAATTGTTCCTTCCTTTTCCCTCCTTTTCAGCTTTCACTTTTTGGTGAAACGCTCTATGAAATGCTTCAGTATCAGATGGGGTGTCGTCTTTTGACATTTCTACAGGTTGGTTTGACACAGTTAATCTGAGTACGGATATGATTTAATGTTTTTTCTTTGTGACGTTAGCATCCTCATTTATGTAGTTTGTTTTTTCAGAAGTTGCGCATAAAATTTGTGACCAAGAGAAACCAACGTAAGAGGCAAAGAGAAGTAGAAAAACTTGAGAAAGAAAATGACGAAAAATCAGCAGCTAAGCGCCCTAAAGTGAACGAGCAAGAAAATGATGAAAAATCACCTGCTCAGCACCCTAAAGTGAATGAGCTCCCTGTGAAGAACCAGGCTATTAAATCATCGGAAACATTGAGTCCATCTGAGCCAGGTGGTGAGAAACAAGATGAGGAAAAAACAGTTCCCCAAGATAATAGCTCTGTTGATCACATCGGTGAGGTGAAGATGGAGCCTACAGCAGATGAAGAAGAAGAAGAAGACCCAGAGGAAGATCCAGAAGAAGATGAAGAAATGGAGGATGCTAGTCCTCAACATCACTCCTCTAATGAGAACAGTGAAGAGGGGAAGAGCAGTGTCGATCCATTGACTGGAAATGAGAAGGATGAACTCAATGTTAAGGAACAAGATAACAAGAAGGCTACAGAAACAAAGGCCAAGAACGAAGCAGATGCAGGTGAAAGAATAGAGGGGAAGGTGGATTCAGGTAAGAAAGAAACTCCCAAGGCAAAAGAGGTTGTTGACAAGGAACTATTGCAGGTATCTTCCGGAAGCTTTCTACCTTTATTATTATAGTTCGATTGTGAACAGCTGCGCTCCCTCGATCAATGCATTAATCCCATCCTTTTGCTTTTTATTCTTTTTCCATCTGAAACAGGCATTTAGGTTCTTTGACAGGAATCAAGTTGGCTACGTCAGGGTAATATGCAATCTTCAGTGCATATATTTGTTTTGTGGTCTTATTAGAGAAAACTGACATGTTTAAATAAAAGCGAGAGAACTAAATTGTTTTAGTTACTTTTTCAGGTTGAAGATATGAGATTGATAATCCACAACTTGGGAAAATTCCTCTCCCACAGGGATGTCAAGGTGAGAATCATGTGAATTTCTTTACTTTGTTGCCCTTAGTTCTCTCTTCGTATTATTTCCGTCGACAGTCTAGTCATGCTTGGTTTCTCTGCATCAGGAACTTGTGCAGAGTGCATTATTAGAGAGCAACACCGGGAGGGACGACCACATTCTTTACAAAAAGCTCGTTCGGATGACTGACATTTGAGATTTTAAGCTATTTGGATTCCAAATTTCTTGTATTTTCCTTTGACGACCACATTTTTTTACAGAGAGCTCGTTCAGATGACTGACATATGAGGTTTTAAGCCATTTGGATTCCGAATTTTTTGTATATTTTCCTTTGACGATTCTCACAAGGATAGGAGGGAATGAACGATGGGGCTTTCAATGTTACAATTAATTTGTTTCCCTCGTATTTTCTGAAGTTTTTGCATCCGAATTCAAATTCCCCTATTCGTTGTTTAGAGTAGTTCAAAGTATCGATGTGTTGAGAAAAGAAAAAAAAACTGCGTAATATATTCCGTTGGTTGAACAAAAAATCAGCTCATCAGTGGATTATTGGCTAATACAAGAAAATATAAATCTAAGCTATTAGTTAATAGCATTGATTAAGGAATGCCTAAACCAACAAGGCTCTTCATTGCTTGCTTTTTCACTACTTTCCCGTACACCCCTCTTCCCAACTTCAAAGCTCTCTCCATTTCCAACATTCCTCCACCACCTCTCTTCAACTTCTCCGCCACCATCTTCAACGCGCTCTCGTCGCTTCCCACCGCTTCCACGACGCTATCAACCACTGTCTCTAGCGGTGGTATGCGTCTTCCCCACCCTTTTGCCGATTTCTCTGTGCCATAAACCTGAGAGCATGCATCCCAAAACGATGCTCTCAAGTACCCCTTCTCCCTTTCCTTCACCATCCACCTCCTCATGCCTTCCTCCAGCTTATAAACCGCAGCGCCGGCCTCCATTCTTCTTTCGAGACCCATCTCAATCTCTCTCACGTCTTCTCTAGAATACAGTTTCTCCTCGAACTTGCACCTGTTGCAGTTACATCTGAAACCCCATGTCTTGCAACTTTCGTTGCGCTTTTCCAACGGCGAAAGCACATCAAAATATGTGAATGTTATCTCCTCTCCGGCCTTGACATCTCTAGAAGCATGGACCATTACATAATCTCCTATATGCATACGTCTTGCATTCGGAACACATGAATGGTTGATGAATGAAGCCAGCACCCACAGCCCAACACCGTAGTAATCGCTGTTCTTCCCCAAAATCTTGGAAGAAATTGCACCCTCAACAAGTGAATTGACATCCAAGATGCTCAAAATCCTGCTCGCATCAAGCTCATTCTCATTATGGCAGCCGCCATTGTGCTCCGCCTCGGGCTTAAAGCGATTGATCTCAGGGACCTCAAGCTCATCCTCATCTTCCCCACTCGACAATGTACTAATCAAATCGCAGATTCTCGAACATTTAGCCACGGAATCCATAACTTTTTCGGTGAAGTTCTTCCACATGACCAATTGAGCATTCTCATCCAATTCTTGACCGGGCAAAATCCCCCTCTCTGTGGCAACAGCTTTCACAACCAACACCAAAGTTCCGGCATCAATGTTCTTCGTCGCAAACAGTCCACGCCCTCTAATCTCTGATTTCTTGATCTGCACTGCACCAATGTACTCAGCTGGTTCCAGAGGCTTCCCGCAAAACCCATTAACAACCCATTCAGAGAGATCAAAAGCTCCAGTTCTCGACATCAGCTCGAGCTTCTTGGACTTCTGCAAGTACCCATCGAGGTCCACGGAGCTCCCATTGGCCTGTGGGTCGAGCTGAGCTGTTCGAAAGCAGTCCAGCGCCATCGAATACCTGTTCAGATTCAGCAAGATCTTACCTTTGCAGACAAGAGTCTTGAAATGGGCCCTCTCGATTTCCAATGCCCGATCGCAATCCCTCAAGGCTTCTGCAAAATCTCGGAGTCTGGATCGTGCTTCTGCACGGTTCGAGAGGGCTAGGCAGAGAGATTTTCGGAGCTTGGGGAGATGATCTGGGTCGGGGTTTTGAAGGGTGTTTGAGATGTGAGATCGGCAGAGGGTGATGAAGTGAGAGTATGCTTGTACGGACTCCTGCCATTCTTCACGGAGGAGGAGCTCCGTGGCTTTGGATCGGAGCTGCTGCAATTGCTCTTCTGCCGCCACCATTGCTAGCTGATCTTGCTGCTTGGTTTCTTCTCTCATCTCTGAATTTTCGATTCTGTTGGGGTTAATGAGGGTTTCGGTTCCCTGTAGATTTTGAATTTGGGATTACATGTAACGGTCACATTGCCTTTTCTTTTCTGTTTATTTCTTTTTTTTTGTTTTTTTGATCCAACACACTGCCTTTTCTTTTTCTGCATTTTTTGTAACGTTAAACGGATATGTCGATCTTGACGAGGTCGTAAGATATGGCCAGTAAATAAAGCAGAACGACATCGTGGAGATTGTCACAGATATAGAATGTATATATTCAATACGATAAATCTCCGAATGCACGCCGATAAATCTCTCACATAATGAACCTAATGTAGAGGATTCAATGAACCTAATTTAAAAGATTACGAAAAGATCTTAGAGAGACCAAAACGGAAAACAACGCATTGTGTACGAAATGAAGCCGACGTATTTTGCCAAGCTCTATAAATTTACCAAATGATTAGGGTCCTAAAGAATACATTGCAAATCTGTTTAGTAATTACTTTTTCAAAACGTACATTCCATCTCTTACTTCTAACTTCTCTTCGGAGACCAGACCCGATAAGAAACTCTGTAGCTGCTGGAGAGTTTTGTCGTAAGGTGGATCCGCTATACAGAACATCTGTAGGAAAGTGTATGGAGATACATTAAAAACAGCTTTGCAGAAACTAAATATCACGGGGAATGTTGAAATCATCCTTACCTTGAGAGTATTATGAATTCGATCTAATGCCATGCTTCCGAAGTTTGTGAGCATCCCCAAGATAAATTTCTGCAACAAACCAAATACCGTTTCAAAAGCTGGGAACAGAAAGGCATCATGCGTTTAACGGTTTACATGAGCGAGATCAATACTTGACACAATTATCCAGCACTATCTGGCAAATAGTGTCACGAGCGGCAATTTTGCCCCCTTACCCTCGTACCTACAGATTTACATTACTGAAAGCAAGATTGGAAAATCTCGAAGACATCACATACCTCATACACAGTCATTTCCTTGCGCAGTTGATCCTCTACCGAAGCCACAGAGCTCTCTCCCTCCTCATCACCAACTACAAGATCCTCAATGCTCCCATTGTTACCACCATTTTTACCGGCGTCAACCATGCCTTCCATTAGTGTAAACATGTGGTCTTCAGAGTCTGCCCTGGGTGATTCTGCAAGAATTCCCTTTATAGGAAAAAAGAGACGAGTGCATGAGCCTTCTTCTTGACTTCGAAATCTCAAAACTTCAATTAAAACAGGTGAGGATCCATATAAACTAACCGCTGGTGCTGAATCCAAAGTTTCGAATACTCTTTATCTATTTATGTACTGAATGACGAGAAGCACATCATGAAACATGAAAGTATGAGTTTATCAAGCATACCTTGCTGATCCAGAAATTTATCCTGCGATTAAGTATGTCTACTGGAACCCCAATTGCAGCTGCAAGATCCTTAGAGGTCCAGCTGAAGGTAGAAAATATAAATATAGCAAAAAATAGGTAACGAATAATAAAGTGTATTAAGATATTTCTGATGATACCTCGTCTGATCTTGAAATTGCATTATAATTGCTGCTTGTATGGGAGCAACCATGAATTGCACTGCTCTATCGTCAAATTGCAACTCCAACTAAAACAGCACCAACCACCATACATGTTAACGTAGATTAAGTGATTCAAGGGAATAAAGAAAAAGTAAGCAGGTCAAAAAACTCCTAATAGAAAGGGCTTGAGATGACGTTGTGCAAGCACTGTACCTTGACAGTACCAAGACTTTTCTTCCATAATAGTTTACGGGGTGTCTTGATTTCATTAAACCTCTTTGCATAATCAGATAGTAGTTGGTCAACAGGCCCAGGTACATTGAGGGACTCATCCTGAAATTTATATAAAGATACTTCAAATTAGGAGCATGCAAATCCATGATCCAAGATCTTTTCCTTCTATCAAAAACTTCAAAATAAATGATATTACCAGAGGAAACAATTCATTACCTGGATTTGAGGCCAGAAATTTGAAGAGATGATTGTAGCATCAAAATTATCCATGGACACCCCTTTATCTCCCAGATCAGTGCCTAAGACATCAACCCAAGTTAGCGGAATCAAACAAAATAACTGGTGAAGTCCCAAAGCCATGATTCATGGGGGAAACATAAAATTTGAAAGATACCCGTTTGAGATGGCTGACTTATGGTTGCTTTAATATTGCTGTTAGTCCTCTTAGAATCAATCAGATCATTCAGCATAATCTCGCATTTCTGCATGCTGCTCTCTCCAAAATGTATCTGAAGAATGATTACACATTAAAATAGACAGTATAAACACAACATAAATAAATCCTAACTTCATCCAGCAGACCCAATTAAACAAAGAAACCACAAGTTTAAATAATAATTAAAAGAAGCACTTGCCTTGAGGAGCTCAAGAGTACGTATCTCTGTATCAATGTCATAATCAGATTTATTGAGAAGCTTTTCAGCCAGCATAACACGGTACTCATTAACGAGTTGATCTTTTGAACCAATTATGCCAACAATCATCCCAAGTATATCAACCTTCCTTCGGTTCCTGCTACCCTTCAAGGGATCAGCTTCTACAGGGTCAGGCTCCCAGCTGAAATGGCAGAATCACTCAGAAATTACATCATCTATATACAGTAAGCGCCAAAATTTGAAAGCAATTAAATTACACTTGAATCTTCAACTATAGCCTTCCATGCACATACCGCAACGCATTTATCCATGCTTGCTTGTCATCAGTGTGGAAATCGTCATCAAGACCAGTGTTCTCTTGATTTTCTTCGTCTCTGTTTAACTCTTCAAGAAGGCTATCCCCAGTGTTTCCAGACACATTTGAATTCCCACCCGTGCCATCTGTAAGCATGGTCACAATGCACTTTATGGTGTCTTTCCTTCCCCTCAAATAGTCCCTTATTGGTTCGCCAACTGATTCGAGGAAAACACCTGCTGGATCTATAGTCCGGAGTGCTTTAATCGTGGAAACATATTGATGCAAAATGTCATTGGTTGAGGCACCTGCAGTAAGTAAACGATAACGCAGTGCAGTGATAAATGACTCAACCAGCTTAGAATGCTGTCCAGTGTATTCAAGACATTGTTTCAAATCTTCAATCGCAGGAGAGCTGAAAAACCCCAAAAAGACATAAAGTGGTCATGGTCAGCCACAATACAGCTTGTAAAAGCTACTGAATTCCCCCTCCTTAACCGGTTAAATATCATGGTGGACTTCAACAACTGGAAAGCAAGGGAACCCCAAGTTAAGAAAAGCACATACCTGTCAGGATAATCCACAATAATCTCAAATAACTTGGCTATTCTTAAATCTTGCAAAGTTTCATAAGCAAAATACTCAAGTCGCAACTTCCATCTAACAAGTCCTTCTGATGGAATGTCGATTCCAGGATAAAATGTAGAAGGGCATGAAGCCAAAGGTGACTTGAGACCAGATGAAGCACTATCATAACTAACAGTGTCACCAAGATAAGCAAGAAGAGCATGCAAGAACTGAAGAGGCACCGCCTGCAAAAATACACATTGGAATGATAAAAGAAAACTTCGCACTTTGAAAACATAAAGTAAAGCCTTAACGTACGATTAAACCATTAATGTGCGACATAATTGTGGCTTCACAACTCTACAACAACATGGAAAGAAAGCACAAGCACGCGAAAGCAACCTGTATCCACCGCTTAATGGACTCCAAAAAAGAAACCCGGTAATCATCACCAGCAAGATCATGAACTTTGGCCTGCCACTCAAACAAGACAATTTGAAGTTAGAAAGACAATTGAAATAAAAAGTAAAATGTAATAGATGAAAAAAACAGCAGAGACTGTGATCACCTTTAGAAACAAAAATATAGCAGAGGCATAGGCATCTTCAGCCATAGATGTAAACCCAAGACTTCTAAGATCGCGAACAACCTTCCCAATGTTGTTCACCAATTTATTGTTGTCCAAGAACCTGCCTTGGGGATAGCACTCATCAATCTCCATCTGTCCACTCCTGTATGAGACTTTGCATTTGTCATCCACATCCATATCATCTGCACCATCATCCTCATCGTGGTCACGCGGGAATTCCCCGCCCATTATAGTACTCAGTTCCTCCAACCTTCCCTTAAAATACCAGTGGAGTACCTCTAGAATTCAGAAAATTTGAGGCATAAAAAAAATTGCAGTAATTGCAGAACCAAATTAGAAAACGGGAAATGTAAATCGATCAAAGTCGAGATTTTTATGAACTTTTCGGTACCTGGAAAATGTCGAGGGAGAGTTGCCATAAGAACCGAAGACACTGATAACTGGTACTTAGCAAAAAGCTCCGCTCTATAATCATCAGAATCATGGCTCCCTTGGTTGTAAGACTGCAAAGCGTGAACCAGAATCAATAAGCACTTCTCCTGGTACTGCTTTTCCATTGCTATTTCTTCCAGAGCGTTGTAGAACACTTCCTCCTCGATCGAACCGTCGCCGTCGTACTCCTCGAAATGCCGCCAAAATTTCAAGGCGCCATTTTTCTCGAAGGTTCGCTCGAGAGCGCCGAGGAAGTAGTCGCGGAGGAGGGACTCGAGCCCGTGCTTGCAGAGGCCGTGCACGTGAGATACGATCTGCTGACCGGCGGAGAGGTCGCCGGCACCGGTCAGAAGGGTGTCTGTTGCGGCGCAGAAGCCGCTGTAGCTTTCGAAGATTTCGTTGATGGAGTCGTCGCTGAGCCTGTCGAGAACCGCTAGGTTACAGACTGATGAAATCGAATCCGCCATTGCAGAAGCCGCGGAAGCTCGAAACTGGAAACCCTTACGCGCTGCAGAGAGTTAAAACTTCGGAGTTCAGATGGTAAATAAACGACATACAGAACACGCTGTCGTTTTTGGAAAGGGATGTCGTTTACAGCGACTGGATTATAGCAACTTTACTGATTCAATTTCCAAGCTTTTGCTCGTCGACGATGAAACAGAGCGAAGACCCCGGAGCGTACAGGAAAATATTACTGGCGTCGGTCTCGGCCATGGTGGCGGAGACGACAACATTTCCGGTCGACCTGACGAAGACGAGGCTTCAGCTGCACGGCGAGTCGGTGTCGGTTGGGTCAACCCGGCGTACCAACGCGTTCAGGGTCGCCTTGGAAATCGTGCGGGAGCAAGGTCCGGTGGGATTGTACAAGGGCTTGTCACCGGCGATTCTCAGACACCTCTTCTACACACCGATTCGGATCGTCGGGTACGAGCAGCTCAGAAACTCGCTGAAGAGCGACGGTGGGTCCCTCTCTCTCCCCGCCAAAGCTCTCTCCGGTGGAATCTCCGGCGTCGTTGCTCAGGTAACTTGCTTTCTAGTTGTGCTTAACATGTTGGGTTTTCAATTTTTTTTTTTGGAATTTATAATTTTGATAAGTTATTTGGATTTGGGAATTTGGAAAATTCATAAAATTATGTAAAGGAAAAAAAAAAAAAAATTCCAAGCTTTTTGCGGTGGACCATTAAGAAAAATGAAGCTTGCGACTTTAGTTTTTGTACATACAAAAGCCCTACTGAAAAGCACAAGCTTTTTCGACATGATTGTTCTAGCTGTGCAATTCCTTGCCAATCAAATGGTGCAATAATTGTTTTAAATTCTGCATTTGCTTCGGAAGTATGATATGCTTGTGTTTACTGCTAGTAGTGCAGTTGGTAGCAAGCCCTGCAGATCTTGTTAAGGTAAGGATGCAAGCAGACGGTCGGACGGTTGCCCAAGGTATGCAGCCTCGGTATTCGGGGTGTTTCGATGCTTTGAACAAGATTGTACGAGCAGAAGGCGTTGGGGGACTTTGGAAAGGGGTTTTCCCTAATGTCCAAAGAGCATTCTTGGTGAACATGGGAGAATTGGCTTGTTATGATCAGGCAAAACGTTTTGTGATCGAGAATCGGATTTCTGAAGACAACATATACGCTCACACTTTGGCGTCGATCATGTCAGGCCTTTCGGCAACTGCTTTGAGTTGTCCAGCTGACGTGGTAAAGACGAGAATGATGAATCAATCGAGGAGCAAGAAAGGGAAGATTATGTACAACAATTCGTATGATTGTCTGGTGAAGACTGTCAAAGTTGAAGGTTTAAGAGCGCTGTGGAAGGGGTTCTTTCCTACATGGGCAAGGCTCGGTCCTTGGCAATTCGTGTTCTGGGTCTCGTATGAGAAGTTTCGACAAATTGCAGGATTCTCTTCCTTCTGATGAGTCTTTCCTTCCACTCTCACCTTTCAGGCTTCCATTGATAGTACTACTCCATGTCAATTGAAGCTTATACAGAGCCAGCAAGCCCTTACGATGGGAATTATCAATTTCGTGAGTTTTCGTTCTTTCTTTCTTTCTCTTTTAAAATTGTTCTTCTTTTGTCAAACATTCAAGATTATTGCCTTCATAATATGAAAGGAAGAAAGATTCACTTTTCAGTGAAATTCTGTTGTGTTTTGGAATTTGTCCCCTCAATATGTCCCAAATTATTTGAAACACAAAACAAAACAAACACAAAACAGAAGAAGAATCAATTAGCCCTTGAACATTTCTTCTTGCAGAGCAAGTTAGTTTTGCAAAGGCAAGTTGCAGTTCACTCATTAGATTATTCCGTAGGAAGCTTCAGTGCGAAAATATCGGCTGCACTTTTCGTATGATCTCCTCTTTCTTACAGTTATAGATAGACTCGTTATATGTTCAAAGCTTTACACCCTGTGATTAACTTTAGCTGCCATTTTTGATAAAGCCTAGGAGATGAAATCCTGTATCAAATTGGTTGTTATGGACCGCAGGCTCAGGCTGTGTACTGTTTGAACTGGACTGAACTCTAAGCCCACCAATGCCTAACTCAACTCTTGATGCTTTCTGTACAAGTATTATTTATCGGCTTTTTAGTTAAAATGGTTGAGATTTAAAATCAATAGAAGTGATTTCTGAGATTGTCTACCATCCATTATTTTGGTCATTCTATTAAAAAACTCCGTTAAGTTAAGGGTATAACACATAACTTTGGTCCCAGAGATTTGCATCACACATAATTTTGATCCCTGAGAGTTGCATAACACATCACTTGGGTCTTTGAGATTGTCCACCATTCATCATTTTGGTTCTTTCATTAAAAAGCTCAGGGACCACCTAACAGAGTTTTTTAATGGAATGACCAAAATAATATATGATAGACAATCTCTGGGACCACTTCTATTGGTTTTAAATATCAGGGACCAAATTTACGTGTTATGAAAATCTTAGGTACCATTTTAGCTAAAAAGCCTTATTTATTTGGTGAAATTCATCTGAATTCGTATGCTAGGTATATGTATTATTTCTCTACATAACAAATCTTGCCCTTACTAAGGAATCAAAATATAAGTTAACCCTTCATTAAAATGGTTATGTATCTCGTACTTGAACACCTTGGTATCATCACTAAAGGGTATTTATCCCATATCTAAACAACCATGTATCGTTTTGGTTCGTGACCTTTATTCGTGTGTCATTTCAATTAGGAAATGGTGCTTTATCGTATTTTTCTTTTGTCAAAGAGGGATAGTTTATCTTATACTTGGACAAAACCCCAAGGGGTTGGTTTAGTTCGAACTCCCAAGGATGCATTCCTTGGGACAACCGGCTCTGCTTTGGTGTACTGTTTTATTTGGGGGTCAAAAGTATGTTCCTGCCTCGTGTGATACTAGGGAGGGGGATTATTGATTACCTTTCAAATTCCAAGTTATGATCCCATAAACATAATCCCATTGATTCTTCAAACTAAATAAACTGAAAGGTTAGATAGATCATAGATGATGAAGCAAAAACAACCAACTTGTAGAACCACCACCATAAAACGTTGTGATTGCCAACTGCCAAAGTAAACATGTAATCTTTACCCAAAAAAAAATAGTAAACATGTAATGAGGAACAGAACCACCATTCATTACTATGCTCACCTCACTCACCACAACAATTTTTACATGACTCATCACTCTTTTTCTTCTCACTCGAGTGTGCAGAAAAATAAAAGAATAAGCGGAAATCATTTTCCATAATTTATAAAAAAGAAAACTAATGAAAATGATTTGAAAATTTTGAGTTTTAACGATAAGGACAAAATAAAGGATAAAGTGAATAGTACCATAATTGACTTTTTAGTGTAAAAATGTGGTTTTTCGTTAAAGTGAATAGTATCAGAAGCTTTTCGTTAAAATTCCTTTTATAAAACCTCATCCGCTAACGAATAATAAAACCTACTTTTAGAAAGAGACATCAAACACGAGTAAAATCTTGGACCTATAAACATACATTTCATGCACTGTGAAGGCTGTACAACACTATACGCATGTACAAATTGACCCTACATACATTAAACGATATTATGTTAATTGAAGCCGAGTACAATGGCTAGAGTGAAATACATCCGTTTTACAAAGTATATCTTTGTATTATACTAGTACACGTAGGAGGTCCGCGAGCTTCCGACAACCTATGTTTGGATGACGTTTTTCCAAATTCTAAGAGATTGAGGCCAAGTTAGCAAGGAACGGATTATAAAAATTAGATAGGAGGGATTAGAAAAGCCCTTTCGTATATAGAAGGGATTACAAAGACATGCAAAAGAGATTAGCAAATGACACATTCCAAGTAGGGTTTTGCTAATTCCTCTTACATGTCTTTATAATACTCAAGGAGGGCTTTTCTGATCTCTTGTATCTAATTTTTTATGATTCATTCTTTACTAACTTGACCTTAATCCTTTGGAACTTGGAAAACCCTCACCCCAAACATGTAGCCTTAATTACTTAGCATATATTGTTACTTTAGAAATTTAGAATCGTCCCAAAAATGGAAGATGAGACTGCCAAAATAGGTACATTAAGAACTTAATCACACATACGTGAAGACCTAATTAAGTTGTATGTGAAGTTGAAAATAATATCGGTGCAGTTCATCGCAATTCGGATGAACAAGGACACGAGTCATTGAGTCCCAACAAATTACACTGCCCTATATTTAAAGACATAAAAGGTGCCACAAAGACCAAGTTAGTTATTAGGTAGTATGGTAAGCAGTGTACTTATGTTTCCAGAAGATAGAGGTCGCCCTACATTCATACAAGTAGCGACAACGTGGCTCGCCCCTTCATTCATACAAGTGGCGACAACGTTGCTTGGCACAGACAAAAAACTAATGTGCAATTTATGTTGGGATAGTCTCCTTCTCTTGCCCACCCCCCTTCCTCAATCCTCGCTAAGCAGTTGGTAGTTGGAAGGGATGTGATGGGGAGCTGCGAGGAGGGAGAAACAAAGGAGATTATATGAAAATGAAAGTGGTGTATTTTGGTAATCATTTTGGTGTTAGTTTTTACTTTTGTGTTCGAGATTGGAAGGAAGTATATAGGAGAAATGAGGGGTTATAGAAGAGCGGAGGAAGGATGGCGGAAGACAGTGTTCAATCCAGGAATTGAACTTTTGCGGGTTCAGAGTTAAATACAATATAGAAACAGGGCGAAACCAAAAAAAACTTTAGTTTATTCACTAGGACATTTCGTCGAATACTTAGTTGGCTTATTGTTGTCAGCCAAATCATGTTGCACACATGTCAATAGATATCAACATATGCTGATGCAATCTGATGAGTGATATAGAGAGAATTTTTCCAAGTATGGTCGATGCAACCTGTCAAGATATATCTAGCAGGATCTACATCAATACTTAGTAGGCATAAAAAGAACATATACAAACATTCGGAGAATCCTCAAAAACATTCACATATATATTTTTCAGACTTCGGATGGTCTTAGAAGTTAGAACCACCTTAGTCCCAGTGTTCATCCGCCATTGATGGAAGAGATGTAAAAGAAATGTGAGGAAACATAGCATTTTATGTGAATATCTTCCACGTTCTTTCTGTCACCCTTCCTATATTTCATTCACACCTACAAAAGTTTCTTTTTATATTTTCTATTTATTTCTAACTAAAATTTAAACATATCGTCCAAACAAAAACTAAAAGTTAAATATTAATTATTTTATAAAAACAAAATAATTACTAAATAGAACCTAAAATATTAAACTTCTCGACTCATTACCAGTTACTACTTTGGATTGCATGCTCCAATTCTGACAGCATTGTCTGTCATGCCTCAAAGTTCTGTTTGTAACGAAGTAATGGTAATTAGAAACGCACCAGTTCAGTCTGCAGATGATATGAAAATACACTATAGCTCGTATTTGATCCTCATCAATTCTTCTCTTCTAAATTTAACAATTTAAATCACTATCGTTTGTCAAAAAAATAAAAATAAATAAATAAAAGCACTCTCAGACTCGCACTTTCATCGAATACACCGGTCCTGTTAGTGGATATGAAATCACTGGTTTCGATCTAGAGAGAAAGAGCTAGACAGAGAACAAACAAAATGAGCACAGAGGAAACTGAATGGTTTTTCTTTCTTTCACTCTCGCCTAAGGTGCAGAGAGGATGACTTTCTTCATATTTCAAAAGAGAGCACTCAACATGCTTTTTTACATCACTGTTAGCCTTAACTTGGGACCACACACACACACTACAATTCATCTTAGTCACTCATCTAACTAATTACATGGATCAATCAACACAGGTCCCAGTTTACACTGGCACTGCCGACACTGAATTATTTGTGTTTTCTTATTTATGAAAGAGTTAATTAACTGTTTTAAGGATCCACCACAATTTTTGCTTTAATTAATTAAAGGGGTCATAAATTAATTTAACTCTATATACCCCACAACCCAGTATTTGGAAGCAATTTCTCAACTGCCAAAAGGGTGTGAAATAAATTATGTATTTAATTTAACTCAGACATATAATTAATTAATAGTGATTATAGCCCTGTCTAAATTTTCAAAATCAACGTACAGTTGAGGCCTTAGCCCAGGCACAATCTGGCGAAGGCAGTTCTGCGGTATAAAAGAGCAGAAGAGCCGTTATAGAGCCTCGTTGAAGAACACGAAGAAGACCTAATATTATTTTCCTTAAAAAGTAGAGGACGACACCTAATATTCTTTTTCCTAAAAAAATAGAGGTGGTACATAGTACTACAATCTAGTGATATTTCTTTTTACTTGTAAGCGAGAGATGAAATCCTGTATCAAATTGGTAGTTATGGGCCGTAGGCTTAGGTTGTTTACTGTTTGAACTGGACTGAACTCTCAGCCCACCAATGCCTAACTCAACTCTTGAAGCTTTCTGTAGAAGTATTATTTATTTGCTTTTTAGTTAAAATAATTTCTGAAATTTACATAACATATAATTTTGATTTTTGAGATTTAAAATCAATAAAAGTGATCCTTGAGATTGTCCACCATCCATTATTTTGGTCATTCCGTTAAAAAACTCCGTTAAGTTAAGGGTATAACACATAACCTTGGTCCTGAAGATTTGCATAACACATAATTTTAATCTCTGAGATTTGCATAACACATAACTTTGGTTCTTGAAATTGTCCACCATTCATCATTTTGGTCCTTCCATTAAAAAGCTCAGGGACCACTTAACGGAGTTTTTTAATGGAATGACCAAAATAATGGATGGTGGACAATCTCATGGACCACTTCTATTGATTTTAAATCACAGAGACTAAAGTTATGTGTTATGAAAATCTTAGGGACCATTTTGGCTAAAAATCCATATTTATTTGGTGAAATTCATACGAATTCGTATGGTAGGTATACGTATTATTTCTCTGCATAACAAATCTTGCCTTTACTAAGGAATCAAAATATAAGTTAGCCCTTCATTAATATGGTTATGTATCTCGTACTTGAACACCTAGCTATCAATATCACTAAAGGGTATGTTTATCCCATATCTAAACAACCATGTATCGTTTTGGTTCGTGACCTTTATTTGTGTGTCATTTCAGTTAGGAAATGGTGCTTTATCGTATTTTTCTTTTGTCAAAGAGGGATAGTTTATCTTATACTTGGACAAAACCCCAAGGTGTTGGTTTGGTTCGAACTCCCAAGGATGCATTTCTTGGGACAACTGACTCTGCTTTGGTCTATCGTTTCATTCGGGGGTCAAAAATATGTTGCTGCCTCATGTGATACTAGGGAGGGGGATTATTGATTACCTATCAGATTCCAAGTTATGATCCCATAAATATAATCCCATTGATTCTTCAAACTAAATGAACTGAAAGGTTAGATATATCATAGATGATGAAGCAAAAACAACCAACTTGTAGAACCACCACCATAAAACGTTGTGATTGCCAACTGCCAAAGTAAACATGTAATCTTTACCTAAAAAAAAAAAAAGTAAACATGTAATGAGGAACAGAACCACCATTCATTACTCTGCTCACCTCACTCACCACAATAATTTTTACATGACTTGTCACTCTTTTTCTTCTCACTCGAGTGTGCAGAAAAATAAAAGAATGAGCGGAAATCATGTCTCATAATTTATAAAACCTCATCATCTCCAAGCTCATCCGCTAACGAATAATAAAACCTACTTTTGGAAAGAGACATCAAACACGAGTAAAATCTTGGACCTATAAACATACATTTCATGCACTGTGGAGGCTGTACAACACTATACGCATGTACAAATTGACCATACATACATTAAACGATATTATGTTAATCGAAGCCGAGTACAATGGCTAGAGTGAATACATCCGTTTTACAAAGTATATCTTTGTATTATACTAGTACACGCAGGAGGTCTGCGAGCTTCCGACGACCTATGTTTGGATGACGTTTTTCCAAATTCTAAGAGATTGAGGCAAGGAACGGATCATAAAAATTAGATAGGAGGGATTAGAAAAGCCCTTCGTATATAGAAGGGATTACAAAGACATGCAAAAGAGATTAGCAAATGACACATTCCAAGTTGGGTTTTGCTAATTCCTCTTACATGTCTATATAATACTCGAGGAGGGCTTTTCTGATCTCTTGTATCTAATTTTTTATGATTCATTCTTTACTAACTTGACCTTAATCCCTTGGAACTTGGAAAACCTCACCGCAAACATGTAGCCTTAATTTCTTAGCATATATTGTTGCTTTAGAAATTTAGAATCGTCCCAAAAATGGGAGATGAGATTGCCAAAATAGGTACATTAAGAACTTGATCACACATACGTGAAGACCTAATTAAGTTGTATGTGAAGTTGAAAACAATAGCGGTGCAGTTCATCGCAATTCGGATGAACAAGGACACGAGTCATTGAGTCCCAACAAATTACACTGCCCTATATTTAAAGACATAAAAGGTGCCACAGAGACCAAGTTAGTTATTAGGTAGTATAGCAAGCAGTGTACTTATGTTTCCAGAAGATGGAGGTCGCCCTACATTCCTACAAGTAGCGACAACGTTGCTCGCCCTTCATTCATACAAGTAGAGACAACGTTGCTTGGCACAGACATAAAACTAATGTGCAATTTATGTTGGGATAGTCTCCTTCTCTTGCCCACCCACCTTCCTCAATCCAGTTCGTAGTTGGAAGGGATATGATGGGGAGCTGCGAGGAGGGAGAAACAAAGGATATTATATGAAAATGAAAGTGATGTATTTTGGTAATCATTTTGGTGTTAGTTTTTATTTTTGTGTTCGAGATTGGAAGGAAGTATATAGGAGAAATGAGGGGTTATAGAAGAGCGTTGGAAGGATGGTGGAAGTTCAAAAAAAAATTTAGTTTATTCACTAGGATATTTCGTCGAACACTTAGTTGGCTTATTGTTGTTAGCCAAACCATGTTGCACATGTGTCAATAGATATCGACATATGCTGATGCAATCTGATGAGTGATATAGAGAGGATTTTTCAAGTATGGTCGACGCAGCCTGTCAAGATATACTAGCAGGATCTACATCAAAATTTAGTAGGCATAAAAAGAACCTATGCAAACATTCGGAGAATCCTCAAAAACATTCACATATATATTTTTCAGATTTCGGATGGTCTTAGAAGTTAGAACCACCTTAGTCCCAGTGTTCATCCGTTATCGATGGAAGAGATTAAAAGAAATGTGAGGAAACATAGCATTTTATGTGAATATCTTCCACGTTCTTTCTGTCACCCTTCCTATATTTCATTCACACCTACAAAAGTTTTTTCTTCTTATATTTTCTATTTATTTCTAACTAAAATTTAAACATATCGTCCAAACAAAAACTAAAAGTTAAATATTAATTATTTTATAAAAACAAAATAATTACCAAATAGAACCTAAAATATTAAACTTCTCGACTCATTACCAGTTACTACTTTGGATTGCATGCTCCAATTCTAACAGCATTGTCTGTCATGCCTCAAAGTTCTGTTTGTAACGAAGTAATGGTAATTAGAAACGCACCAGTTCAGTCTGCAGATGATATGAAAATACACTATAGCTCGTATTTGATCCTCATCAATTCTCCTCTTCTAAATTTAACAAATTAAATCATTATCGTTTGTCAAAAAAAAATAAAAAAAAATAAATAACACCACTCTCAGACTCGCACTGTCATCGAATAAACCGGTCCCAGTTCACACCAGCACTCCCGACACTGAATTATTTGTGTTTTCTTATTTATAAAAGAATTAATTAACTGTTTTATGGATCCACCACAATTTTTGCTTTAATTAATTAAAGGGATCATAAATTAATTTAACTCTATGTTGATATACACCACAACCCAGTATTTGGAAGCAATTTCTCAACTGCCAAAAGGGTGTGAAATAAATTATGTATTTAATTTAACTCAGACATATAATTAATTAAGAGTGATTATAGCCCTGTCGAAATTTTCAAAATCAACCTACAGTTGAGGCCTTAGCCCAGGCACAATCTGGCGAAGGCAGTTCTGCGGTACAAAAGAGCAGAAGATCCGTTATAGAGCCTCGTTGAAGAACACGAAGAAGACCTAATATTCTTTTCCTAAAAAAGTAGAGAACGACACCTGATATTCTTTTCCTAAAAAAGTAGAGGTGGTATATAGTACTACAATTTAGCGATATTTCTCTTTATTTGTAAGCGAGAGATTTTAGATTCGATTTTCTCAAAAGGCGAATTTGAACCACATTTTTGCTAGCTCATTATAAGACTTAACCTAGTCCACACTTCATTTGTTAAAGAAAAGAAAGTAGTGGTGAGTTTTAATTCGGAGGCTAATAGTATGTTGTCATCACATGTGATATTGAAATTACATGAGAAGGGGATTAGTCTATGAAACTCTGTGAATTTATAAAACTTTAAAATCTTTCAAAATCTTAATTGAATACAAGCCCCTAAAGCTTGAAGGTTCAAACTAAAAAAAAAAAACTATGATTTTATTGTTCCGTTGATGTCAAATGTTGGAAAACTCACGCAAATGCATATATAAGAAGACAATGATGTATTGTAGTTCGCTCAAAGTTAAGTTAGGCTCACGCTGCTATAGTTTTTGTTACACTATGATAATGTTGGTTACATTGTACAAGAGTTTGATAAAGGAGAGTCTAGGGTTACTATATGAAAATTCCTCAATATGATACCGACAATATACCAGTGATAGTGAAGAATGGGATTCAAACTTCGAGTACAAGTGAAAATATTCTTAATCAATTGAGTTACAAGTCTTTGATAAGCCAGATTATAAAATTGAACAACCCAAAGTCATAAAAATTACCATGCACGTGAAAGTCGATCATTATGAAATTCATCACTACCAGTAATACTACAGTGATGATCAATGAATACGTCTCATATGATCTCACCAGCCATCTCATATTGCATGTCAAGAAATTAGATCAACCATGAATTCACTGTAAAGAAAGTTAATTTGATAACCAAATGGGAGGGGCCGTCTTTACATCTTGGGGTGGTAATTTTATTACTCTGAACAGAAACTTTTTAACTACTTTACCACCATCTTCAATACCATTAATTGCATTAAGTACTATTTCTGAATTTCGATAGGTTCTTATAATTTGTAAGAGAATGATAATAAAACTCTCTTAAAAGTGAGACTCTTTATGAACTCTATGTCACCTCATATTTTTGGTACAATATTTTATAATGTTGATACGAAAATTGACAATAAAGTGTGAGGTGATGGAAAGTTTATAGAGAGTCTCACTTTAAAAAATCACCTTGGCATTTCAAATTGTAATTAGAGTTGATTTTCTCTCAGCATGAATGCAACGTGCTTATTATGATACTTAATCTTTACGTAGTACATACCGCTGCGGACGCATTCATATTTTGGTGAGATAGAAATAAGTGTATTCAAGGATTTTTGTTCGTTGTAAGTAAATGAATCACAGTTTGGTAAGTTTAAACATATATACGTAAGCGCTCAAGTGCTAATCAGTTTAGTAAATATGGTGCTAATAAGTCGTTTAGACATGTATGCTCTACAAAGTACTCTCATAATCATGATTGTGTATTTTTTAAGTCATTATTCATTAATTATCATTGATTAACAATACAACATAATGTATATACTATAATATTATGTTTAGCATCCCCAATCCCCAATGCTTGGAATGGTACATGAACGTAGATATGGTGTTGAGAGTATCAATCACATCGGGAAAATAACAAATCTTGCATGTGTTTATAAGTAATTAGGCAACTCCTCATATTGTTAATTAGTTTTATGATGAAACTCCAACTTTCTTCATGGTATCAAGCAGGTTGTCCTTCGTGTGAAGCCCAACGGCCACGAGTGCTCCATGTCACATAATTTGTGTTGCCCACGTGCTATAGACTTGAAAATCTGCCACACGTGAGGGGACATGTTGAGAGTATTAATCCTACGTCGGAAAAAAAAGGGATCTTAGATGTATTTATATGTAATTTGACTACTCCTCATATTGCTAACTAGTTTTATGGTGGAACTCCAACTTTCGAAAATAGCAATTTAGCTAATTTTGCACATTATTGGGGTGTTAACCTAATGGCCCATAGATCAACTTCTTCACAGCGTTCACACGGTTTTTTACATTGATTTAGAAATGGTGGCATTCACACGGTGTTCTACATTGATTTAGAAATTGTGTGAAATGGTGGCATTCACACGGTGTTCTACATAGAGTTATGCATTTATCAGAATGCTAACAATATTTTACCTAAAATAATCTGAAGAACGTAGTACTCTTTTACAAATCCTAATTATTTTACATAAAATTGTCAAAATATGAAGTATTCTGTAGTGATACGTATAGTACGTAGATATGTGTTGAGTATATACAGCTGGACGCATTTACAGAACATACGTACAATTGGTCGGGTAATAAAGTCCGACTTTCCACCCCTGTTAAAATCTTAAATTTGAAGCAAAGGGTAAAAGCTCCCTCAACTATCAGCTCTAGCTCTATAACCTCCAGTTCACAAATTCACACTGGCCAGTAAGTCTGGCAATTAATTGGCAGACATGCATTCACAAAATAGCAACAATATACAAGCAAACAGCCACAAGATTGCAATCATCGTGGTTTGTATGTGCCTGTCGATTATATTCACTGCTACAATGTACAATAATTTTAGTTGGATTTGAAAAAGTATGCGTCATGAATTGGAGGAGCAATATTGCTTTAGCTAGCTCTGATACCCTTTGAAAATTAAAAGCCCTCACAGTTTAAAAAACGTTCGTTTGTGCAAGTTTTTCAATTGAAAAAAAAAATCAACATTTTGGGGGTTTAAGTACCAACGAGCGTAGGATTATAGCACGATTAAAACCCAACAAATTTGTAATAGGCTTGTAGCTCAGTTAATTAAAAGTATTATCTCTTACGCCTGAACAGGGACGGAGAGCTAGAAATTTCTTCTAATGGGGGCCTGAAAAACAACTAATTCACAAAACCTTATTATGGTATGCCTTATATCCAATATAATAATGGGGATGATTCCAAATGATGATATATCACAATTTCAATGTTATAGAAATTTTCATGCTGTAACCCAAAGTGGATAGAAAAATATTAATACATGAGAGGCGGGAGAGGGGTTTATCTGTTTGATGATGGAACAATAACATTTTTGCTCATATAATATTTGATATTAGATACATATACTTTCTTCAAATATAACAGGTGTATGTATATAACTGTAGTCTGCAACTTAATAATGAATTACTTGAGTGGAGCATCTGCCCCCAATGGACCTTCATTGGCTCCAGTCATGCATTGAGGTCCCGAATTCTTATGCCCTCTCCCAAAATTGCTTGTATAAAAAAATAAAAATAAAAATTCTTGCAATAAAAAAAGCCCTAAGAGTAACGCTATTCATACCATGTTTTTATACCACATTTTCATACTACCTTAGGTGGCATTTGACGTGGGCAGCCATATCATTTGAATTAATCAGATTTTTAAATTTAGTTCATTATTTAATAAACTAATAATTAAGAGAAACTAGTTAATTAAATGATGATTGTGGTATACGAGGAGTCTTTATCCTTCATTTCCTTGGGTTTTTCAAAATTTTCAAATGATGTGGTTGTCCATATCACATGCCACCTAAGGTGGTATATAAATATGATATAAAAATATGGTATGAATAACATTACTCAAGCCGTAAATATTATGTAGAGTAATGATATTCATATCATGTTTTTGTACAACATTTTCATACTATCTTAGGTGGCATTTGATGTGGACAGCCACATCATTTGAATTAATCAAAATTTTAAATTTAGTTCATTATTTAATAAACTAATAATTAAGAAAAACTAGTTAATTAAATGATGATTGTAGTATACGAAGAGTCTTTCTCGTTTATTTCCTTGGGTTTTGCAAATTTTTCGAATGATGTGGTTGTCCACATCAGATGCCACCTAAGGTGATATAGAAATGTGGTACAAAAATATGGTATCAATAACATTACTCTACTATGTAAGGACATTCCTAAACTCAAATGCTAATACATACAAGTATATATTACGTACTGAATGATAAAGTTAAATTTCACAACTGCATCCTTTATATTATAAGACAAAATATAAGTCGTCATCGCCATGACAGATGTCTAAGAAATTTAATTAGTCAGGTTTATGATAAGTTTACAAATAATTGTGATTCAATTCTCCGACAACTCCCACCATATCATTAAGATCAAAAAAGGTGTCGAGCGGGGGAGCCTGCAAGTATACAAATCGTGTGGGCAATTGTACAATGCACGATCATATACAGGTTACTAATGCTGGTGAGAGTTAAATTGAAACCCCACCTACTATTTGAATTGCAAAATCAAACCACTGGATGGACGCCACATGTCCCCACATACTATTTAGTTCCTTATGTATCGTTTATATATATATTGGCATCACCCTTTCTGGTTTTCCAACATTTTTCTAGGCCAAATTAAGCTTTGAGAGATCATATATCCTTGCTTTACAGGCTTAGAGCTACCTAGCTAGCTAGGGTTTCAAATTAAATGGGGAGGTCTCCATGCTGCGAAAAGGTGGGTTTGAAAAAGGGACCGTGGACTCCAGAAGAAGACCAAAAGCTCTTGACTTACATCGAAGAGCATGGCCATGGAAGCTGGCGAGCTTTGCCAGCAAAAGCAGGTGATGTACAATAATCCTCCACACTAAACTTAATTAACTTGTCTTAAGAGTAAATAATAAAAGAAAAGGTTATAAGTGAGACATGTATGCAGGAGATAATTCCTTTTTTATTTCATGCGCGTCCGTGTTAATTTTGGGTGGTTTTGTGATGTAAAATAGGGCTCCAAAGATGTGGGAAAAGCTGTCGACTGAGGTGGACTAATTACCTGAGGCCCGATATCAAAAGAGGAAAGTTCAGTTTGCAAGAAGAGCAGACCATCATTCAGCTCCATGCTCTTCTCGGAAATAGGTCAATTTAACTTTAATATCTAAATATAATTTTTAGTTTGTACAGTGATCATGACTAGATGTTATCATTCACTCTCCAACGGTACTGAAGTACTGAAGTACTGAATTACATATATGATATATACATTAGAGTTTAAGTGCAATTACAATTAGTCCCTGCAGTGAGCTCATTACTGTACGTTCTTCCCAAATGCTCACCTCTCTCTCTCTCTCTCTCTCTCTCTCTCTCTCCCTCCAGTTTTTTTTATACATCGTCCAACCCATACAACCCTAGCAAGTTCATGTGTATAGATACATGTGTTTGTGTATATATAGTCCTAATCTTCTCCTTTATCATCTTCTTTATTAATTAATAATTTAGTTAATTATTTATATGTTAAGCCATGAAAAGATAATTAGTATGTAAATTGTTAGATATGTACTCAATGATTACTTCACTGATCTCAGGTGGTCAGCTATAGCAACCCATCTGCCGAAGAGGACAGACAACGAGATCAAAAACTACTGGAACACACATCTCAAGAAGAGACTAACCAAGATGGGCATCGACCCGATGACTCACAAGCCGAAGCACCACGAGGGTCTCAGCTCTGGCAGCAGCCTTGCGAGGGACACTGCCAACATAAGCCACATGGCTCAGTGGGAGAGCGCCAGGCTCGAAGCCGAGGCCAGACTGGGCAAGGAATCCAAGCTTGGCATCACCAACGCAAACCCTCTCCAACACCACCTCATGATCAGCAGCTCCCCCAACCCTGCTCACCATGTAGTACACGTCAGCAAGGCCCCGCCGGCGCTTCCGTGTCTGGATGTGCTGAAAGCATGGCAAGGGGCATGGTCGTTGACTACAAAGTCAACAATTAGAGACAACGTTAACAGTATGGTGTTTTCAGGTGGTTCTATGACGGCCGTGGACGACCTTGAATCTCCGACGTCCACGTTGAACTTCCCGCACGTTAATAACGCGTTTAATCCTCCTCCCATGCAAAACATAAACAATATTGTTCCATGCGAGTCCGGGTTGTTGCAGGACAATGATAATGTTACCTATGGCTGTACGGATGTTAGTGCTGCATGGTTTGCGGACAATTATAGGTCAGGTAGTATTGATGAGGAGGAGAATGTGATTGTGCCAACTGGGCTTTCAAGTATGATCATAGAGGATTTCACGGATGTTTTGGTTTACAACTCAGAGGATCATCAGCAGAACGCATCTCTGGGAGGACATATCTCCGAAAATGGCGTCGGCGGCAATGGAAGCTGCGGCGGTGACGCGTTTGAAGAGAACAGGAGTTACTGGAACAGTTTACTCAATTTGGTTGATACTTCACCGTCTGGATCGCCTGTGTTTTGACTTTTTAGAGTCTAGGTAAGGTAACTGTTAGGGATCGGAGGGTTGATGATTAGCGACTAATTTAATTAAGTGTAATAAGGAGTTGTTGCCTCTAGTTTTAAGTAACAAGTTGTTTGATCAACCAGAAGATAACAATGTTCTATTTGATGCTGTTTACTTAAATGTTCTGGAATCGGAATAAAAATAAAACAAAATTCATATAAGTTGTTTACTAAATCACCTAAATCGAAATGAAAATTAATATGATTACTAAAATACCCCTAATCTAAATAATAGTAAAATTCATAACCTTTTAATACAATTCCACACACACACACACATATAAATTCCACACACACACACACACACATATAAATTCCCGTTGGAAAATATTGGTTGGCTGGCACCATTGGAAAATATTGATGCATTTTTTTACACTGAAATAAGTCTCCCAACAGCATTCTAGAACCCACGGGTTACTACATCATCGTTGTTCCAGATTTTGCTCTGCACACACAGAAGAGAGAGAGAGAGAGAGAGAGAGAGAGAGAACAAGAAGGCTCTGCATTTTCTCGCGTCACTATAACTACGTGGGCTTTCTTCCCCTTCCAGTAAGTTGCTTCAGGTTCACTGCTTTCTCTTCTTCTTCTTCTTCTTCTTCTTCTTCTTGGGTGCTGTGAATGCAGAGGGGCTTGGTTTTCTGGAAACAACACGAAACTTTGATCGTTTGGCTATTTGGGGAAGATAGAAATATGGCGTTTTGGTTTGCCCAAATGAAGGTAGAGGTGTTTTAGGAGTATACATGGGTATTTTGGGTACAAAATCTTGATTCTGGATGCAGTGTTCCACCCGGAACTCAAATACTACCTCTATAGAGGTAATCCAATTCCGGGCAATTCTGGAATTGAATTCCTGATATTAGGTGGTCCCCACGGAAATTATGATTCCCTATTTGCTAGTAAACGTTGGAATGGATCGGGAAATGTACAATTCCGTTTCTCTCGATACCAATCCCGATTGGTAAACACGTCCTTAAAAGATAGGCCTTGACCTTGGTGTGTGTGAGTGTGTGTTTTTTATTTTTTATTTTTTATCAAACGATTTGTTAGATTAGATGTTAAATTAAAGAATTGATAGGATTCAAGTTCAATCTGTAGTGAAAAGAGCAACACTCCTCTTCACCATCATAATAGGACTTGACCTTGGCATTTGAATATGTTGTGTTTGGATTTCAAATTTAGGAACCTCCTTTGCTGAATCATAATGTCACTTATTTGGAACTGGATTCCATTAGTTTACAACTCACTACATTCAAAAGTATTTGAAAGAAAAAAATGGAGACAAACTTTCAATTGAGAAGGATTAGTCATGCAATTGAATAGGATAAGTTTCATTCTTGACTAGTCCATCTAATTCAACTTGAATATGAATGAGTTACCCAATTCATCTAATCCCAAACGTTTGAACCATAAAGTGTTTTTCAGAAGTAGAATAAAAGTTTGATTAAAAATTAAAGTATTCTCTAGAAAACCATTTTTAAGTATTTTTAGCGATTGATTTTTAATTATCTGAAAGCGTATTATCCCTTTAAAAACAGGTCAAGACAAACTTAAAATTTAGTATAAACTTCATAGCTTATGCTCAATAAACCTATGCTTTATGTACCTATGATTTCGTTTGATTTAGTGCAAATAGCATTCATATTCAAGGTGTGTGAACTTTGCAATTACAAACTCACAGACAATGATAAAAATCCACACCCAAATGAGAAACAACAGATTCAAATTTCAATGAACACATACAAATCTCACAAATGGAAACCTGCCCATCTTCTAAACCTTCTAACATCACTCCCTTCTGAAACTGCCATCCCAATCCCACTCCTCCCCCCATCCCCAACACCTCTATAATACAACCTCCACTCATCTTCTTCCCCATCCATCTGAACCAAACATGGAGATCCAACCCCTTTGTTATCCCACCCACATTCCTCAGATGCCTCTAGTACCACCCCATCTCCAATCCTTGTCCAGTCCTTCAAACCATCTTTGGACACAGCCAATCCAATCCCCCTCCCTCCATCTGCACAAACACCTTCATATGCCATCAAATAATCCCCATCTTTCTTGTTCCTTACCACACATGGATTCGTTGCTCCCATCTCATCAAACCCTCCACTTCTTCCTCCCCCAATTATTTTCCCCAACTTTAGCCACTTAATCCCATCCCTTGATCTTGCAATCCCAATTGAATAAACCCCATTTTCCAAATCAAATGAATGGTAATACATTCTAAGATCACCACTCTCATGATAAACAACATGAGGAGTTGCAACAAATGAAGAATCCCACTCTTCCTGCATTCCCACATCGAAAAGCGCCCCGCTGTGATGCTCCCCTTCAATCCTTGCCCAATGCCTCCCATCCTGACTAATTGCCAGTCCAGGCAAAGACTTCAAAATCTTCCCGGCATTACCACCATTCTTCATCCTTTCCGGGTTCTCCAAATCCAGTTCCAAATTGCGACGATCGGAAGAAATCTCTGCCTCCTCAGCGCTGTAGCCAGTGTAATAGAGCCAGTAAACAGCGCTGGAAGGTCTGACCTTTGAGCTGGACATGACCACCACCCCAGAAGGCCTAATGCTCTGGGTGTCAAACGCCCACCAATCTTTCCCGCAATTGATCACCGCTCCCACGTCCTGGCTCGACTGAACTGGTCCTCCGCCTCTTTCCCAATGAACCCCATTGCTCGAAACTGCTAATCCAATCGAATCCGAACCCTCCGAATTCGAACTGCCATAGTACCACATGTACCATCTCTCTTCCTCATCACCCAGAAACCTCTTCACAACTGGTGACCCGACTTCTGCGCTGTCCCACGAACCTTCCAAACCCAAATCGAATACCAATCCTTTGGTGACAGAAGAAGAAATTGATGGTGGTATAGGAGAAAAGATTGCATCTTTCGAAGAGAGTGTTGATGGGTTGGTGGGGTTTGAATTTAAATTGGGTTCGACAGTCGAATTTTTTGATTTTTCGTTGTCGGTGGTGTCGGTGTCTGGCTTTGTGGAGCAGCGAGGGAGCAGAGGAATAGCTTTGTTTCTGGGGTTGGAGTTGGGGAGATAAAGAGTGTGAATTCTCGTGTTACAGTCAGGAATCGAAGAGGTTAAGGTAGTCGGGGTAGTTATTCTTTGGGTGACTGGAGTTCCTAGGAAGTTAACGGCTTTCATTGTTGTAGCAGAAGCTGCTGCGGCATCCATGGCTGCTCGCAGAAGAAGGCGCTCTGAGATATTTTGTTGGGTGATGTACGAGGTGTGACCAACCAACTGATGACACGTTGCCAAAATTGAGAGGCTCTCAGTTCACAACAGAGAAGGGAGAGACTTGGGTCAGAGAGACGGTGAGGCAGAGAATGTAGGTTTTAAGTTTGGAATTATAAGTAGTCACAGTGAAAGTGTAATGTGAAGAATCATCTTTATCTTTCATCCATCTGCCCCGCGGAAACAGTGAAAGTGATAAAAAAAAGATGAAATGTACGGTTAATTCATCGTTAGATTTGATATCAATGGTAATCAATAAAAATAACGTGTTTTTAATGCTTTAATCTCAGTATTTGATATTAAACTTAACACTATATAACAAAACTCATATATATGCACAAATCAAATATTTATTAAAAATATTTATATAAAAAGAAGTGACAAAAGCAAGATGTTCTTCCACATGGTTAAGGAAGGTATATCATGGAGCAATCTTTTTGACTCCTTTTTCCGCGAGCATATCTCAAGGATCACTTTCTGTTTACATGGTTTAGGGTTTAGATGACCACAACGATTGGTTTGAAACAACGAGCAAAGTGTCCTTCCAAAGTTCTTTTAACCGATAAATGTCACATCACAAGTTATATGTAACTTAATTTTTCGACTGAAAAACATTAATATAATTTTTTCATTGAAAGACATTAGTATTATATAAGTATCTATGATACCAAATTGAACCGACATCTTAATAAAAAGTAAATTTTCAATCGATATTGAATGATTCGATTAATCAGCTGATATGGAAAGATGAAAGCTTTCCCCCCTTGGTAAATTGCTCTCTTCTAACAAAGGCATCTGTCTATTCCAAATACTCTGAGGCCCACTACAATAAAACGAACAAAATAAAGGCCCATTATATTTTGAACCTACAGGTCCAAACTAATAGGGCCAAATTGTTAATATGTCCCAACCTGGAGGGTAAATTTCAATTGATCACTTCTCATTCTTTAGCCTCCAATAATCTCCAAAGTCCAGGCCGTCGATTTGGCACCAAGGGAGAGTATATATCCTCAGTCGCAGTTGAACTGAAACCCAAAGCCCAGAAGAACACTCCGACCTCCAATCGGTGAGAATTAAGATTTAATTCGGTAAATATATTTATGGGTTTTGTTAATTTGTATGTTAATTTTGGTTAAACGGTAATTTTCAGGTTAAATTTGTCAAAGAGATGGGGAAGGACGCGAAGGGAGGAGGAAAGGGGAAGGGAAAGGCGGCGGGCGGCAGCGAAGACGGTGGCGCCAAAGGAAAAGGTAAATCCGGGAAGGGCGCGGACGGGCTCGGCACCTGCACTTATGTGAAGGCAAGGCACATACTTTGTGAAAAGCAAGGCAAAATCAACGAAGCCTACAAGAAGCTGCAGGACGGCTGGCTCGAAAACGGCGACAAAGTCCCTCCGCCGGAGTTCGCGAAGCTAGCGGCGGAGTACTCCGAGTGCCCGTCGGGGAAGAAAGGCGGGGATCTTGGGTGGTTCCCTCGCGGGAAGATGGCAGGCCCTTTTCAGGATGTTGCTTTCGCTACTCCAATTGGGGCAACCAGTGCGCCTTTCAAATCAACGTATGTGTTTTCAAAGTTTCAATCTTTATGTTTTTTATGTGCTACCCCTTTTGGCCGATTGGTTAGATTAGTCCTGGATTAGGCTGGATTGGATTGGATTGGATTGGAATACATTGATTATAGCCGATAAACCCATTTTTTAGGTCACATCAGATTGCTTGTTGATTGAGGTTGGCTGCACTTCTTATCACTCATTTCATATTTATCAAAATATCTAAGATGTCATAGTATTGGAAAATATGCACAAATAGAACTGTTCGCAGTTCTTAAAACAAAAATGAAACCTTCACACTCATCGGCACTAAACATGCAACGAAACACGTTTTAGTGTCCCTTTATTGCCGTTCGACTGTCGATCTAGTGTTCCATTGTCGGTATGAACCTTGCCCTATCCTTCATTTTGCTTTTGGATTAGATGCTTTAAGATGCCATAGTGTTTGAACTGAGATATTATACATGTGCCGAGTTCAGCGACACGGTTGGCTCATATTTTGTTCTTGTTTGGATACTTGTACAGGCATGGTTACCACATTATCTTGTGCGAAGGCAGAAAGAATTAAGTAAAGACCTTTGATTTTCTGATGGAGCAGATCTGCAGCTTTGGCCATATGTATGAGTTTTCTAGTTATTGCTGCTTTGATGTTGTGGGCGTTATGTTTAACGAGTGATGAATGCTTACTCTCTCTCTCTCTCTCTCTCTCTCTCTCTCTCTCTCTGTGAGCATCTTTGTTTAATAATATTGATATATTTTTCAATCAAGGCGAATGAAGAATTCCAGTTTAGTTATATGATCGAGAAACATGTTTATGGTAACTTTCCTTTAGTTAGAAGTGCTAGTAAAAGAACTCTGTTGTGATGCCGAACGGAAAAATACTGAGCAGCCTTTTAGCTTGGAATGCAATGACATTGATCGATTTTCAATACGCGGAAGTTTAATAAAGTTGGGGACCATTGAAAACCATGTCCAAATAGGAGCTATAAATTTGCCAATTTATGACGTTAGTATGATCATGCTTGCGATTGGGTTAGTAATTTTCTTCAAGTTGTACTATCTACACTATAGTTTGATACGCACTCACAGATTCGCCGAGCATTTTCTTTGATATTTTTTTCAAAAGAAAGGAACTTGGAAGGGAAAAAATTGACCATATCAACAATCGTGCACAAATAAATTACTATCTCGCATTACATTTAAGAAAAAAACTACAACTGATCATGAGATTCGTGACTATCAACTAGCTTGAGTCCCCAGCTCATATCCTCACAATGCCTCACATGAGGCACAAGTGCGCCCGTATCTACTCCTTTCTTCGCCTTGCAGTCATAAAACGGTGGAGCATGGAAGCACGGCTCCATCGACATAACTTGACCGCAAGGCGGATCTGGCGTCTTCTGATTCTCCGGCTTGTACAAAATCCACGGTTTAAGACCTCCAAGACCTTGAGCCACGTACCCAAAAGTCGACCATGCACTTGTGACCAGCACATCACACAAACTCAGCAGGTACATTTCAGCCCAAGCTTTCTGGTCGTGCAGATTCTTATCCGTCTGCTGATGCCCTTCGTGACTTGGCTGGAAAACCCCGATTGTGTCCCCATTCACAGTCGGATGTTCCCAGTACATGTTCCTCACATCCTCAGAATACCCTGAGGTCAAAGAAGTAATTAAAACCGACTTCAGTTTCAGCATCCCTGCTGAAGATGTGACGATTGGTTTCTTCCTTTCCACCTGAGGCAGCAGCTTCTCCCTGAAAGCACATGCATAGATTTGGTTCATCACATGCCTAAGCGGGCTAGGCCCTGCCTCGAAAGTTCGAACTTGAATCCCAATCCTCTCATCTGCCTTTGCCAAGTAAGCTTGGTAGTACCTTGTGATCAGCCCCCATACATGATTTGAAGGGTGGAAAAGATACCTACCCAAGTGGTGGAAAACAGTTTCCTTTTCCGGGAAAAGCCTTTCGAGTTCTTGCTCAAAAGAGGGCATCAAGAAAAGCGATGGAACGAAGTAGTTATCTGTTCTCATAATCAGCCAAGGAACTTTCTCGATCAGACTTTGTTCATCATCGCAGAAAAAGAGCTTATCTTGTTCATCATAATCATGGGCCAGATGAAGATACAAAAATGATGGCGAAGTGTTTGCGATCTTGTTATTCTCCGATTTCAAAATATTCCCGTAGCAATGAGGAGATTTCTGATCAAATGCATCAAATCGGTCTTTAACAGGGAAGTCATCAGGCAACAGCCATGAGTTTTCAGGGAAGGGCTCGCAGAAGAGGTCGGCCATGTCCTTTCCGGGGTCAACAAGAAGGACTCTGTTTGTGAGCAGGGCATAGAGGAAAGCAGAAGATATGGTCAGTATCTTGTTCCCCAAGCCACTGTACGATATCCAAACCACATACTTGCACTCTTCTGAACTGTCAACGCCAGTGCTAGGGCTACTGGACTTTAGCTGTTCTAGGGTTTTGTTGTAGGATTTGGTGTGGGGTCCACACTTCTTGTGAAGATCTTCATAACTTCTCAGTTTGGAGAGAAGATGAGAAGATGGTTTTTGGGGTGAAATTTTTCTGTATAAATTGGATTGATATCTGCTCAAGCAAGAGGCTTTATGAAATCCAGGAGCAATTAGTCCATCTTGTAGCTTGTCTTTGGGCATGTGGGTATGATCTGAGAAACCATCTTCTGTAAAATCAGACCCAAATAATTAGAAAGATCAAATTTTGAGCGTAGTCCAATTCCACACCAGAACCAAATTACCAATCATGCATGCAGAAAAGCCAAAATTGCAAATTCAACGTATGAAATTCATTGTTGTACTTCCCTGCGTTTTTCTCGGTAACCAAACAAAAAGTAAGGCTGTTTGAACAGTATCGAATCTTGAATATGTTACCTGAGCTGGACGACGATGATGTGTCATTTTTTACGAGTCTTTCGATAATTCTGGCGTCAGCAAAGCGTTTGATGCGATCGGGAGACGGGTTTCGAAGAACGAGAGAGAGGGTGACGAGAACTGGGAGAGAGACCAAAAGAGCAGCCAATATCTTGGTCAAATTCATCGGACTAATCAGCCTGGATTTCGACGGGGCGACCCGAGCGGCCGAGACAAGTTTGTTACGACCTGCGGGGTTCGGTTGCGGTGAAAGTCGCCTCCTGCTGTTGGATTCTCTCAGATCCATTCATAAATTATGATATCCCGATTGGATTCGAGCATGCCATGGTTATCTCTCAAGGTTTATTTTTCATTAAATGAGTGCAGATACGCAGAGAGAGAGAGAGAGAGAGAGGGGGGGAGGGGGAGAGAGAGGGAGGTGGACTGGAATTCTGGGAAGTGGGAAGAGTCTCTGTAATTGTTTCGGGTTGGTGGTTAAGGTCGTAGAAATGAGCGGGTTTCGTTTTCGTTCGTCTTCAACAGTCCAAACGTGGCAGCCGGATACGGGGGTTGTTTTGGTTGAAATTTATTATTATTATTTATTCAATATAATTAATAAAATATTAGTTATCAATCAAAATCCTAAGAAATTACCAATTTAATCATCTAATTAAAACAGAACATGAATAAGAAATATGGGTTAGAAATATAATTTCACACAACCAAATTTTGTTTTTTTTTTTCAAAGTCTCGTTTAATTGTAATCTTAACATATCTCTAATTTATAAATTAAAAAATTTTAAAAAAAAAAAACCTTCTCACTCCCACATTTTCTATCACCCTCTTCCCCTCTCCTTCTGTTTCAAAAACAGCTCATATGCTAGTTATTATTTAATACAAGTTGAACTTTCTTATGTGACCAAGAAAAGTAAGTTTACGCCAAATATTTAACAAAAACTAAAGTCTACCGATAATGGAACTAATTACGTGAGGCCCCAATCGAAATATGAACAATGGGTTAGGGACAATAACAGCAGCTTGAAAACACACGCATAAATTTGGTTCATCACATGCGGAAAGGGACTAGGCCCCGGCTCGAAAGTTCGAACTTGAATCCCAATCATCTCATCTGCCCTTGCTAAGTAAGCTTGGTAGTACCTTGTGATCATCCCCCACACACGATTTGAAGGGTGGAAAAGATACCTACCCAAGGGGTGGAAAACAGTTTCCTTTTTGGGGAAGAGCTTTTCGAGTTCTTGCTCAAAAGAGGGCATCAAGAAAAGCGAGGGAACAAAGTAGTTATCTGTTCTCATAATCAGCCAAGGAACTTTCTCGATCAGACTTTGTTCTTCATCGTACAAAAAGAGCTTATCTTGATCCTCATAATCACGAGCCAGATGAAGATACAAAAATGATGGTGAAGCGTTCGCGATCTTGTTATTCTCTGATTTCAAAATGTTCCCGTAGCAATGAGGAGATTTCTGATCAAATGCATCAAATCGATCTTTAACAGGGAAGTCATTAGGCAACAGCCATGAGTTTTCAGGGAAGGACTCACAGAAGAGGTCAGCCATGTCCGTTCAAGGGTCGACAAGAAGGACTCTGTTAGTGAGCAGGGCATAGAGGAAGGCGGAGGACTTGGTCAGTATCTTGTTCCCCAAGCAGTGGCGGAGCCAGAAATTTACAATGATGGGGTCAGAAATTTACCCTCGGCCGGTGACGTCATCATCGGAGTACTGGACACCGACGTCTGGCCTGAGAGCAAGAGCTTCGATGACACCGGATTTAGACCCGTGCCCACCTCTTGGAATGGCACGTGCGAATCTGGAACCAACTTCAACCCATCGAGGAGTCCAAAGAATCCAAATCCCCACGCGACGACGACGGAGTGCCAACCAATTCGACGCCCTAGACAGGGGGCAGGCCAAAAACGCAGGTCTGACGATCTGGAGGCTGTCAAGCAGTAGATTTACGGTGGTGGGAAGATTTAGCAAGGGGAGAAGAGACGCTGATGGAGTGATGGCTAACAAATGGAGCAGCAGCTCTGTTGATTTTGAATGATATCTTCTTTGTATTACCGAGAAATGTCATGCGGATTACAAGGGAGTAAGAGCTATTTATGGAGATGAGCGCACCCATGCTTTTGTTATCAGCATGCAGCACGCATGCTTACAAAGACCCAAGGAATAAGCAATAACATTACAAAATGATGGACCCTAGGAGTAAACAATGACACCACTGACTCAACTCAAGGAATAAAAAATGACATATAAAGCAACACACCCATACTCTCTAGTTAGCAACAGCATCTGACAAGCAGCATAATGCATTCTGGCAGTACTAACAGCACTGACAGCAACCATACTATCAATATCACAAGCTCCTTCTTCTTCTTGTTTGAGGCTGTTGGCACAAAGTTATTGGGGTCAAGGAATCCCATTGCCCCCACCTTGGCTCCGCTCCTGTCCCTAAGCCACTGTAAGATATCCAAACCACATACTTGCACTCTGCTGAACTATCAGCGCTAGTGCTGCTAGGGTTACTGCTGGACTTGAGTTGTTCTAAGGTTTTGTTGTAGGGTTTGGTGTGGGGCCCACATTTCTTGTGGAGATGTTCATAACTTCTCAGTCTGGAGAGAAGATGAGAAGATGGACTTGGGGTGAAATTTTTCTGTATACATTGGATTGGTATCTGCTCAATCAAGAGGCTTCATCAAATCCAGGAGCAATTAGTCCATCTTGTAGCTTATCTTCGGGCATGTGGGTATGGTTAAAAAAATCATACTCTGCACATAGCAATTGAAAACAAGAAAGAAAGTAAGAAAGTGAGAGGTATATATAAATATATATATATATATATATGTATATATGTATAATTGAGGCTTAATTAAGGTTTAGAGTTTGGTCAAGGCTTAATAGTAAAAATTCCCCCTGAATTATCAAGAAAGTATCACTTTACCCCCTTCATTTGCAACCTAATAACCTACTTCCTTGTCTCTTAACGTAAATTTCGTTCACTGTCCATATTTGCTCTATGATGTCGACATAGCATCAATAATATGGCCGACATTTTGACGCAAGTCGAGCAGCCTTAATCAAAAGTTAACGAGAAATATATGCATTCAGTAAAAGTCCAGTAAAAGCAAAGTGATACAATCAGCATGCCGGAAAATTTAGGTGAAGTGTGGAACGATTTGAAACGAACGATGTTATATACATTAAGGGAGTGGAGGAGTGAGCTAAGCCTCACACTAGGTTATTCATAATAATATGATTCAAATCTGCCTTTAACGAGAATCGAACCTAAGACCTCTCATTTACACATAAAGAGGAATACCACTAGATCGTAGTACTAAGTGATGAAAACAATTTTAAACGAACTTAAAATTTAGTTTAAACTTCATAGCTTGTGCTCATTGAATCTATCCTTTATGTGCCTATGATTTGGTTTGATTTAGTGCAAATAGCAGTCATATTCAAAGTGTGTGAACTTTGCAATTACAAACTCACAAACAATAACAACAGATTTTTTTTTTTTTTTTTTTTTTGAAATTACTATTATTAGGGGAAAGGGGAGAGTTCAAAATTAGAGGAGAATAGTGAGTTTTGAAATCGGGATGCATGAGTAGAAACCAACATCGTATCCACAAGGATAATGGATCACGTGCTGAGAAACAATAGATTCAAATGAGATTGATTGATGCATTAGATATAGTCCCCCATTGATAGTAACAAAATTAAAACAATGAACACATACCAATCTCAAATGGAAACCTGCCCATCTTCTAAACCTTCTAACATCCTTCTGAAACTGCCAATCCAATCCCAGTCCTCTCCCCATTCCCCACACCTCTATAAACTTGTAGTCTTGTAGATAGGAACAAACGGGAAACTTCGCGATAAAGCTGGTCAGTTTCGAATGGTTTTGAAACATATCCATCCATTCCGCACTTTGTGCATTCTTCATGGGTAGACTCAATTACATCAGCAGTCATGGCCAGAATGGGTACATGCCATGCTTGAATACCTTCATAATCCTCCACATTAAGTTCGCCATGTTGAATACTGTTGCTGATATTGCATTCCGTGTCACGTATTCTCCTTGTAGCTTCAAACCTGTGGGAAGAAATGAAACTTATAAATGTAGTGACCAAATTTATCCAGGATAGCTAAAACGGATCCAAATTACCAAAAAGGGCCAAGTATACAACCGAAAGAGAGATTTTATGAATTAACTACACACGGCTACCTTCTATATAAGATGACTTGCAAAAACTGAACTTGCTAAGAAACCTCGCGCATTAAATATTATTTTTAGATCTTTTCTTACATTTCAGCAAGGTTTTCAAAACCGAAAGCTTTCCAAAGTTCAAAACTAAAGCATCACTCACCCATCCATCTCTGGCATCTGGATATGCATGAAGCAGGCATCAAAATGGTGGGGCGGCTTAAGCAATAAGATTGCCCTTTTACCATTGTCTGCACATTCCACCAATGCCCCATGCTTTTCCAAAGCATCGGCAGCTACTCTGAGATTCACATTATCATCATCAATAAT
Source organism: Pyrus communis (assembly GCF_041283825.1). Classification (NCBI taxonomy): domain Eukaryota; kingdom Viridiplantae; phylum Streptophyta; class Magnoliopsida; order Rosales; family Rosaceae; genus Pyrus; species Pyrus communis. The sequence continues at coordinate 3,923,301 of NC_142580.1, read as the reverse complement.
AAGAATTCTTCTGCATAACAGAAGGTCGCAGAGAGACAAACTTGGGAGCTCCCCGTTCCGGAGATTTGCCTTACCAGCTCCCATGGCTCTTTGCAGTGAGGCAGCGAGCATGCTTGCCATGAGAGGCTTCATGATGACCGTTGGGGTAGGGACACCTGAAGTTGCAGAGCTTATTCTGCATGAGGTAATAGAGTTGGTAAGAATGAACAGGTTCGGAGGAACCTGTCCAACAATTTTCCTTAAATTACGGACAAAGAGAGCTGAAGTTCCTGAATCTTTATCCCAGACTTCCTGTTCAACAAGGACCATATTGATAGTTGTACTCCCACAGTTTATGCTAGATAAACCCTCATACAAATCAGAAACTACTACAACACGAATTCCAAGCCGTTGTATATGGTATCTTGACATCTTGGCCCTAACAGGTCTTTGGTCCACTACTAATGCTGTCATGCCATTAAATTCTGAGGATGCAGCATTTGACTGGCTGCTGATTTGCTGGATCGTTAACTCATTTGAACTGGAGCTGGCATTGGTGAAAACAGCAGTAAATGTACATGTGGAACCAATCTTCGGAATGCTAACAAACCCGATTTCCCCTTTCATGAGGCTAACCGAACGCTGGCTTATCCGTATCCTCGTTTTAATTCCTCTATCTATATGTCCCAAATCCGTAGAAGGTGAGAAAACAAGATGTTGGGCTTCTAGAGGGAGGATTCCAACTCCTGTGTCCTCAACAGATACAATAATATGGATGAGGTCAGGTGACAATGAAAAACGGCTCGCAGATCCATTTTGACCAAAACATCTATATCCTCCCCAACTGCGGCGTCTATCTGCAACGGGGAAACCACTCAAAGTGTTCTTCGGTGATGATTCAGTCTCAACATCTATTGAGCCGATCAGCTCCTCGACAAGATGAACCGTGACAAAGATGTGTCCTTCCTCTGTTAACTGTAAATAAAATAAACAGTGTCATTGCCATTTATACAGAACGCAGTGGCTTAAATGGATTTAAATTCCCGTATTTAACAAAGCCTCATATACATATATGAATACATACAGATATCCAGGGGTAAATTTATCCACTCTCATCATTTTACTCTCTTTAACAAATAGTTGAGAACCCACTAGACACTTACTTTGATTGAATTCCACATGAGATTGGTGATAACATTCCGAAACCTTCTGGGATCACCAATAAGCATATCAGGAACCTGATCTGAGATGTATACCGCCCACTGCTCTTCCCAAAAATTTGGTCATGCAAATTTCAAAAGTTCAGTTAATGGACAATGAAAACTTATAGCAGAGAACCACACGTAAAACAGTGCAAGATGTGTTTTGTTCTGGGGAAGTGGCGGGGGTGGAAACGTTATTTACCTCTACTTTTTCATGATACTCCGTCTTAAAGCAGGACAGAACATCATCCAGAATAGGTCGCAGATAAAAACGCACTGCCTCAAGCTTCGGGTCCAGGAGTCCAATTGCAAGTGATTCCGGGAATCCTTTTGCAAGTGAGAGTACACGTCTTCCACAACTCTGGGCAGTTTGGATATAATCTAGTTGAGTATCATCCAGGTTTTTGTCCATTAGCATTTGTGACTTTCCTGAAAAGGAACGGAATTGTCAAAGTTCAGCAAGCTTTCTTTTGGCTGTAGTTTTGCTCTAAAATCTTCAGCAATGCAGGTACATGATTTTAACCAAATAACAGCACCAGTCTTGCGAACTCACCTAGGACATGATTCACTTGGGTTCTGATCCCGTGAAATACAGTTGCAAGAAACTGCAGAGGATTAAGATCTGATTAGGCACAAGCATAGTTCAATTCCCAACAAAATTTCCCTGCATTAACTAAAGTCAGAAAGTACCTGAAAATAGGCAATATCAGCTGCCTCGGCCTGTTTCTTGAGCTCCATCATCTCAGCTGCCTTGGCCTGTTTCTCGAGCTCCGTCATGTTATGGAAATCATTCTCCACGTTGGCAATCCTGTTTACAGTTGCATAGAAAATGTAGCCAACAAGCAATGCAATTGTGAGGATCCTAATGTTAGTCGTAATGGCCAACCACGGCCATGGTGGCTTATGTTTGAACCTGCAGAACGAAGAATCTCAGCTTCTGAATACAGTTCTACAAGAATTTCTAGATGCCTAGGTCCCTCAGAAACAGTGTGATAACAATAAGTAAGACAAACTTTAACATTTCCTAGTCTAGTCCCATTACCAAAGACCATGGAGAGGCCTATATAACATAGAAGCTCAAGCCTAAAAGTATAAGGCACAAGACTTAGTGGTTACCTGCACCGCATCTCATGGTTCCTTAAGGGATCTCCAAAACTTAAGGAGCTGATGTGCTGCAATCCATCATCCGACACATTTGAACCATACATCCTGATTGGATGCGACTGATTGGTTGTGTCATACACGTTCACAAGGATGGTTTGCTTGCTAGCGAGTTGTTGAAGTAACTTCTCCACTAGTGACTCAATATGAAAGACTCCACCGAGATACCTGGTTGGCAGAAACAACAGGATTAAAAAAACTTCTCTAAAGTATAACCACTCTGAATATTACGAGTCCAGCAAAGCAATTCTGTCTGCTGACATCCCTTCAAGGCCTTGACGACACCAAAAAGGAATGTGGACATGCTTTTTATCGGCGGAAAACTTGTATTATTCTTTTAATAACATGTTCTCATTCAAAGAAAGCATACCCAACAGTCGCTTGAATTCTTTCATTTGGAGTTGCATTTGAGGGCAGATAGCTTTTGTAGACGGCAAACGTCAGTATTACTCCAAGTCTCTTTGTTTTAAGCAGCCGAAAAGGAGCAGTTAGAACCCCCTTTCCTGATTCTCTTGCACGCAACACGTTTTGTCGATCTTCCTGTTGAAACGCACATGAACGAAACTTCACTAGTGAGGATTGCAAATCAGGAAACCAAAATTTTCTAGATAGCATGAGACAATGTTAAGAGCTTTCTAAATTTCAAATATAAAGGTACCATCATCTAAATTTTGGATACATCAGGACTGCTAAGTAAAAGTAAAAGATCCTAGATAACTACTAATTAACGAGCTGCTTAATTAAGATAATAGAATTCGATTGGATCTACCGGTATAGTTGATAAATGAATCGTAACAAGTTGACGAAATAAACTAGATAAGGAAATACCTTCCCGGACAGCATATCAAAAGAGATGACATGTTTAATGGTATCCTGTGCAAATATAACAGGAGCATATTCTTCCTGAACTGGGAAAGGTTCCAAGGCTTCTGGGGCATAGTCATTCTTATGAACCAGGCTTTGTTCGAGGGTATCCATTCTCTTGATAGTCCAGCCCTGCTGCTTCTCAAATTCTTCTTTTTCCGAGCGGAGCACCCTTACAGCATATGCCACGCCGCTTGTGAGGGGTCTCTCGAAAGCAGTTCCTTCAATGTACCGCGCAAAAGTTTTCTGCAGGTTCCGAAAGTTAGGATGTTCTATCAACTAGATAACTAGCATCATAGCTACAGAAAGCTCAGATCTGAATTTCTGAAACTAAAGTAAGCTAAACATATCAAATTAACACCGGTTGAGAAACCGCTGCAAACTTCTTCCAATTTAACGCTTTCAAGCAAAGCCCCACATGAACAAAATGCATCAACTAGCAAAACAGTACTAATTAACAGACACACAGATAGGTAGGTACTAGGTACTCATTAAGTACCCTCAATAAATATCAATCCGAGTGACATAAAACACCAATGCTAAGGAGAGGGAACATTTTTGCTCAACACCCTCCTATAAGCCTGCCACGTGTCCTTTTTAAAACTATAGTTAAAAACACTTTATTAATTTAAAATATATATATATATATATAATTAAAATTAATACAAGGAAGTAAAATATCACGGTAGCCGAACTCAATCACGACTCGCCGGCGGCAGCCACCTCAACCACCTCACCTCCTTGCCGCCGTCCAACCCCTTCTCTCCAGCCTCTCTTTCTTCTTCCCCCGTCCTCTCTCTGGCTGCTGACTGAGAGAGTCAGACCCGGCCCTCTCTCGACATATATATATATATATATATATATATTGAAGTGCAGTCGAATCGGATATGTTGAGTTCATGATTCTGCTACCTGTGTTTCTATTTGTGCCAACAATGGTACTGGAAAATTTTGAAAAAAGAAGAAGCTTTCTTGATGTTGCTGTATAATGCGTTGCGAAATCATATTTTTGTCTAGTGGGTTAATTTTGGTGAAATATGTTGCCGGATGTCGCCCTCGAATCTTAATTTGGCTTGTTGTTATTAGACAATCCTGTTTATACACAACAATTCAGTATAAATTGAAGTGCAGAAAGCGGCCTGCAGAAGAAGGGACGCACAAATTTTGACTTGGGGTAGAAGAAAGGACTCACAACTTTTTTTAATATTAAATTATTTTTTCTTTCCTCATTAAGTTTTAAGAGATTGTTAACTATATTTTAAAAAAGAAAAAATTAGTATCCGGTTCCTAATTACTAATGTTTATTGACTAAGACCTTATTAATTTTTAAATTTTAATTGAAGTCCCTAGCATTAATGTGATAATGAATTTTCATGTTTATTACATAATTTTTTAAAATAAAAATCAGTAATTGATTTAGGGTTTTAATACTCACACCTCTATTAAACTCCTAATTAATTTTCAATTCAAACATGTCAAAAAAAAAAATAGAATAAGTTTGTACCCGTTAGTTTTTTTATAAAAAGATTCTCAATTTTTTAATATGAAATGTACCTATTCAAATAATTTTTAATTTTTTAATCTTAAATGTACCCATTCTTAAATATACAAATTTGTTATATGTAAAATGTACCTTTTTAAATATAAAATGTACTCAATTTTTCAATATAAAATCCATTCAAAAATTTTAATCAATTTTTAAACTTATATAGGCACATTTTTTTCCATTGATTTGAGAATGTATCAATGTCAAGTTTAATCGAAGAAATTTGCAAATGTTATTAAGCCCAATATCTTTTTTGTTCCTGTGGTTTTGAAGAATGTACCCATATTTTATTACAATAATTTTTTTTGTTGTTTGTTAATTTTGATGAATATACCTATATATATATATATGTATGTATGTTTATATATACACACACAATATAATAGAGAGTATAATTTATATTTTATTATTTTTAATCCCATAAATTATGGATTTTATTTAAAATCTCATTAATATAAACAAATACAAATTTCAATTTTTAATTTTTAATTTAAAAACTATAGTAACTTACATTGTTACATGAATGTCAGGGAATTCGATAAAAAACTAAAAACAGACAAGGTTTCAATAAATAAACATTGATAGTTAGGGACCGTATCCAAAGCGTTCCTTAAAAAAAAGACTAGTGGTAGACTTAGAAATAGGTGGTGACTATTCACCAAAGTTAATAGTGGTGAGAAAAAATGCTCTACTAAAGAGATATTCTCAAAAGTGAGATTTTTCATAGACTCTGCCAACTCATATTTTTTACACAATATTTCATAATGTTAAAATAAAAATTGATATTAAATTGTGATAGAGATTTCATGAAAAATCACACTTTAAAAATCTACTTCAGCATTTCTTTACATCAAAAGCACCACTGACAAACACCAATTCCAACATATTTACCATCCTAATAAAAATACATATATACCATCCTAAAATTGCTCAACTTTGACAGATGATATCTTTACCTGATCAATGGCCGAAGGGTACTTTCCGTCGTGGAATGTCGAGATCAGCATCGACATGGCCTGAATATGATTCATGCTGACATTAAATTGATCCTCCAACATCCTCGCCCTCTCATCACACATCCTTTCAAGAGTCACCTTCTTCTTCTCACTGGCCTGTGAGCTGATGAACGGGAAGATCCAGAGGCTCACAATTGTCCACCCAACCACCCACAAAAACACAAGCTTCCTCCACCACGTTTTTCGGACTCTCTTCAGCCCGATATACTGGTAGTAATGCTGGCGGGTCTTGCTGATGTTCAGTGGGATTTTCTTCCACCATTTGAGGCACATATTGGCAGCTTCACCAAGCAAACGTAGCTTGGTGTCTGTCACAATCCCATCAGTGAGGTACCAGTTCATGTAAATTACAAATATAATCGAGCAACATAGCATCCAAAACAGACACCCCACCTTCAAACCGAACCCAAATACAGGGAAGAAACTCATCCACCACAGCATTAAACCAAGCAAGTTGACCGAGACATTGCCAAGAGTTGAAATTTATATTTGCTAGCAGAAAAAACACTGACCATATGTGAGAGAGTACTGTTCACAAACATTGAAATGGCAGATTTGGCCCTGCTTGGTTTGCATAATTTCTTTTTTGCCTGGGTTAATTTAATCTTCCACACCGTTCCGTGATCCATATTTTATCAGTTTCATTCATACCTCCTCGACCGCTTCATTCGTCATTGCGAATCGAATCTAAAGTTTCTCAGAGCTTCATTTGTTCCTCCTCCACCGCTTCATTCTTGCTCCACCGCCAATCGAAAGCTAAAATTATTCATCCAAATCAATTTCAGTTCACTCAAATCCCTAGAACCCTAAAACTCAAATTTCTCCAGATCGTCCTGATATTGAAGGGCAAACCCAAAACCCAGATCCCTAACTCAATCAATCTGTTCATCGACTCTTCATGCATAATTACAACATGATTTCATAATCATAATTACAACATCACTCACTGTCTCCGAATTCCAAATTTAGGTAAAAACAATGACAAATGATTGAAAAGCATGATGTTTTCAAAATTATTTAGTTGGTAGTTCTACTCAGTGATTCAAATCGAAGGACTCCAATTGTCATTTATCCTTCTATTAATAACGAGGAACCCGTGGAAACCATGATCCCTCTTCTGGGGAAAATTGCGCCCCCCAACACATGGGGCAAAATCAGGTGGCTTGAGAGTGTTTTACAGATAGAATATTGTAATTGAATCATCATTTAAGTTACAGTTTAACAAAAAATATAGAAATACTACTTGTCCTTGATAGTAGTTATATGCATGTAGTGTTGTGAAATAAATATTATGTGTTTGTAGTAAATTTTTTTAAGAGATAAGTACACACGTATACATAGATTTTTGTTAAAACGAATCATATGCATGATATCTTTTTTTACTGTGAATGACCATATTCTTTCTCATACATTATTGTACAAACAATCTATGTGGTAGATAGATTAACTAATTTTTCTGTTACAACATGATCTATTCGTTTTACTTGCTAATTTTTATATTCATTATTCACATGCAGCGTATGAAAAATTATAACTAATTTTTGTTAGATGTTTTATTTGGGTGATCTAATTTGTAACAGAGGACCCACATAGAAAAAAAACTAGATCTCAAACAGTACAGAATCATTGAAGTTCAGCACCAAAAAAGTTGGATAACAGTGACAAACAGAAGCGGTTTCTAAAGTGCTCTGAGTAAAGTGCTTATCAGTTTTGTAAAGTGCTTTCCTGTTCCCCATTACCGCCAAGTCAGTCATTGCATTAGTTAATTGACTCCAATATATTTGAGGTCGTTACCGACATATATAATCATATCATAGTTTCTTTTCTCTTCCCCTAGAGCCAAGTCAGTCATTGCATGCAATTTCCAGGCAGTACTCCAAGTCCCAGTCACATAAAAAGACACTGTTAGCTCCCTTGTCCTTTCAACCGTCAATAACGCTTTGAAATTTGAAAACATATGAGTCATTTAATGTCCCTTGTTCTTTCAAATTTCAATCTAATGTATTATTAATAGTTGAATAGTTGTAATTATGGCCAAATTAAGAATCTTTTGAATAGCCTCTGTCTTTTCGTGGTCCTTTCGTTCCTTTTTTACTCTCTTTAGGAGGCAGATTGTGTGATCTTCTCATTTTCATACTTTTTTTCATGCTCTCCTATTATATGTGATTACAGATATGTGATTAAAGTTAAGGTACATCAATATTTTATATTAATTTTTTATAAAAATAATAAAATAAAAAATAATAAAAATATAAAATGTTAACATGTCTTATCCATGATCATACAAATAAAAAGCATGAAGAAAGTATGGAAATAGAAGGCCAGACACCTCTCTCTCTCTCTCTCTCTCTCTTTCGGCAGTGTCTTGATTCCACATGCGAACACACACACACACAACCACTGCCATTTTTTTTCAATCGTGATCTGAACCACTGCAGTACCATAAACGGTGGATACCAACATGACAGCCCACGAAACCTCCTCTTCATCCTCCTTCAAGGCAAAACTTTGGAATTACGACGTGTTCTTGAGCTTTAGCGGTGTAGACACGCGCAATGGCTTCACGGACCACCTCCACGCGGCATTAACAGACAGGGGATATCAGGCTTATATCGATCAGAACGATCTAAAAAGAGGGGAGGTAATAAAACCGGAACTGTCCCGGGCAATTGAAGAGTCGAGAATCTCTATCATTATCTTCTCAAAGAGGTACGCAGATTCAACTTGGTGTCTTGATGAGCTGGTGAAGATCATGGAGTGCAGATCCAAACTGGGGCGACATGTTTTGCCAATATTCTATCACCTTGATCCTTCGCATGTCAGGAAGCAGAACGGAGATCTAGCCGAAGCATTCCAGAAGCACGAAGAGGGCATCGGTGAAGAAAAAGATGACAAGAAACGTGAATTTAAACAAGAAAGGGTAAAGCAGTGGAGAAAGGCTCTTACCGAAGCTGCAGATTTGGCTGGCCACCATCTTCAAATCACTGACAATGGGTAATCATTCAGCTGCTTTTCAAGATTTGAAAACTATTAGAGAATGACTTATTGATCTCTCATATAATTAACATGCTTTAATTATCATTTTACAAAAGCTAAAATTAATTAGCATGATTACGTGAATATCATATATAAAACCCAAACCGTAATTGGAGTTTAATTAGTGAATGATTTTCTTTCTTTTATTCAAGTTGGTCACAAAATCACATATTAGCCGGGTAAGAGCGAGTAGTTTGGAGAACCTACGGTTTGAATCGCAGCTATGGCTGCGAAATGGTGGCGGGGCTAGTTTTTCTTTTTTTCATTTGCAGAAAGGTGAGAGAGAGCAAAGAGTGAATTTTTAGTCCGAAATTCTTCTGGGTTAAATTTCTAATCCGAAATTATTATAGAATGAATTTAGGATTCTGATGAGGTGGCCAGGCTTGTGAGGAAGAAAGAAATGAAAAGGTTTGAATTTTCAGAGCTTATAGGCCATTGATGGACATAAAAAAAAAGGAGATTTAAAGAGATTTTTTTGGGGGGGAATCGGTGAGGCTTATAGGGAGTAAGTGGAGAGATGCAGTTCATCTGAAACTCCCTAGGATTAAGTCGTACAAATTGAAAATATCTGGAACGGATTATAATGGAAATGAGATTTTAATGGGCTTGGTGAAGCCTGGAAGGGTTTGAGTTCTTCTGGAACTCTCTTGAAATGGGATTTCGATGGGTTGGTGGGAGCTGTGTTGAATGAAGTGAAAATATCTTTGGTTAAAAAGAATAAAATATTAATAAAATGATTAGAAAGTAACAAAAAAGTATAAAAGGTTTAAAAATAAGTTTGTCCGTGACTTAGTCTGACATTACACCAAATGCTTTATTATTCTTATATTACTTGGTTCATGCTAAGCCAATTCAGTTTAGTCATTGAAACTAGTTCGGTCTGAAATTGTCTAGTGCAACAAACACAGTTCACAGTGCTAGGGGAAGGGAAGGAAACAATGGTGCAAATGTAATTACATTGAAATTGAGGGTCCATTCCATAAAAAACATGAATAGTGCAATCTATTTTCCTACTTTAGACTTAAGTCATATATGTGTATCTACATATATATATATATATATATATATATATATATATATATATATATATATATGAAGGGAAAAAAAATGTTTATTTACTAATAGCTGCTGTTGAACTTTCATTGAGTCTAGCTAGTCCTTACCAATTCATTTTTCAGGCGCGAAGCAAAACTTATTAGAGAAATTGTTGATAAGATTATAGAATGGCTTCCAAGCGCAAACAAATTACATGTGGCCAAGCACCAAGTTGGAATTAGTTCTCGCATTCAAGATATTATCAGGCATCTTTTAAGTGGTGGATCAAATGACGTTGTCATGGTTGGAATTTGGGGGATGGGTGGACTAGGTAAAACAACAGCTACCAAAGCCATTTATAACCATGTTTGTCATAAGTTTGAATTCAAAAGTTTCCTTGCCGACGTTAGTGACACTGGAAATAAACATGGTATGGTTCACTTGCAAGAAAAACTTATTTTTGACATCTTGAAAAAGAAAAAGAAGTCTCAAATAAGCAGTGTTGATGGAGGTATCAGTCTGATAAAACAACATTTTCAACATAGAAGGGTACTTGTCATCATTGACAACATAGATGAAGTGGAACAACTAAATGCAATAGCTGGAAATCATGATTGGTTTGGTCCAGGAAGTAGAATTATCATAACGACACGAGATGAACATTTGCTAAAGCAAGTGGATAAGACATATCCGGCTCAGAAATTGAATAAGGGAGAAGCTCTGGAGCTCCTTAGTTGGCATGCATTTGGAAATAGTTATCCGAATGAAGGATATCTTGAACTCTCACAAAAGGTTGTTTCTTACTGTGGAGGTTTGCCACTAGCCCTTGAAGTTTTAGGTTCTTTTTTAAATAAAAGAACCATACCAGAGTGGAAAGATCAATTGGAGAAATTGGAAAAAACTCCTTATGAAAAAATAGTAAAACCATTAAGAATAAGTTTTGACGGGCTAGATGATACACAAAAAGCTATCTTCCTTGACATAGCTTGTTTTTTTATTGGATGGAACAAAGACTATGTCGCAAAAGTATTCGATGGATGTGATTTTTTTCCTACAATAGGAATCAATGTCCTTCGTGAACGATGCCTTGTAACTATTGAAGACAACGAGTTGAATATGCATGATTTGCTTCAAGAAATGGCCAAAGTAATTATTTCTGAAAAATCCCCTGGTCACCCTGAAAAATGGAGTAGGTTGTGGAATCCTCAAGAGGTCACCGCAATATTGGAAAATGAATTTGTAAGTACATTCCCAATAAAATTTTGTATTAATGCGTCGTACAAGAAAAGTATATATGTAACACACGTATGTCTATTATACATTAAGCAACATTCATGTGTAAATATATGCGGTTGCACAAGGAAAGCTCAATTAGCCAACAATACTTGTATATATTCAACATACGTGATTTTGCCTAATGAATAATAATACACGTAAATATATTTCAAACAATCCGTTTCTTACTGGTATAAACTTTTGTTAACAGGGAACTGAAGAAGTTGAAGGACTTGCTCTAGATAATTCTTTTTCGTATGACATGTCGAGCTTCAGTACAGAAGCATTTGCCAATATGAAGAAACTGAGATTGCTTCAGCTCAACAACGTAAAGCTCAATGGAGAATACAAACATCTTCCCAAAGAGTTAGTATGGTTGTGCTGGCATAGATTCCCTTTAGAGTCCATACCAGATGACTTTTTTAATCAACCAAGACTAGTTGTTTTAGAGATGCAGTATAGCCAATTGGTACAAGTTTGGAAGGGTTCCAAGGTACGTACAATCAATTACACATTATGATGTTCAGTTTTTATTTGTTTTTGGATTTCCTTCATTTTTTTCCTCTTTTTTTTTTTTTTTTTTTTTTTTCTTTGGTTTGAGATCTTCCTTTTGAATATTTATTTCAATTTTTCTTTTGTTTTCTATAACAGTTGCTTCAGAAGTTAAAAATTATTCATCTCAAGTGTTCCCATTTCTTAACTCAATCACCAGACTTTTCACAAGTCCCAAATCTTGAAGAGTTGATATTGGAACATTGTGTCAGTCTGTCTGAGATTCACCCCTCCATTGGTCATCTTAAAAGACTTTCTTTGGTGAACCTTCAAGGATGCAAAGTGCTTATCTCGCTTCCAAGGGATTTCTATAAGTCGACATCTGTTGAAACTCTTTATCTTAATAACTGTTCAAATTTCAGAGAACTGCATGAGGATTTAGGGGGGATGACATCATTGAGAATACTTGAAGCAAATTTAACATCAATAAGACAAGTACCACCTTCCATAGAAAGATTGAAGAATCTCACTCGTTTATCCCTACATGGTGTGAAAAGTATTCATTTGCCCTCTTCATTACACGGCTTAAACTCTTTAAGAGAATTAGATCTCTCATTTTGCGAATTAGCTGATGATCCAAACCTAAGGGATCTTGGGAGTCTAATTTCTTTACAACATTTGGATCTTGAATGGAATAATTTTCATACCCTACCCAGCCTGAGTGGTCTTTCAAAGCTTGAAACATTGAGGTTAAGTGGATGCAAATATCTTCATACAATCCTTGATTTACCGACAAATTTGAAATTTCTGTATGCGTTTAATTGCCCTGCATTGGAAACGATGCCCAATTTTTCAAAAATGTCAAATATGAGAGAACTGAAAGTAAGTAATTCAACCAAACTCATTGAGGTACCAGGCTTGGATAAGTCATTAAACTTCATGACATGGATTAGTATGCAAATGTGTCCCAATCTCACAGCTGATTTGCGGAAGAACATTCTACAGGTATCTCTCTCTCTCTCTCTCCTAAGTTTTAAATGCCTTCCTATCGTGCGCATGCACATGCAAACACACATGTACGTGTATATATATTTACATGACACTTGCATTTTTGTATATACAGGGATGGACTTCTTGCGGACTTGGTGGTATATCTCTCCATGGGAATTATATTCCCGATTGGCTAGAGTTTGTCAATGATGGCAATAAAGTCAGTTTTAATATTCCTCCGAGTGATGGTCGTAATTTTGAAGGGCTGACTGTATTGTGCATTTACCGCTCAGGCAATAGAATTGATCGTCATCTTCCTCTTGACGTTACTGTTATAAATAATACCAAGCGTACTATGTTACGGGCCTACATAGGCGTAACAGATTGGGAGGAGCTAATATATGAAGACGATTATCTATGGCAGGGACAATTATCTAACGATAAGCTCAATTTGCAAGGCGGGGATAAAGTTGATATAATTTTTGAAGACTCTTTTGCGAGTTTGCATCCTGATTATTATGTGACAATGAAGAAAACAGGGGTTAATCTAGTATGGGACAAACCTATGATGGAAAATATGCATGATTTGGACGAAGCCAGTTATGTTTTTGACCCACATCCAGCTCGGTTCTATGATGCATCTGATAATAATCATCCCATAATCAAGAATCACAACAGATGACAGAAATGGAAGAAAAAAAAAAAAATTTGAAGTGAAAGCATCATCTCTGGAATAAATCACACCCAGATCGGTTCTATGGTCAGGCACGATCAAGGCAGTGATGCGTCGTCAACATCAGGCTCATCCTCATCATCACATATATGAGTTCCTGGACTACAGATCACCACCAACTTAATCATCAGCAACAGCAAGTCGATTTTTCATACTTCTTTCAGATTCTTATGATTTTTCAAGTAAGTAATTGTTTTGAATTTTGAAGAAATATTGCATCCATAAACATTTCAACATTACAAAAATCAATATAAGACACGCATCCGATGATTCAAGAAATAACACTCGAATTCGCAAAAATACTTGCCCTACAAATGCACTCAACGTTTTTTTGTCAAATGCACGGTCTAATTTTACCGGCGTAACCATACTTAGTAGTCAACACTGGACATTACATAATCGAGTTACTTGTAAACATACTTGAACAGATAAGATACCACATCGATGATAAATACAACTTCATGGAGATAAAAACAACTCTTTTCCTTCTCTAGTTTAATCTTTCATTTTCAGGTTTAGGATGTGGTAGATAAATTCAATTATTCAAGCTAAGGGCTCAAGTCTATTCATCCCTGCCGTTCTATTTCTAGTTGAAGTAAAATACATAAGCTTACTCACCAGTACGACCCGTACCAATAAATTTGGTCTGACAACATCCTTGGTGTTGACCAGGAACACATCACCAATGTAAAGATGGTTCGGGGGAACATAAACACAGCATAACTCTTCGTCTCTGGAATAGCTCTGCAAAATAATTCTTTCAGTCCAACCAAGGGTACTGAAATTTTCTATAAAGCTCACCTGGGGATATGGCAGAACTAATCTGCTTGGAGGCATTGTATATATGACGAACAAACGGCATTCTTTTGATGAACCACTCTCCAAGGCCAGGACAGATGCACTGATATAAAAGTCAAGAATCCAGAGCCATACGGCTCTAATTCAAAGAGACATAACAATTCTGCGGTACACCTGACAAGTAATAAGTCAAGTAAAGCTGACAATTTAGGTAAGTGCAGATATGTGATCATTTTGTGTTATATGTGCATATATATTTGTATAATACATGGAAGCATCTCAATTAGGTGGTTTTCTTTGGGACTAACACTTCATTAAGAGTGGTAGTTGTGAAGCCTTGATTGATGATCACCATAATCATCTAATTAATTCTTACAAATTAAAATTTCCTGCCAAATGTGCAGAAACGAGCCTGTTGGCGGCTTGACATCTGGATCGCAAGTAAATGAGGAGCATCGGCGAGAACCAAGCACCGGGAGGGTAGTCGTCCTTGCAATTGGAGAGTGGAGTATCAGGTCACTGCTGCACAAAAGACTCTGCAATAAGAAAATCTTCCTAGCATTTGGAGTTTGTATTTTACCACTATATCGTGTGTACCGTAGTACCCAAATCAACGTAGACCAGGTGCCCCCACTCGTATCACACATTCTCATATGGTAGCCTAACTGAATATGAAATATACTTCCGCCATTGCATAACTGAAATACATAAAATCCTCTGAATTCATTTGCAACAGTTTTGAGCAGGAACTCTAATTTCCATCTTGTTGTCAGAGTTAAGAACCAGAAATGTCACTTGAAATAAACGGTTGTAGACCCACTGAAATCAACTGAGATTCTGCACCTTGTCAATACATTCAAAAACTTGGTCTTTGGCATCATCTAAAACATTTCTTCTTTTGAAACAATGAAGTCAGAGAGAGAACCAGACTTGCAATCATAATCCGTTTGAATTTCAACATCAGAATTGCTCTGTAAAGGTGTTTCATGTTTTTGCAGGATGACTGGACAAACTTGTTTGAATTGTTGATCCAATGTGCGTTGACATGATTCAGGGATTGAAACTGAAGACTGAACATTTTGTATGGGATAACAATCAGCATCAAAATGATCCTTCTGTGAGCAATTTGATGTGTAGGAAAATCAGGTGGTGGTGAATTAAGATATGAAGATGGCGGTGAGCCAAGAACTCCTGGTGAAAATTGAGGAAAAGACTTGTAGGTATTAAATCTTTCACCATTATTGTAACTGAACTGATCTTTACCACTATTAAATTCTATATTTCTTGATTGGTAAGATACAACAACGATTCACCAGTATAAAGGTGATTTGTGCGGCTAATCTCTACAACCTTATTACTTAACAGATTCTAACAATATTAACTCACTCTTATGCTTATCAAGTGACAAGTGTATCAATCCACACCATCCACACAAGAGTGGAAGCTCGAAAACTACTGGATAGGGAGGAGGGTGCAGAGTACATGGAAAACATTTTTCCACTTTACAGGTAACCGCTAACCCTCTGGTATTCAACGATGAAAAGTTATCCTATTCATTTGACTCGTCTTTTCTCTAAATATGCAAGTGGGTTTTCTTGCAGTTTATTCGGATACATCACTCTACATATGCTCATGTATGCTGCAGATGTATACTTCTGGAGGCGTTATCGTGTCAACTATGCCTTTATATTTGGCTTCAAGAAAGGAACTGAGCACAGTTACTGCGAAGTTTTCCTCCTTAGCACTGGTCTTGCAGTACTTTCTTGGGTGGTTTCCTGGCAAACTTACACTTGGACTTGAGTACTTAAAAATACAAGACTCTGACTAAATTGGCTCCTTTGGGCTTACTTCTTGTAATTTTTGTAAGTGCCAGAGTCTACGTTCAAATGCGTTTGTTACTCTTATTCACGTTGAAAATGGATATGGAGATAGATAGTTTCACTTGTTTTCTAGCTTATAATTTTCGTATAGTCTCCAGAAGATCATGTCTTCTGTGTGGAAGGATGCACTTGCAGATAGCATATCTTGTCTTGCCTCGTCAATTCTGTGATGAGAAGGATGTGAAGTACATTTGCAATGGTTTAAAGTACTTATCGACAATCGTTGCAGTTATTATACGAACTGTTTATGAAATGCAAAAGGGAAAGAACTCCTGGATGGTGGTAGCTTTGATTAGCCCCGCTGTTGCAACGACAATGAATACGTATCGGGACATCGTAATAGACAAGGGCCTTCTGCGAAAAACATCAAAGAACAAGCATTTGAGAGATAGGCTTCTAGTTTCACACAATACCGTATACTTTCCAGCCATGGTAAGGTTTAAGTGACGGAATCCGAGAGCGATGGGGTTTTGTGTTACAGTTTCTACCATTAATTCCCAGTATGTTTATGTGTGTTGGAATTTAAACTGCGTACCATTCATAAAATGACAATAACAACCATCATTTGCCTTCCTAGAGGTCATTCGTCGTGGCATTTGGAGCTTCTTCATGTAATTTTTCTCATGAAATTCAACATTGAGACTTTTTGCAGTTTTTGTCTCCAGTCGTTGCATCCTTTAAGTAGCTTATGCTTGAGAGGTTAACGTGTTCAATTTAATCAGGTTAGAGAACGAGCACTTGAACAATGTAGGCCAGTACTGCGCTTTCAAGTCAGTCCCTCTTCCTTTTGGTTACTACGATGCGGACGCTGACAAGGATGACTAAACATGACAGTCTCGCTCCATTCATACACCTTAGTATAATAAAGCAACAAACCAAGAACAAACGTACGATGTGTGGTTAATTATATATATGGAATAGCCTTGTTCATTGTTGATCCTGAACAAAATTCTATGGTTCTGGTTCATAAGAAATTGTATACAGGGAAAAGCATATATATTTACTAGTCCATCAATTTGTCGACCTGTTAGTTAGTCGACGGAGTATACCATTTACAAATTTCCGAAAAAATCAGAACAAAAGAACTACTGATGCAACTCTGCATTCAGCAAAAAATTAATGGAGAAGGGGAGAAAAAAAAGAAAGAAAAGTTTCAGCGGCTTGTAGACAATTTGAGATGTTTGCGATTTTCTTTGCCTACAAATGTTTGCCATGGTCTTCATCATAGTTGAAGGGCAGTGGCACTGACTTGAATGCTCTGTACTTTCCGACATTGTTCAGATGCTCATTCTCCAACCGGAAAAAATTCCATATGCCTCGACGAATTATCTCCAAGCTCACCACAACCGTGATCATTGTCTGTCTATGCATGAAGGAGACATTGAATTTCAGAACTGTCTGCAGCCAGGAAAATCTCAGCAGCACATTCAACACCTGCAGCGTTTTGTCGACAAATCAGTCAGAAAATTTTAAGCATTGCACAAATCGAAGTAAAACTTATACTGTCAGACTGAATCTGAGGCATTTATCAAGAGCACTGACCATGGCTATGAAGTACACGCTTTTGTAAGGGACCAAGAGTTTGTCTCTCAACCATCGGTTCTTGAAGTGGCGTTGCAGAAGTCCCCAGTCCACAGCAAGATCCCAATATGTTCCAAACATGGCTGCAACGATTGAGAAAATCCCAGCAAGAACTTTCCAGTTCACATCGTCGGTAAGTGTGTAGGCTATCCTCATGCTAACTGCTACTATGATTAAGAAATATTTCAGTCCATTGTAACCTTGCATCGGATCTTTCTCGTCAACCAAACAGCGGATGCACTGAAGGAGGCCGGACCAATATGGAATGCACGCAACGAGGAAACTGAAAATTTTGAAGACGTCACTTGATCTGCGAGTTGTTTCTCTGACCTTGCAGTCTCCCCAGCCATAATAGCAAATGTAGAATTGCAGACTTCTAAAGGCTTGCACCTGGCTAGTTAACTAATCTACCAAGAAGAAATCCGGCAGTGTGACCTGTAAAGGAATCGAAACTTTTATCAGGACATCCAACCGAGTTAAATTTTACAGTTTTTAACTCGAAAAATGAAGGTGTCTGCAGTGGAATTTTACCTTATAGAGAGGAGCGCAGATGCTGTGGAACACACAAACAAGGAAGAAGTAGCGACTCGAGCGATATATGATGTTGAAGGGTTCTCCACTTTGAGGGTTCTCCACTTTGATCCGAAACGCAATCAAAGCGTCCATTTGCTTGTTCAGAACTGCAGCTTCCTTCATCACCTCGTCAACCTTCGACTTACGAGTCTAGTCAACTTTATTAAACTCATCGTCGAGCTTCTTGAAAATGACATGTCTGGAGATATAAATGCGTTGAGTAAGAGGATCCAAGCACGGGTACCCTTTATGTTGAACATTGTAACCCAAGAAAACACAATGTTTACTTTTACTATCCAATTTGGAAGAGATGTAAGGTTTGAGCCATGGGAAGTCGCTACAACCAAATATTTTCAACCGTGAATAATCTGGAGAAATATGAAACAAAAATTTCGAAGGAGACTAAGGAATACCATATATAAGAAGTCTGTTAATCAAATAGGCAACAGTTAAGAATGCTTCAACCCAAAACTGATGAAGAGATTGAACTAACAAAGTCCTTGCAGTTTCAACTAAATATCTGTGTTTACGTTCAACATAACCATTTTGTTCAGGGGTATGGGGACAACTAAATTGTTGTAAAATACCATGAGACTTAAGATAAGATTGAAACTGATTTCCAGTAAATTCACCCCCTGAGTTAGATCTGACAACTTTGATTTTATTTCCAAGAACATTTTCTACATAGCATTGAAAGTTTACAAAAGTGGAGTATGCATCAGCCTTAGATTTCAAGGGAAAAAAACCAACAGTACCTAGTGAAATCATCAACAATGAGCATGTAGTACTTATAACCACTCACAGACAACACAGGTAAGGGTCCCCACAAGTCACAATGCAACAAATCCAAACATTTTAACGAGAATGAACTAGTACTAGTAAAGGGAAGTTTATGATTCTTGGCTAAAGCACAGTCCTTGTAGAAGAAATCCAATGTAGATTTTCCTTGAAGTGCAAGTTGAGTAGTAAAGAGTACCCTTCTGAAAATGGCAGAAGAAGGGTGGTCAAGTCTGCCATGCCACACCTTTGCAGAGGCTTTATTACTTACTAATGCAGTAAGAGAAGATACTGGAGAGTGACAAGATGTAGAGGAGCTTTGAAGAGGGAAGAAACCATCCTTAACGGGTCCCCGCAAAAGCATCATCCTCGTAGTACGATCCTTGACATACGATCCATCAATATCAAGAGTCAATGAACATTTGTTATCTTTAATAAACTGATAAGCAGAAAGAAGATTGTGTTGCATTTGAGGCACATGTAAGACATTGTGTAACTGAAATGTAGAGTGTGGAGTATGCAACAAAGAAGAACCAATATGTTCAATAGACAGACCTTTACCATCACCAATGTACACTTTGTCTTCTCCATGATAAGGATTGGGAGATTGAATGTTAGAGATATCATTTGTAATATGAGAAGTAGCGCCAGAGTCAATAAACGAGGATGGAGTATTAGGCTTCATTGAATGATGAGCACACATTGCAGCCAACTTTGCAGAGGGTACTTTACCAACAATCTCAAGATTCATGTGATCATAACAGTCCATAGCCTCATGACTATTGGAACCACAGATTTGACATTGTATACAATAACCAGATGTATTGAAATTATGAGAGACATGATAATTGCCCCGATGATTGGAATGATTACCTTTGGGATTGTAATTGGAACCACGATTGCCACGATTATTGTAGGTATGGCCTCGATTGCTGTAGTGGTTGCCTCAATTACCAAGATTGTGCTTCACAAAATTCTATGATTAAGGATACGGAGTTGCAAAGACTTATGGTGTTGGAAGAATAGGAGCTTTAAGAAGCCTGAGTATGAACGGAGAAGGCTTGAAATGGTTCTGTGGCAGTGGAAGACGCAAGTTTATTTCTTCGGACAATTCTTTGGTGAGAAGCAAACCGTGCAATTCATCAAGTGTTGTGGAAGAAAGACGAAACATAATAGAATCGATAAACAACTCATATTCATCTAGCAAGCCAGCAAGTGTAGCAGCAATTAAGTCACGATCAGTAACCGGAGCACCAACAGCAGTCAAAGAATCAGAGATCCCTTTGATTTGCTATAGATATTTAGAGATTGACAAAGATTCTTTCTAAAGAGATTGAAGGCGAGATCTCAATTGATGAATGTGTGCATCAGAAACACCCCCAAATCGTTGCTCCAATTTGATCCACAGATCGCGGGATGATGAAACCCCAACCATGAACGGAATAACTTCTTTAGAAAGCGTAGAATTTAACCAAATAAGGAGGTTATGATCTTTCTCATACAAAAGTTCAAAAGCTGGATTGAGTGAATGATCTGGAAGCAGATGAAAAGGACAAGGTTTTGTGCCATCAATGACGCCAAGGAGTTTGTAGTGGCGAAGAATCGGAGCGAACAATGCATGCCATGGAAGATAATTGGAGCGTTTCAGCTTGATCGGAACCATACTGCCAATATTCTGAATCGTAAGAGAAGTATATGAATTGGAAGGGTTAGGGTTTAAGGAAGATGAAATTTGGGCTGGATTTGGCACCTACTCATGAGAGAATTCCGACAGAGAAGCCATTGATACACACAATACAGCTTCGCAAGAACACAAATCGAAGAAACAGAGAGAAAATGTCGTCGAGAATCAAAGAGTGCAAGCGGAAATTGGATGGATCGAAGTCGCCGGAAGGCAGAGGGCAAGTGATACCATATTGAGCCTTACAAAGGAAGCTTAGAGAGGAAGAAAACTCTTAACTAAGAATACTTGTATTTCTCATTAAAAATAATTAGTTATACACTTGGTATTTATAGTGTTAACAGAACTAACACTTTACACATATACCCTCAGTAATACTAACAATTACATATTCAAGTATAACAACTATACAAAGAATAAAAGAACATTACACCTATATTTGATTACTCTTTAAGGTGTTGTAATGTCCAGAATAATCTAAACACAAGTTATGTGCAACTTATTTTGGATGGAAGATTTAACGAAGTTAGAATGGGATGACAAATTATAATTTCAAAAAATTAATTTAACAAATCACTTAAATTTTTAATTCATATGACAAATTAAAAAATAATGTATACGTTTATCATATTTTAAAAAATTTCTCAAAATAGTCTTCTAGAATATGATCTTGAGGAATATGGGCTTCTCTAAAACCTTAGCATGGTCAAAGGATTGGATGAAGCTCCGTGCGCAGCCGGACGAAACACGTGGTCTTGGACTCTTGAGATAATATAATTTTTTTGGATACGATCGTTATAGAAAATGTTGAAATTTCGCATCAGACAGCTAAGAACCGATCGTGAGATTAATGACTCTCAACTAGCTGAAGTCCCCATGCCACATCCTCACAGTGTCTCACATGAGGCAAAATTGCACCCGTATCCACTTTTTTCTTTGCCTTGCAGTCATAAAATGGGGGAGGATGAGAGCAAGGCTCCATCGACTTGACCCGACCACAAGGCGGATCCGGCGTCGTTCGATTCTCCGGCTTGTACAGAATCCATGGTTTTAGACCTCCAAGACCTTGAGCCACGTACCCGAAAGTTGACTGTGCACTTGTGACCAACATATCACAGAGACTGAGCAGATACATTTCTACCCAAGCTTTCCGGTCGTGCAGATTCTTATCTGTCTGCTGATGCTCTTCGTGACTAGGCTGGAAAACCCCGATTGTGTCCCCATTCACAGTTGGATGTTCCCAGTACATGTTCCTCACATCCTCAGAATACCCTGAGGTCAAAGAAGTAATTAAAACCGACTTCAGTTTCGGCATCCCCGATGAAGCTGTGACGATTGGTTTCTTCCTTTCTACCAGAGGCAGTAGTTTCTCCTTGAAAACACACGCATAAATTTGGTTCATCACATGCGGAAAGGGACTAGGCCCCGGCTCAAAAGTTCGAACTTGAATCCCAATCCTCTCATCTGCATTTGCTAAGTAAGCTTGGTAGTACCTTGTGATCATCCCCCATACATGATTTGAAGGGTGGAAAAGATACTTACCCAAGAGGTGGAAAACAGTTTCCTTTTCGGGGAAGAGCTTTTCGAGTTCTTGCTCGAAAGATGGCATCAAGAAAAGCGATGGAACAAAGTAGATGTTTGTTCTCATTACCAACCATGGCACTTTCTCAATAGGAATTTGCTCTTCATCACAGAAAAAAAGTTTGTCTTGATCATCATTATTATGAACCAGATGGAGATACAGAAAAGATGTGACTGATTCTGGTGAAGTGTTCTTAGTGTTGTTCTTCTTTTTCAAAATGTTCCCATGACAATGGGGAGATTTCTGATCAAGTGTGACGAATTGATCTTTTAAGGGGAAGTCATTAGGCAACAGCCATGAGTTTTCAGGGAAGGGCTCACAGAAGAGGTCAGCCATGTCCGTTCCAGGGTCGACAAGAAGGACTCTGTTAGAGAGCAGGGCATAGAGGAAGGCTGAGGATATGGTCAGTATCTTGTTCCCCAAGCCACTGTAAGATATCCAAACCACATACTTGCACTCTTCTGAACTATCAGCGCTAGTGCTGCTAGGGTTACTGCTGGACTTGAGTTGTTCTAGGGTTTTGTTGTAGGGTTTGGTGTGGGGTCCACATTTCTTGTGGAGATGTTCATAACTTCTCAGTCTGGAGAGAAGATGAGAAGATGGTTTTTGTGGTGAAACTTTTCTGTATAAATTGGATTGATATCTGCTCAAGCAAGAGGCTTCATCAAATCCAGGAGCAATCAGTCCATCTTGTAGCTTATCTTTGGAATCATACTCTGCACGCACATAGCAATTGACAACATGAAAGAAAGTAAGAAAATGAGCGGAATATATATAGACATATATTGAAAATATGATTTTAGCCCTTGAAACTCAAGTTTCTTTACATAAAACCTGTCATAGTCTTTTTACTTGAGTAAAACCCAATGACTAGGTTCCACATAAGCAAATTCATTAATTCTGTTTGACTTTACAAATTTTACATTTTCTAGATGCCTAAAATACCCTAATTACAATTTTAATATATACATTTAATTCTATGCAGATTTGAAGGAAGGGATTAATGAAAAAAATGTATTAATGTTTAAATTCATTGCATATTAATAAATCATAACAAATTGTATGTTAATGCTTCTGTTAAAAAATAAAAAAAAATAATGTTATGCTTTCCTTTAGATTTCGTAATTGTTTTCCAAATTTGCATAAAATTAGACAATTTTAATTTAATCTTGTCATTTTTTACCAAATGGAAACTGAAAGGGTGGAATAATTTACATAAAAACATAGGTAAATTATTTGGACATATGTGTTAGTAATAAAATATTCCCAATATATGTAATAGTACATGCAAAATAATTTACCTACAAAATAAAAAAATAAAAGTTATTTGATTCAATATTAATTTATCTACATTTGATATAATAAAATATAATTGCATATGTGCCCAATATATGTAATAATGCATGTAAAATTATTTACCTACAAAATAAAGGTATGTAAGTTGATTAAAAAAATAATATATCTACTACTAAAATGTGCCCGGTATATGTAATAATGCTTTAAAAAAATTACCTACAAAATAAAGGAATGTAATTTGATTGAAAATATAATATATCTACTACTTTTTGTTTATGAATTTCAATTTTTTTTTTTATTTTTTTTAGAAACATAATGTACCTACAATATAATTTACCTATTGTTTAATTCTTATAAAAAGTTTAATTTACTTATACTTTACATGGATAAATTATTTTTGACACACATATATAATAACAAATCAAAATGGCTAATGTATATAATAATCTGTGTAAAATAATTTATCTACAAAATAAAAGAATATTAATTGATTCTTGATTTTTTTTTATTTTATCAAACAATATTATTTGATGCAAAATAACTTATTATACAAAGAATCATTTTTTTTTCATACGAAAAATGTGCCTATAATTGTTTATGAATATGGGTAAATTAATATATATATATATATATGTATATATGTTAATAATATTAATTTATGAAACAAAAAAGGTAAAATTTCCATATGGCGTTAATTGCTAATCATAATTAGGGTGAGTAATAATATTTATTAACATAATTAGGATTTTGTGGCATAAGTTCTAAATATGTTGTAATAATTGGTTATATATTTTTCTACACGGTAATCTATTTGAAATTTGGGTTTTATTTGAATGTTTAATATTAATTGGGTTTTTGTTTGAAAAATAGGAGTTTCAAGGGTTAATTAAAATAAACAAATTTTGATACCCAAACTCCCAATCATGCAGGAAAAGTAACCATTACGAATTAACGTAGAAAACTCATTGTTATACTTTCCTTGCATTTTTCTCTGCAGCCAAACAATGAAACAAATAGTAAAGAAATTATCAAATACGTTACCCCGTTTCGTGTCATTTGGAACGAGTGTTCCGATGATTCTGGCGTCGGCGAAGCCGTTGATTCGTTCAGGAGGCGGGTTTCGAAGAACAATACAGAGGTTGACGAAAAACGGAAGAAAGACCATGAGGGCTGACAATAGCTTGGTCAAAGTCATGGGAGTAATCTGCCTGAATTTCGATGAGAGAGATCTCAGAAAACTGAAATAGTGAAACTGATAGATGGCTAGAAGAATTGCAGACACTGGTTGATAGTTTTCTATATTCATTTAGAGCAAAGAGACTAAAATATGTACAAATACATCAATCCAAGCACCTTCTTCTACGGCACAGAAAACGTGATCCGCCTAAAGTGGGATTTGGTGCAACTGGAAGAATCTAAAATATGATATTGGTGTTCAACTGGATATGGAAGTCAGGACTCCAGAAGGCTGTTGCTGCAGAAGACTCGGCGGCCTCGGCAGGAGGAAAAGAATCACGTGGTCTGCCCCCTTGGTTCCCGCAACGCTGCTGGTTTTGATTTGGTCGGCCATTTGAGGTTCCTGTACTGTTGGAACCAACGCGTCATAAATGTACATTGCTATTATTTATTCATGATATTTATTCTTTGGAACAAGTCTTAAAATTTCCCTTCCATTCCTCCCTCTCTTCCAAAACACCCCAACATTTGTTTCAAAATGGAGTTAAGTGTTAAAACTTTAAAAAAAAAAAAAAAAAAAAAAAAAAACAAAAACAAAATTCCAGCTAAGATTTAGCCCAAAGTGGTAAAGCCCACATGTGAGGGTGAGAAAAAGCAAGTGAAAGAAGACAGAAAGTATATTATTTTCGTTACTTATATTATGAGATGTAAAGTACCGTTTGAAACCCGATGCTTATAAAAAAAATCTATAAAGCCCAAAACAATTAGTACAGAATAATCTGGGCCCAGCAAAAAAAATGATTAATCTGAAATTTGAACTTCTTCTTCTTCATGACGCCCATCAATGAAATTGGAAAGAAGCCCAAGCTTAAGTACTCAAAGCCCATCAACTAAAATCTAAAGAGGCGGCGGAGGCCGGAGGTAACGTCACCACCACCAAAATCGGCGGCCTTGATTTCGGGAGGCATATTTCGAATCAAGCTAGATATACACTAATCATATATTAGCATTCATTAAATCAAAAGATTAAAGCTAAACGACAGAGATTAGCAAAATTAACGATCACCAAACGAACAGGACAAAAGTATTCGTAATCGACGATTTGGGATTTATCCACTCCCAGTTTACAAGCTTACGGAGCTGAGCTGAGTTACCGCGAAGTTTTCCTCCTTGGCACTTAGGATGCGCTTCCTACAGGTCTCATTACATTTTTCACTTTCTAGTACGTTCAAACACGTGTGCTACTCTTATTCACGTTGAAAACGGATATGGAGATTGGAGATAGATAGTATCACTTGTTTTCTAGCTTACAATTTTCGTAGTCTCCAGAAGATCATGTCTTCTGTGTGGAAAGATGCACTTGCAGATAGCATATCTTGTCTTGCAGTGCATTCGTCGATTCTGTGATGAGAAGGATGTGAAGTACATTTGCAATGGTTTAAAGTACTTATCGACAATCGTTGCAGTTATTATACAGACTGTTTATGAAATGAAAAAGGGAAAGACCTCCTGGATGGTGGTAGCTTTGATTAGCTCCGCTGTTGCAACGACAATGAATACGTACTGGGACATTGTAATAGACTGGGGCCTTCTGCAAGAGACATCAAAGAACACGCATTTGAGAGATAGGCTTCTAGTTTCACACAATACCGTATACTTTGCAGCCATGGTACAGTTTAAGTGACTGAATTCGAGAGCGATGGGGTTTTGTGTTACAGTTTCTACTATTAATTCCCAGTTTGTTTATGTGTTTTGGAATTTAAACTGCGTACCATTCATAAAATGACAATAACAACCATCATTTGCCTTCCTAGAGGTCATTCCTCGTGGCATTTGGAGCTTCTTCAGGTATTTTTTCTCATGAAATTCAACATTGAGACTTTTTGCAGTTTTTGTCTTCAGTCGTTGCATCCTTTAAGTAGCTTATGCTTGAGAGGTTAACGTGTTCAATTTAATCAGGTTAGAGAACGAGCACTTGAACAATGTAGGCCAGTACTGCGCTTTCAAGTCAGTCCCTCTTCCCTTTGGTTACTACGATGTTGACGCTGACAAGGATGACTAAACATGACAGTCTCGCTCCATTCATACACCTTAGTATAATAAAGCAACAAACCAAGAACAAACGTACGATCTGTGGTTAATTATATATATGGAATAGCCTTGTTCATTGTTGATCCTGAACAAAATTCTATGGTTCTGGTTCATAAGAAATTGTATACAGGGAAAAGCATATATATTTACTAGTCCATCAATTTGTCGACCTGTTAGTTATTCGATGGAGTATACCATTTGCAAATTTCCGAAAAAATCAGAACAAAAGAACTACTGATGCAACTCTGCATTCAGCAAAAAATTAATGGAGAAGGGGAGAAAGAAAAGAAAGAAAAGTTTCAGCAGCTTGTAGACAATTTGAGATGTTTGCAATTTTCTTTGCCTACAAAAGTTTGCCATGGTCTTCATCATAGTTGAAGGGCAGTGGCACTGACTTGAATGCTCTGTACTTTCCGACATTGTTCAGATGCTCATTCTCCAACCGGAAAAAATTCCATATCCCTCGACGAATTATCTCCAAGCTCGCCACAACCGTGATCATTGTCTGTCTATGCATGAAGGAGACATTGAATTTCAGAACTGTCTGCAGCCAGGCAAATCTCAGCAGCACATTCAACACCTGCAGTGTTTTGTCAACAAATCAGTCAGAAAATTTTAAGCATTACACAAATCGAAGTAAAAATTATACTGCCAGACTGTGAATCTGAACCATTTATCAAGAGCACTGACCATCGCTATGAAGTACACGCTTTTGTAAGGGACCAAGAGTTTGTCTCTCAACCATCGGTTCTTGGAGCGGCGTTGCAGAAGTCCCCAGTCTACAACAAGATCCCAATATGTTGCAAATATGGCTGCAACGATTGAGAAAATCCCAGCAAGAACTTTCCAATTCACGTCGTCGGTAAGTGTGTGGGCTATCCTCATGCTAACTGATACTATGATTAAGAAAAACTTCAGTCCATTGTAACCTTGCATCGGATCTTTCTCGTCAACCAAGCGACGGATGCACTGAAGGAGGCGGGACCCAAATGGAATGCACGCAACGAGGAAACTGAAAATTTTGAAGACGTCACTTGATCTGCAAGTTGTTTCTCTGACCTTGTAGTCTCCCCAGCCATAATAGCAAATGTAGAATTGCAGACTTCTAAAGGCTTCCACCTGGCTAGTTAACTGATCTGCCAAGAAGAAATCCGGCAGTGTGACCTGTAAAGGAATCGAAACTTTTATCAGGACATCCAACCGAGTTAAATTTTACAGTTTTTAACTCGAAGGAGAAGTAGCGACTCGAGCGATATATGATGTTGAAGGGGCATAATAATATCACAATCAGAAGCTGCTTAAGAAGAATTAGTTCAGTATATAATCTCTAGAGTTGTGATGAGCCAATGCAGCTGAAATTAAATAGTTCAATTGATGACATGATCTTACCAGGAGCAAGAAGAGTGGGAGAAGTTCGGTTAGCTCTTTGTAATCTTTGGTTTTCGGGTCCATCTCCATGTCAAGACTTGAGAGCACAGATGCTAGTGCTAGCACTGCCACACCAAAACTCAGAAGGAGGACCTCTCTGTATCCCAGCTCGGTTCCTTGCTTGAAACCGAATATGAAAGAGTAATTGACTCTGAACCGCCGCCAAAAGTATATATTTCCGGCATACATAAGCATGTGCAGAATAATGAATCCGAACAAGCTGCATTGAAGAATAACATGTCACGAAAAATTCAGTATTATCCCTTTTTTCGGAAACTTGGAATGAAGAATAAAAAAGCGTAGGGTTAGTTACCTGTATAGGGGGAACATGTTTTCCATGTATTGACTTCTCCCCGACTTATCCATAATCTTTCGAGCACGAGTGACCAAAACAAGGGCCAATATGAGAGCAGCTGTGCAGCCAGCAAAGCAACCTGAAGGTTTTCGAGTGAACAGATTCAGACGAAAGAAATTGATACTGAAATTATGCTTGTTCAGTGAAAGAAATTTTACTATGCTGATTCAGCTAGAGGCCTTACCCATTGCGAATGTTATCCTGTGTCTTTCCACCTTCGATTTTGGCCTCAAGACTGCCATTCCTTTTCGGCGATTTGAGTTCGAGAAATGCTTGATGAATGTAGTTTCAACCCTCTCCATAAACTTGGTAACCTGCAGTATTGGAAAATGCCATGAAGAATTTAAAAATACGAACAGAAACTCATAATCATTCCTCTATTTAGCGTCACGCATGAAGAATCCTCACCTCGTCGGAGCTGCCAAGGTGCGAGTTATCCACCATGTTCATGTAAGATTTTGATGCATCTCTCGAAGCCACCTTATCGTATTTCTTCATTATCTTCGAGAAAGCCAACGTATTCAAAAATCTGTTTCATTGGCGGATAAAAAAATTAGCTTCACATTCAAGAAACAGAAGGAAAACCAACCAAATAGGTGCCCCAAAGTCGTTATATCTTTACCCGTAGCTCTTCAGAAGCCGAAGCTTCTGGTAAAATACAACGAAAGCTCCCCTCAGCTGTTCTTCAACTTTGTTGAGATTAACCCTGCTGAACTTGAGCTCCGTTTGCGGAGCCACGTTGAGGAAGCCTTTGATGGTGGAACACGGCGTCTCAACCGTGTGATTCATTGTCACACGGTCTAGTATATCCAGTGGCGCAGGCCTAGTGCCTCTCCTGCCCTCCGACTTCTTCATCACTTCCATCTCAACGTCTCCACTCTTTTTGTCATCTTTTTCTTCATCACACGAACTGTTTGACCAGCGCTCTTCAATCGCATCCATAGCATGTACCCGCCCTGCTCGCAAATCATAATGTTAAACAACCCACGTTTAGACATAAACACAATTTAGCCCAGCGAAGCATTTAAAACTAAGAAAAATTTGGAGTTTAAAGGAATGTGTGAGAGTCTACTTCTAAAATGGCTAAAAGTATTTGGGTTCTTTAAATATATGCACATGCAACACTTATTTTTCTTTACAAAAACTCATCTCGTTTTAAACATCTAAATAAAACTCAAATTTGAAATAAACTGTCATGTAAACAAATAAATACCTATTATTTTCAAAATATTTACAATTGTGCCACAACACCTTAATTATGTTGTTGAATTTAATTATCCACCATAATTATGGCAAATAAGTGCTATATTATTACCAAAGTACCTACTTATACTTGTCTTACCATCATCTGTTCCATTTCTTATATTTGTTTGACAATCATTGTAGGTAAATTATTTTGCATGTATACATTAGGCACATTTTGTTATTATTATATCTGTCTGAAATAAATTACCTATATTTTTAAGTAGAATATAGGTAATTAATTAACTTTGAATCAATTGGCTAAAAACATCCTTTTATTTTGTAGGTAAATTATTTTGCATGTATTATTACATATACTAGGCACATTTGTTATTATTATGTGTTGTTTGCAATCAATCAACATTCATTTATTCTATAGGTAAATTACAAAAGTATCTACTTTATATGTCACGCCCTCACGGTTTTATTTCTGGGAACTCACACGAGAACTTCCCAGTGGGTCACCCATCTTGGGATTGCTCTTGCCCGAACTCGCTTAACTTCGAAGTTCCGATGGAACCCAAAGCCAGTGAGTTCCCAAAAGGTCTTGTGCTATAGGGAGGGGAGCATGTACATATAAGGCACATCACCTCCTCTCCGTTGGTTGAGGTGAGATGTTACAATCCACCCCTTTAGGGGCCCGACATCCTCGTCGACACACTCGCACCACACGGCAGAGTGTCTTTGATATCATTCTATCACATCCCAATCTCGGCCCCTCCATAGCACGATATTGTCCGCTTTGGGCCCCAGCCATGCCCTCACGGTTTTATTTCTAGGAACTCACACGAGAACTTCCCAATGGGTCACCCATCCTGGGATTGCTCTCTCCCGAACTCGCTTAACTTCGAATTTTCGATGGAACCCAAAGCCAGTGAGTTCCCAAAGAGCCTTATGC
Source organism: Pyrus communis (assembly GCF_041283825.1). Lineage (NCBI taxonomy): Eukaryota > Viridiplantae > Streptophyta > Magnoliopsida > Rosales > Rosaceae > Pyrus > Pyrus communis. Next base: position 3,892,615 of record NC_142580.1, on the reverse strand, counting down.
TATAGGGAGGGGAGCATGTGCATATGAGGCACATCACCCCCTCTCCGTTAGTTGATGCGAGATGTTACATTATACTTGTCTTACCATCATCTGTTCCATTTCTTATATTTGTTTGGCAATCATTGTAGATAAATTATTTTACATGTATACATTAGGCACATTTTTGTTATTATTATATCTATGTGAAATAAATTACCTATATTTAAAGTAGAATATAGGTAATTAACTAACTTTGAATCAATTGGCTAAAAACATCCTTTTATTTTGTATGTATTATTACATATACTAGGCACATTTGTTATTATTATGTGTTGTTTGCAATCAATCAACATTCATTTATTCTGTAGGTAAATTATTTTGCATGTATTATTACATATGTTAGGCACATTTTGATATTATTATATATATATATATGTGTATGCAAATAACTTAACTTTTGAATCAAATAATATTTATTTATTTATTTTGTAGGTAAATTATTTTGCATGTATTATTTTACCTGAACTTATATTGTTATTTTATATATGTAAAATATTGGTAATTTTTTTAATAAAATAACATTTGTATATTTGTGAAAAATACTAATTTACATGTTACAATTATTTGAAAAGGATAAAAAATGCTCATTTTTACGTAAATGTGAAAACAACTATATTAGGAATCAAAACTCTAATATCATGTAATTTTTGTTATTAATATGCATTGAAATCATGACACTAAAATTTTTCTTTTCCAAATTTGCATAAACATTTCAAAACGTTTAATTGAATGAAATAATATAAAATAAATGTAGATAACAAGTAATAGACCAATAGTCAATGATATTAGGGGTAATTTAGACATCTAAAAATACCAATTTTGCCATGTCATGCTTAATTAGGGATAGAGTGCTGTTAAGCCCGCCCCAATGTCTTATTTCCACACTCACTATAAAATGATACTTTTATTGACAAATTTATTGTAGTATAAAATAACTTTTAAAGGCCTAAAAACCAACCAATCATATAAAAAAAACCCTAAAATATCATAAATAAGAACAAGAAAAAAAATATAATGAACCCCACAAGCTTTCCTGGGGAAGGAAGTGCATAAATTAAACTTATCAGGAAGAGGGTGAATTCGGACTTGACAAAGCAAAGCCTCAAGGCTTGCAATAAAGCGCATGTTGTGGAAGGTGTGATCAAGCTTCACCAAAGAGTAGAGCAAGTTAGTCTTCGAGGCTATTATAATGTTGAGATAGATGAGGAGAGAAGCTCATAGTCCAGATTACATTAGGGGACTCACGGATCCGACACTCGTTGAACTCCGATCATGTTTGGTGTTTTGGAACAATTTGGATACCTACCATATACGAAATTTGGAGGAATTTGATGTTAGGGAAAGCCAGTGCAGCACCAAACTATGAGTGAAGCTCTTCCAATTTAATCACACTCTCCTTCTGTGGTCTGAATTCAAATTGGAAACTATAGAAATTGGGTACTAGAGCGGTTTTCGAGACGTAGTGGTGCTGCGATGGTTGGTGATAGAGGAGGGGCGCTTGGTGTTGGGGATTTGGGGAGTCGATAGTGACGGTTCTGCAAATTTTCTGGGAAGAGGGCTGCTGCTGGTGATATTTGGAGTTCTTGGGTATTTTCATTGAGTGATAATTGTTTTGTTTTTTTTTTTTAATTTGTAATAATTTTTTTAAAGCAAGAAAAAAATTGAAAAAGAAATATGTAGGGTTATTTTGAAAATAATGGTGGGTGGGAAAAGAGCTGATGTATTTTCTCACTTTTTTATGGTGGGTGTAAATATAAGGTGGGTGGGGAAATAAGACATTGGGGTGGGCATATCACAACTCTTATGGATATTGCTTAGTTGGAGCCTAGTCATTGAGTTTTTATTAGAAAATTTTACAATTGTGGGTTTTAGTTAATGAAAACTGAATTTCAATGAGTATACTCATACTTTCAGAAAGTATTTCTGACTATATTCGTAAAAAAGTGTTTGTGGGTCACGAAAATGAAATCGTTTTTGAAAAAGCACCTGCTATGAGCATATTTAGTATTGGTGCTTCCAATTTTCAATAAAATTTCAAACATGTGTTTAAGCACTTCTGGTAAAAGTGCTTATGAGTATACTTACTGCTTGCTCTGGCACCGTGTGGGCTGGCGGCAGCCAATGCAGCGGTAGACGTGGCAACATCGGAAGCAAGGCGAGTCATCTCCCCCGACCAATCAAACATTCTCTGAGGGTTCTCCACTTTGATCTGAAACGCAATCAAAGCGTCCATTTGCTTGTTCAGAACTGCAGCTTCCTTCATCACCTCGTCAACCTTCGACCTATAAAACTTGTCAACTTTATTAAACTCATTGTCGAGCTTCTTGAAGTACTCCAGCTCCTGAACACCGCCTTCCTCCGCCGCCATCAGAAACGTCGTCTGGTAGCTCTCGGAGTCGTTTTCGTTGACAGAGTGAACAAGAATGGCCTGGCTCTCGATGTCGACACCACCAAAGGTGGAAGACGGGCTGCTGGGCTGTTGGGCGTGCCTGCTTTTTGTCAGACCGCTGAAGGTTCTGTACAACGCGAGCCTCCGCTTTCGGGCTTGACTGTGGGGCGTGGAAGCGGCGGCCAGTGAATCGGGGTTGTTTCTATGCTTGGAGAGTTGGAGTTCTTTTAAGAGGGATTTTAAGTACCCGTAATCCATGTATGCAACTCTCCATTCCGGCACCATCTGTACCGAAAATTCCTTCCCAAACTTCATATCCGAAAAATTGTCAAATTTCGTTTTCAATTTTATTTCGGTTTTGAGCACTAAAAAACGTAGGGTTTCAGATTGGTTCTTGATTATATTGCTGTACGTGCATATAACAAGAGAAGAGCAAAGAGTGGAGTAAGGGAGAGGGAGAAATATCGATGAGCCAATGAGGTGAGCTTTCTGATGCAAGTGCAGCAACTCTCTTTCTATATATATATATATGTATGTATGTATGTATGTATATTAATTTAAGCTACCTTCTTCGGTTTGTTGAGGTTGAAAACTATGGAAAGGAAGTTTCAAAGTATGAGTCAGTCAAAAGTCCATCTAGGCTGGCATGACAGAATCATAATAGATGAGGAGAGTGAGCTTTCTGAATCTCTGGTGCATGAGAAAGCAGAAGATATTATTTAGAGAAGAAGATATAGGCAAAACGTGTCACGTGATTTCCTTTAAGTAGCTTCATTTTCACCTAGCAATTGCATGTAAGTTCATCTGGGGGTCATGACCTTAGTATTATTTATAATTAAATGCACACGTTTTGCCTATCTTCTTGTCTTTCACTTACAAGTTTTCACCAGACCAATTTCTGGTTGAACGACAAGAGACAAATTTCAACCCAATTGTACACGTTATATATAATCGTAACCCCACTTGGCACAAGGGCAAATGCTAGTCGATGCTTTGATTAATCTTCTTAGAAATCGAAAGTTCACCACTACAAAGTCAAAGGCACCCTGAGAAAAATACTAGTGCCACGATAATAAATTGACTACTCAAACCTGATTAGCTGCATGGCACGCTACGAGAACGTACGAATATCTTTCTTAATCATTACATTGGCTTTTTAGTTAAAATGGTTCTTGAGATTTACATAAGACCATCTCCAACCGAAGGGTTTAGAGGGCCGAAAATAGCCCGAAAACTATCTCTAACCAAATGCTAGGCCAGAGAGCTCGTGGGTCCTACAAAATCTGAAAAGGCCAAAAGGCCAACCGGCTAGCCCAATCCAGCCAGTCAGCCCCGGGCTAGGCCAGAAATTCTAGCATTCCTGTTGGTTATAATTAACAGGAATTCTAGGCCAAATTTCAAATGCAACAGCTAGCCATTATTATTATTTTTTTTTACAGTTTTATTTTTATTTTATTTTTTTTTACACAATTTTTTTCCTACAACATCCTATAACTTCTATTTTACAAAATTTGTTTTAAATTTTTTCTAAATTATATTTTTTTTCCTATAACTTCTATTTTACAAAATTTGTTTCATATTTTTTTTAATTCTACTTTTTTCCTATAACTTCTATTTTACAAAATTTGCTTCATATATTTTTTAAATTCTATTTTTTTTACTATAACTTCCTAAGCCATTATACAACATTAAATTAAATTAAGTAACATGAAACAACATTAAACAATATGAAACAACATTAAATAACATTAACCAACATAAAAATTATACAGCATAAAAAAAACATTTAACAACATGAAACTTAAACACCATTTTTAAAAACATTTAACAACATAAAAAATTATGTTTGGCCATATGGTCCTTTAGCCCTCGGTTGAAGATGGTTTGTTGTGACAGGACTAAAATGAGCCATATGGCCCTTTGGACCTCGGTTGGAGATGGAGGCAAATACGGCCCTGTATTGTTCATTAAAATATTAATATCTTGGAGGGCCAGAGGTCTAAAACGAGCTCTCTGGCCAGCCTTCGATTGGAGATGGCCTAACTCCTCACTTTGATCCCTAAGATTTGAAATCAATAGAATTGGTCCTTGAGTTTGTCCACCATCAATCATTTTGGTCATTCCTTGAAAAATCTCCATTAAATAAAAGTAAAATGACAAAAACACCCTCGAGTTTTGTCAAATCAATTTGGCCCATTGTTTATTAAATTGAGAATATTTTTGTCATTTGGTCCTTAATTTTTTAAGGAAGGATCAAAATGATTGATGATGGACAAACTCAGGGACCACTTCTATTGATTTCAAATCTCAGGGACCAAAGTGATGAGTTATGCAAATCTCAAGGAACATTTTGGCTAAAAAGTTCTATTACACTTGATTCCATCTTAATTAAACCCTAATTAATCTGTTTTCACATTTAACTAAATATAAATATATATTTTTTCTTTTGTCAAAATTGTTTCGTTCACGTTTAAAAAATATTACTTATTCGCCACTTAGTACTATGGTGGGGTCTAGTGGTATTCCTCTTCACTTGTAAGTAAGAAATCTAAATTCGATTCTCGCCAAATACAAATTTGAACCACATTATTATGGTTGGTCCATTATTAAGCTTAGCACACTCCTTTACTCCCTCAGTGTAGACACTACCGTTTGTTTAATAATAATAATAATAATACTAATAATATTATTATTATTATTAATATCGTTTGTTAAAAAAAAATATCACTTATTCAATGACAGAAAAGACTGCTATATTTTATCTTTTTTAATTACAAGAGACTTCAAAACTTGAGCAAAACCATATTGATTTTTTTTGTAAATCTCATATAAAATGTTATGGGGCTTTTAGATCTAGGTCCAAAAACATAGATGATTTTTAGAGCGAGTCCAGTTATCTAATTACATGTTTTTATTTCTTTTATACTCATTTTATATTTTTTTTAATATTAAAAATCAATTAAAATCTTCTAATATTATGCATTTTTCAACTCCAAAAAAATATAATTAATATCTTATAACAAAAAAAAAAAAAAAAAAAAAAAAAACTAATATTCTAACATGAATTATCTACAAAACATTCTACCTTAACTCAAGTAACAAATATATGAATGTATATTATACATGTAAGCGAGATATGAAACCTAACTAAAAGGTAGGAAAAAAACATAATATACCTACAAGAAAGACACATTAATCTGTGACACGTTGATTATAAAAAAGAATTTGTCATGTAGATACATAAAAATAATTAACTTGTGATATAGGTTGATTATAAAAATTAAAAATAAAATCTATAAATGGGGTTTAAAGCAGGAGGAAGAACAAGAAATAAAAAAATCAAAAATCAAATAGATAATTAGGAAGAAATTTGATTTTTATAATAAATCTTATCATTGAATAGATAATTATTGATAATAGAACAATTAAATTTAAGGAATTGGAGTTATTTTAATAAATTGGACTATTCCTACTATTGGCTAAAAAAATTGGATTTATATCAAGTTTTCCCAAATGTTATTCATAGAATATTATAAAATTTCTATATTTAGATTGCGAATTATAATACCTAATAGAAAATGAAACAAATATAAATACATTACCACCCGAGAAAAACTTGTGTGAGGCTTAGTTTGCCGCTGGATTTTGTTGAATGGCACTACATGACACACCCCAACCTAAATCGAGGCATGCTGGCTGTCACCCTCCCGAGCCGAGATGTGACACTACAATCCACTCAAAACTCGCCACATGACAAGTTTAAATATAGTCTTTTATCATTTTTTTTATATTTCACATTTTCATAATTAATTTTATACTAATTAATACCCATCATAAAATCTATCCAATTTCTTCTTATCCCCTTTTTTTTCTTCCCATATCTTCCCTCTAATTTATATTTTGCTGTAGGACTATTCATTTTATTCTCTCCCTATTTCTTGCTTTTCTTAAAAAAAATAAATAATAATAAAAATTCGGCATCCAGTGGTAATTGGGGGGTTTTTGGTTCTTTAAACAATATTCTCTTTTTTTACTTTGTACAATAGTTTGTTTGATCCCGTATTAGGGTTAATTCTTTCTTTCTTATAATTGAGGGTTTTCGGGTTCGGGTGAGGATATTCGGTTTCTTTATATTGATAATATGAATTAGGTTATTTGGCTATTTTGACACAACATCTACTTTTCTTTATTGTGAGTATTTTAAGAATATGTTAGTCTAATTTTGATTTTTTCAATTGATAGGAGACTACTGAGACAACGAAGTTTGAAGAAGATCTGAAAATTTTGAGAAGAAAAATGAGAGCAAGGAAAACAAGAAAGAAAAGAATCATTAGATTGATCTCATGGTGTATATTGTATATTAATTAATATAAAAAAAAAACTATGAGAATGTTAAATATAAGATAATGATAAAAAAAAAATTATATTTCAGACTTGTCATTTTTGAGTGGTTTGTAGTTTTACTCAATAAAATCTAGTGGCAAGTCAAGTCCTATACAAGTTTTTCTCTTACCACACAGTCTTACGAGCTAATGCTAAGGAGATCAACTTTTTAAATCAAATTAAATTTAAAAAGTTTGTATACATAGCGTTACTCATCTACAAAAAAACACAAAAATAAAGTGTTTAATAAAAGGTTGATGTTTTGAAAACGAAGGCAGATTCTCTGCCTTCCCACTTCCCGTGCCTTCCTGTTTGTGTGGTTACGGTTAAGTCACGTCAATATTTTATATTACTATTCATTTTGTCTTATTATCTCTATAATAAAAATCAACATAAAATGTTAACTTGGCTTAACCGTAACCACACAAAACAGAAGGGCACGGAAAGTGAGAGGGCAAAGAATCTGCCTCCTTTGAAAACTTTAACATGTGAGAAACCCCACAGGAGTCAAATAATTCACGCCATGACATTTCTTGGCGGATTCACTTTCAAAATATTTACCCTACTTTCGACCAACCAACGTGTGAAAATCTGAACATTTTACCCAAATTGTGATGCATACAACAAGTTTGTCTAAGACATCAAAGGGAGCACCTGAATCACAAACAGCTTCAAGGTTTAAACCCAGAAATACAGAGGTAATTAATTAATCAAGTAAACTTTGTATTCTTTGATTTTACAGGAGGCTTCTCATCAGGGACGTCATTAGGAACATTGTGTTTGGTGATCAAGTCCTTCAATCTCCCCATGCTTTCTTCTTTCACACAGACTAGTTGCTCGGGAAGAACATATCGTAAGCGACAAGTTTTAGTGTAAATATATCGTCGTATACAAACAAGTTTTGAGTGTTAACGAAGACTAGTACAACAAAAATGATAGAAAAGACTCCTATTAATCCATTGAACCGGCTCCGAAAACGAGTTTATAATCAATAGTTAGGCGAATTCTCGTTGCTGTGTGCATTGACCAAAATCTTAATCTACTAGAAGAACTGAAGAAGCAAAGCATTTAGGAAAAGCCCGTGCGAAGAAATATGGATGGTTTAAGTTTATAAGATCTAAAAGCTCAATAAAGGCAGCTATAAATTTTCAAACCATCTAATCTATGGCCAATTTCTTACTCATAACCCAACCCACTAAAATGAGTTATCCCCTTCTTGCTAAACCCATTTTATATTTATACCATTTTGAGTATACTTTCATAGAGAAATGCTAAGAGACTCTCAAAAGTATGACTCATGAATTCTCTGACACTTTAAATTTTTAGTACAATGTTTTATAATGTTGACACGGAAAATCATGTTAACTATGAGGTAGCAGAGAGTCAATGAAGAGTCCTATCTTGAAAGAGTTTCCGTAGCATTTTTCTACTTCCTAATTTGCAACCAAATTCACACTTTTTTTTTTTTTATCTATGGTAAAATAATCTGAATAGGCCATGTTTCATTTTCACACCTACAAAATAAAATGCAATTTGAAGGATCAGTTGCCAAAACACTTGGAAAATTTTTAACCCAACAATAGACTTTTTAAAGTGTTGGAACGTCCACGGCTGTTTGGTTGGAATTTTGTATTTCATTTCCTTCTTTATAAATAACTTTTTTCCACATTTTTTCCATAATGTTTTTTTTTTTTTTTTTTTTCCACAAAGTCTTTTTTTCCCCACAAGGTAAGCTATCGTGATGTCTTTTTATGGGATCACACGTCTTTCTATTAGCTCCAATTTGTGGTATACAATTTCATGGAATGTAGATAGTTGTTGTGATCGATTCGATATAAAAGACTGTTTAGTGTGTATTTTTTGTGGATTTCCTAAAAACAATTGTCACATATATATTCATCCGATTCTTTATGAAATACATTCAATCCATCAAAATAAAACTTAAAGTGGGTATTTATGCTCTTCGTGTCCTTTGTATGAAAAGAAAAGGACAAGGAACCATTCCAACTTGTAAGTTGGACCCGAATTACAAATTTTAATTATTTAATACTACGGTCTAGTAATATTCCTCTTCAATTGTAAGTGAGAAGTTTTGAGTTCGATCATCGCCAAAAGCAAATTTGAACCACATTATTGTTAGCTGATTGTGAGACTAAACTCACCTCTTTCTTTTAGTATAGATCATCGTTTGTTCAAAGAAATAAAATAAATAAATAAAATAAAAATAAAAATAAAAAACTCTAATGAGAAATAATGCGTACGGAAATTATTTACCCACACCACTAGGTTTTTAGTTTTGTGGGAAGTGGCAAATGTTTTTAGTTTTGTGGGAAGTGGCAAATTGTCACATTTGTGTACCTGAACAGTATTTATTAGTGCAGTCAAGATTATACACATCAGAGACAAAAAACTGTGAACATTTGATTAACAGTTGATAACGTATCAAGATAATCTTATCCACAAGCAAAATCTATAATCCATCAGATTTGTTGAAACGCACTGCAAAAATCTAGAGAGAGAGAGAGAGAGAGAGAGAGTTACAGAGAGAAACAATGGACACTCTCTTCACTCTATCTTCTTCATCCTCCAATTTCCTCTTCCCCACTCCAAGAACAAAGCTTTCACTAGCAAAACCACCAACCCATCTTAAGAATCCCGTCCGGCTTGCTGTCACCGCTCTTTCCTCCCAGCTCCAATGCGACCCGTCGCTCCCTCCGCCGGTCCAAACGTTCTGGCAGTGGCTCCGGGACGAAGGCGTCGTCTCCGCCAAGTCCCCTGCCGCAAAGCCCGCCCTGGTCCCCGAAGGCATGGGGCTCATTGCCCACCGAGACATTTCCAAAAACGAGGTCGTTTTGGAGGTACCCAAGAGGCTCTGGATAAACCCAGATACCGTCTCGGCCTCCGAGATCGGAAGTGTCTGCAACGGGTTGAAGCCGTGGGTGTCGGTTGCTCTGTTTCTGATCAGAGAGAAAAGCAGAGCCGACTCCAAGTGGCGGACTTACCTTGATATCCTTCCAGAGTCGACCAATTCGACTGTGTTCTGGTGGGTTTTGAGTGATTTAGTAATTTTGTTTAGTGGCAATTTCGGGTTTTTAATGGCCATGTGGATTTGATTGTGGGGGTTGATAAAGAGTTTGTCTTTGATGGGTTTCAGTGCAGGTCAGAAGAGGAGCTAGATGAGCTTCAAGGTTAGCCACTTTAACTGAAATTCATTAGGCCATGTTTGGAAGTGCTTTTAGCTATCGTAAGAAGCACTTTCATTAAATCAAAATCATTTCTAATAGCATTTGGCATGAAAATTTTGAAGTGTTTCTAGATTAGAAAAGCACATAGAAATATTTGTTGTCAGAAAACCACACTCGGACGTGCTTCTGGGTGGGAAAAGCACTTTAGAAGTGATTTCTGGAAGAAGCATCTGCCTCCCTTTAGGAAGCACTTGGTCTTTTTTATTACAAATTTCGATGTGCTTCTAATGCTGCTTCATATACATAATACATAATACATAATATTGATAGCAAAATCCTAATTAGGCCAATGTTGCTTATGTTTGTGAGTGTAATCTGGGAGACAGAAAAACGACGGTAAGTTCTATCGAACATGTTGATTGTTGCAACTTTGAATCTTTGGTCGGATATGATTGAACTGAGATTTGCAGGAACCCAACTTTTGAGCACAACAATGAGTGTAAAAGAGTACGTGCGGACTGAGTTTCAAAAACTTGAACAAGAAACCATCCTCCCTAACGAGCAGCTTTTTCCTTCTCCCATCACACTGGACGACTTCTTCTGGGCCTTCGGCATACTCAGATCGAGGGCATTCTCCCGCCTTCGCGGTCAGAATCTTGTTTTGATCCCTCTTGCAGACTTCGTAAGTTCATGAATTCCCAATGCAAACACCTCCATCTTCGAACGTTATGATATCTTGGTGGTTTCCTTGGATATCAAGTAACGGATTCTTTTGTCAGATTAACCACAGTTCAAGCATAACCACAGAAGAACATGCATATGAGGTCAAAGGTGCAGCAGGTCTTTTCTCTTGGGATTATCTGTTTTCGCTACGGAGCCCCGCTACTGTCAAAGCTGGTGAGCAGGTGAAGTTTTCCTCCTCCTGTTTTCTTTGTGTTGGGCAGTGATAGCCTGTGCTCTGCAGCAGGCATCTCATGCTTCTCATATCTGGACAGGTTTTCATCCAATATGATATAAACAAGAGCAATGCTGAGTTTGCTTTGGATTACGGATTCCTGGATTCCAACGCTAATCGCAATGGATTTACCTTAACGCTGGAAATATCCAAATCAGACCCATTTTACGAGGACAAGCTGGACATTGCCGAGACAAATGGTTTGGGTGCAACTGCGTACTTCGACATATTTTTGGAGAGTTCGCTTCCACCTGCATTGATTCCTTATCTGCGGCTGGTAGCTCTTGGAGGAACCGACGCTTTCCTCTTGGAATCTATATTCAGGAACGATATCTGGGGCCACCTTCAACTGCCGGTGAGCCCTGCCAACGAAGAGCTCATATGCAGAGTAGTCCAAGACGCCTGCAAATCCGCTCTTTCCGGCTATCCCACCACTATCGAAGAGGTATGTCTTCATTCCTTAATACATCTGCATGCTTTAGTACATTTGTAACAACTGAATTACAAAATCTTTGGTTGCAGGATGAGAAGTTGAAAGAATCAAAACTGGATCCAAGGCTTGAGATTGCTGTTGGAATAAGGCAAGGGGAGAAGAAGGTGCTGCAGCATATTGACGGGATTTTCAGGGCCAGAGAATCAGAGCTACTTCAACTGGAATACTACCAGGAAAGGCGTCTCAAGGATCTCGGTCTCTGCGGGGAGCTCGAAGACATTGTCTTCTGGGAACCCAAGTAGGGAAAATTCATGTCACTATGAGAGAAGTCATAAACTAGTTTCATCTATGGACAAACGCTTCCGTCTATATTCGTGTTATTTGTAATTTATATAGAACTGAACAAATTGAAAGATTAAAAACGAATGAATACATCTTTGGACGCCCAAATGGGGAACTCGAATCCCTTTATACCGTTCCCTACAAAACTCTCGTGTGTGTGTGTGTACATGCTTTACTAACATGAAAAGCCACATGGATTTGTTTACCCCTCTCTTTAAGACAATTCTGTGGAAGGTTGATTCCCGATTCGATCGCGTGCAGTCACCCAGTTTTACTTGAGTTGCCAAGGCTAAGCAAGCCGTCGCAATTTGTTTCCTCGCAGAGGCACTCCTGCGGATTTGCATAAAAATAGTCTTCCTCCTTTGGCCTGTCTGCAATAACTCTGCGTCGAGTTGGCTGTCCCATTCTTTTCTCGTGTACGGATCGCACGGCATCTGAAAATTCATTCCATGTATGTGTTCCATTAAGATGCAAGTCCAGCAACTCCACAAGTCTTTTCCTATCCAGCAATATGCTTTTTTTAAACCCAAGGTATCTGCACGAAATATAATGACAGGTGTGTTTATTATTTTACGATACAAAAACCTACACCGCCTTGTGAGGGTGTTTGCATACCTTCGGTGACCTTCAACAAGTTTCGCCATGTTCCCATCATATGTAGGAACAAAAGTATTACTAGCTACCGAAACTATAAAATCCAAAGCTGCCATTTGAGATGAATGATTCTGAAACTGTTGCAACTCCTCCGGAGCAAGAAGTGTTTCCTTCTTAACCTGAAACAGACAAGCAAGATGACCGAAGTGTTTCAACAACCATTCAGTGCAAAACTAATATAAGAAGTCCCAAACGTGCAACAGTAAAAAGACATGATACATATTTTAGAAAACCAACTCACAATCTGTGGAAATGCAGCCCGTAGCGGACCCAGTCTCCTTTCACTACCATAAATCTCACCAGCTGCTATATAGATTTGTGTATCCGTACTAAAACCCAAAGCTTGCAAAATTAATGCACTCTCCTCGGGTGTTAGAGGACAAAGACCTTGAGATCTCCTCTCTTCAGACACTATCTCTTTCTCTCTCCACCAAGGATATGCGTATCTGAATGAAACGTCCACCAATACATGCAACAATACCTAGCTCAATATTTTTTTTTTTTTGCTATGTACAATAAAGCTCAAAGCTTGCCTCTTTATCAAGCAAACCATAATAAAGTAATACTCATGAAGATTGTTTGTTGCTTGAATTTCAAAAAAACATTCCACAAAACTAATGGTCAAATTTTGAACACAACAAACCTCAATCGTTTGAGCTCGTCAGCTTCTTCCTCAGTGCAGCCATGAGTACAACCTGAGAAAGCCAACATGTCCATCTCGTACCTTAGATGCAAAGCCACATAAGGTCCCTTTTCTTGAAGTATACGAACCAATTTGTACCCTAAAGCCTCGATCTCGGGAGTGAACTTCAGTGCCTGGAAATTAACACGACACCGGAGTTTCTGAAGATCAGGAGGTATCCGATTGTTTGCCAAGCGTGCATCTGTTCTGTTAAAGTGCACCACCTTATGCTTGCTAATAAGTGGCAAAATCTGCATAACAGAATGAAGACACTGAATCAGGATGCGTTACTGAAAAGTTGAAACTTCTGCATACGGAATCAAATGCATTCAATCAGTAAGCAGAGAGAACAGATAAACTATGAAGCCCACAAAACAGAGACATCAAATATCTTTGATCACATTACAATTTGGAATATGTATTAGTTACATCTCTATGTCAGGCAAAAGTGAATTGTATGCTATCCATAGGATGATAAATAGTTAACAAACCAAGGTATAGAATCACCAATTTAGTACTCAAAAGACCAGATACTTTGTTGGCCAAAATAACTGGGAAGAGAGGACACAAACCTGTTCCAGGTAGTATTTTTCGTTTGACCAACTAATTGGAGGCATCTGGAGCGGTTTATATCCATATTTTCTACTAAACATTTTTGGAAGTCTTCTGACAATTCGGACTTCATCTCGCAGTGAATCAATGAAATGTCTTACATCAAAGATATCCTCAAAATTACTGCAAAAAAAATACCAATAATTGAAATTAATAAGCATAAGCGAATGATTTTTTTAAGTCACGGTTTCATTCAGACCAAGGACTATTACCTAGGATCAGCCCAGAAAGATGTCTTATCGAGCTCTGGAACAACCAATGTAAGATTTAAAAGCCGGGCAACAGTGACCATGTCACAAATCTGAAATGCAAAAGCTTATGTCAATAGCTAGACATATGATAAAGTAATAATGAAAAGTGAAGAAGAAAACAGCACAAACCGCAGCACGCATTTGATTCAAGCCCCCATTGCAGGAAACTCTAAGAAACCCATTACTTGTATAATTTCCTGCAAAACTCAGGTCAATAGGCATACATATCTAACCAGGCTCCAGAGACTACAACGGAACTGAACATGCAGTCAGAAAATCTTACGGTCTCACCACACAACCTATTTGACAACTTCATTAAAACCCTTGAAATAACGAACTTCTCACAAAAGCAGATTTTAATTTCAACAAAAAAGAGTTCCAAAAGTATAGTTCTTGTAGGCATTCTTTCATACGTCATTCCAACTGCCACTCACCTCCTACAAGGTGCCGAGTCTGCAGTGAGCCGAAAAATATTAGACAACAACGACCTATATGAGCATGCCTAACCATAAACAAATTCTCCACCGATAACTAAAAACAACCTACTCCCTTCTCTTAACCTCAAATGATCTAAACTTATAAACAAACAATCCTCCAACGCTGCCAAATCGGTTTGCATTCCTCAATCGAAAAAGCAATTTCATGGCCTAAACTTTGAATTCATGAACAAAATCTGGTAACATTTACAGAACTCAATTGAAGTAGAGCACTACTCTCAAATTAAAACTACAGAAAATACATTCATGCTCAACACAAGTGAAACTAACAAAATTATCCGCACTACAAAACAATTTAAGTTAAACAAAAAACAGAGCTTTTCTTTTTAATCTAAAAACTCACTGGCGGGGAGAAGAGGCGGCGGCGAGGGAACCGCCGGAAGTGGAAGCTGCGTGATTTCGGAAATCCGATGGGTCATATTGGAGATCAAACGCGGATGCCATAGCTCCCCAACCGCCACTAACTGGACCAAACACGTCCACAGAAACAAGCTCGAACACACCCGAATGAACCACACCTGCAACCGCGTCCGCCCAATCACCGGCGCCGGAATCTTATCGCATCGCACCTGTAAAGCGCCCTCAGATCTAACGTCCATTCCTCTTTCACACACCACATCGCCACTTCATGGATCGTTTCCGAAAATGCCAAAAAAAATCCAATTCAAATTCAGCTTATGAAATCCCCAATTTCAATCCCGCATTTCCGAATCAAGCACACTTGGGAGCTGTAAAAAGCCCAGATTTTGAAACGGGAAAAAGTTCGAAACTTTGTGTGAAGAATCGGTGAGGAGAGGCAGGAGGTTGAAATTTCACGAGTCAAATGGATGACCCAATTAAAAATCTCAACGACCCAGTGCGACCGCCGGGCACTTTTTTATTTTCCTTTTGCTTCCTCCTTTTTCCGGGAAAAATCTTCCAATTTTCTCAGCAACGTGGTATGAACTCCTTTTTAGTAAAAATTAAAAAAGAAAATGAAGAAAATAATTGAGGAATATTTGGTTGGTTAGATTCAGGTTTCGTCCTAAGTCGCAAATTTTAACAGCAGTTTTTTACTTTTTACAGTTTTACTTACTCGTCTGATAAGTGCTATCAATTTTTACTATTAATTTTTTGAATTTTAACTGTCAATTTTTTAGAAGTTTTAACGAAAAACTTACGGTACTGTTTATTTTAACGAAAAATCACATTTTTACATTAAAAAGTAAATCTTGGTACTATTCACTTTACTCTTTATTTTATCCTTATTATTAAAATTCAAAGTTTTCAAACCATTTTAATTAGTTTCCCTTAAATTTTTTTATTTGGTTTATAAAAGTAGACAGTAAATTGCAGTGGAAAAACCAAGATCCACCCTTTATTAGCTGATTCTCGTTCTTTTAAATTAAGAAATAAAACAAAATTAGATGGATTTAAATTATATATTTTTAGATTTGACACGCAGCCAAAATATTTCCTATGTAACATTAGGATAAATCCAAACTATGTTACCAAATTTGCTATGTATTTATTTTATATATAAAGTCCAAATTATCATAAAAATAAAAAAACTAATGGTGTTTAAAACATGCATGTCTTTGCAATACACAAGAAAACATTTGAGCAATAGTTTCTGAATTTTAGTTCAATTGGAATTTTAGTCGCTAAACTAAAAATATGTGAGTTCTGTTTCTTGAATTTGTTATGATGTGAAACAATGATAGTTTTAGCTAACTCTGTTATAACATTCATCTAAATAAAAGATTTAAAGGAACAAATATTACAAATACAAAAGTGTTCATGCACTTTAGTATTTTGAGAAAACAAACCTAGTGGGTGGGCTTAATTGCGATTGAAATATGACTTTAACTCTAAAACTCAATTTTCTTCGTATAAAATCTGATATAACTTTTTTTACTTGATTAGACTCCACTAAGTAAATTCATTACACTTTGTTCAAAAAAAAAAATTAACTTTACACATTTTACGTTTTTCAAATATCTAAAATACCCATATTGCATATTCAATGTGCACAATTAATTCTATGTGGATTTTAAGTGGTATGAAAAAAAAATGAAAAAAAAAAACACTAATATTCTAAATTCATTGCATGTTACATGAGAGTTTATGATTTTCATGTTTTGTAATTAATTTGGTTGTAATTGATCACGTGCATTCATGTTTCTTTCACTCCAAAAAATCTACTTCTAATTGATATAGGAATTGGCTTAGCTGAACTCCCTCATCTTTTAGTATAAAAAATATCGATGTACTCAAAAATAAAATTGTTATAAGAAATTAAGAATTAATTAAGAAAGTTTTTTTAATCTCAACAATATTTTTCAATTTAAACATACTTTTTTTTAGTGAAATAATTTATCTATTAAATTGTTTATTACAAAAATAATTGTACCTATAATTTCATAAGATAATTTATGTACCGTATTTTTGGACATCTCAATTCGCTCTCACGACCTCCTTACCCCCATTTTTTTGAATGAGTGAAGCGGGCAAAAAGCAGTGTGAAGCAAAGCAAAGGGCAAAAATGTCATGAATCGTGAAATCATGGTAATGTACGTATAATTTTATAAAATAAATTCCAAATTGATGTAAGATGCTGAGCATTTCTGTATAATTCTCACACATATAATTATTTTCTTTGATACTGCTATTTTTTAATATATGTGCATTCGATTCTGAAAATGATCTTACACTTCCAGATCGATGGAGACATAGCACGTATGAATGCGATCTGCAATATTAACACTGTCGGACCGGCTAGTGGATATGCAGGCTAAGCTGGCAATTTCCGGACATATACATTCTTCTTAACCACTTTCTCCGCGTAAAATATTTATTGAACGAGTTATGTCATTTTGAAAAAGTGATAAATATCTATTGAGCGAGTTCCGTTATTTTATTATGTCTTGACGCCGGCTCTACAGTTTGATATTATGAATATTAGCATTTGCTTACACATTTTGTGTGTATGAACACATTTTTTTAGAAAATAAGAAGAAGAGAGGGGGAAGAGAGAGAGAGAGAGATCGTGGGGGGGGGGGGGTGAGTGGGAGGTTTTTGTTTTTGTTTTTGTTTTTTTTTTTTTTAATGTTGGAGATATTTTAACATCACCTGTAGGTAAGGTTTCAATAAAAAAAACAGTAAAATTTGGACCTGCAAAATTACATTATTGCCCATCATTTTTTTTTTGTGTGATAAAAGACTAAGTTGTCTTTTCACCATCTTTTAGTTGACAAAGAGGGTTTTATTAATTAGTATAGATAAGTGATAACTTATTTTCAACGGATAAAAGAGTAGAATGAAATCTTCTCAATAACCTATGGACAAATGGTGAGACGAGTTGCAATATGAATAAGCTCACACGAAACACATGTCTTGGCGCATGAAAAGAGAAGATATACCTCTTTAGGTTATTGTTATGGACATTGCATAAGTAAAATAAGGTGTTGGAAATTATCTCGTTTGCTTACCTAGCGTGAGACCACTCCATGTAATGGACTTGGACTTTGGTACTTCCAAATAGGCTAAAGACTTCATTATTGAAGAGTATGGCCTAGTGTACCTCTATAACCTTCCACGCCTCAAGCCCTCTAGCAAGCTCCGTGAAATCCACATGTCTTGGGTCATATGAGTTTGGTAGATGTTGGGTTTAAAAGAATGTGTTCAGAATGACGTGATATATTTCCTTATTTGGCATAGCATGATAATTAATAAAAATTTGTGTAAAACCTTACTTAAATACTATTTATTTTCACGGACCCCAACACTGGGTCTTCAATCCACCTGGGCTTTCGTGTGCAATTTTTGGACCCCAACAATTTCATGAAGTAAAGTTTGCACTATATCCATATGCAATATGATGCACATACGTGAAGTTTAGATAAACACGGGAAAGTAAAATTCAACAATCACAAAGTTCATCAATCGTTTAGTTACCACGTTGTTTGCTTGCAATCCTAAGAATGTCCAAAAAAAAAATTTCTTAAGAAATCACTAAACTATTTGTTGTATTGCATTTCAAAATTTCTATAATTAAAAAGAAAAAAAAAAACCTGATTTAGAGACACGAAAGTTGACACAAAGAAACCACTCATGGTTAAATTCCAAAACCGGCCTATTAAATTTATTAAAAAATTTTGACAAAAAAAAATTATTAAAAAAAAAAACAAGAAGTTCAACAGGGCAACCTTTGGAATTTCCGTGTGTCAACGAATGACGAACAAACACGTGTTCAAAAAGCTGACATGGCCTGGCCTAAATCAAAGCAGGCCCAAACGGCCCAAACCGTAAAATCTACACAAACGAAGGATTCCAGATTCTCTGACTCACCTCCGAAGAGAACGAAGAACACCCCCCTCCCCCTTTCCTCTCGGTTTCTCTCCGAGTCGCCGCATTTTTCCCACCCGAGTCATCCCTCAGTCAGAGCAATGGTCGGATTGCGCCTTCTGCTTGCTGCCGTAATCGCAGGGTTCTTATTATCTACATCCGAATCTCTGCGGTTCGAGCTGCAATCCGGTCACACGAAATGCATCGTCGAAGATGTAAAAAACAACGCCATGACCGTCGGAAAATACAGCGTCGTCAACCCCAACGAAGGTCAGCCCATGCCCGATTCCCACAAATTGACCGTCCGGGTACGCCTTGATTTCTTCAATTTTTTCTACCAAAAGGATGAATTTCTAAGTTTTATTTATTTTGGGTATAATTATCGGGTTTAATTGTATTTGTATATATGTATAGGTGACGTCACACCACGGGAACAACTATCACTACTCGCAGCTGGTGGAATCGGGGCAGTATGCGTTTGTGGCGGCGGAAGAGGGAGATTACATGGCTTGCTTCTGGGCGCCGGATCACAAGCCCCAGACGACGTTGACCATTGAATTCGACTGGAAAACCGGCGTCGCCGCCAAAGACTGGTCCAATGTCGCTAAGAAAGGCACCGTCGACGTAAGCATCTTCCTACCCTTTCTTATTTTTTGAATTTTGCATCAATTTTCAGCTGAATTTAGCTTGTTTTAATCACGATATCGCTATGGATTTAGCTTAAATACTGTTAACCGTGTAGTAATTTTGTTTACTTTTTATCTAAAACAGATTGTTAATACAAAGGATTTATGTTTAACCATTACTAGTAATTCATGCTTATCTGCTAATGCAATTGTCAATAAATCTGTTTTTATTAAATCAACAAGCTTTCCCTCGTACTTTTCTGAATATACCAAAAAGGATGGTGCTTGTTTTCGAATTCAGATCCTCTCTGGATCTCGCAGTCGGGAGAAGGACCGAGAAATCTGGACCGTTAAAAGGAGAGATTCGGACCATTGATTTGTGTGAGGAGGCTCTAATGGGGGCTGTAGGATTTTAAAATGAGCGATCCGGATTTTTCGGGCTGTCTGCTCTAGACTGCGAGATCCGGAGGATCTCGATTGGTTCCGGTAGTTAAAACTTAAAATACGGAAATTGAGGTATTGAAACATTGTTATGCCATTTTTCTGACATGCCAGGTAATGGAATTAGAGCTTAAGAAGTTGTCCGATACGGTTACGTCCATTCACGAGGAGATGCTCTATCTCCGTGGAAGGTAAGCGACTGTTCTCCGTCCTTCGAAAGTTCGAATATTTCATGGCGGAAGTATATACCTCATTTCGGCATTTTACATTTTATATGCCCAATGTCTGTTTCAGGGAAGAAGAGATGCAGGACCTCAACAGAACAACGAACTCGAGGATGGCCACGTTGAGTCTTCTTTCGCTTTTTGTTTGCTTAGGAGTCGCAGGCATGCAGTTGTGGCACCTCAAGACCTTCTTCGAGAAGAAGAAGCTTATCTAATTTATTTCGGGAGAGTTCTGTAGTTCCATCTTTCAATGCTTGTTTTGTAACATAGTTTGCAGAACATTGTATGTTGGGATACGACCGATTATCGGATCACATTGTTAGATGAAGTAGGACAACCAAATGTTCACTACAACATGTTATGTTTCGTTTGTACTTCGTTTTAAAGACTATTTACATAAAATGTTAACCGGATTTCCCGTTCCTCCGCGTCGGGTGAGAGTGAGAGTGAGAGTACACCTGTAAATCGATCTTGATCAGAAACGCGAGATTAGACATACCTGGCCTTAGAAACGGATATCTCCAATTTTGCACGATCAGCAAATTCCACAGTTTCAAAGCCGATAACTTTTTCTTCAACCACTACAGAAAGAAGAGAGAAGAAAACATATAATCCGGAGTCCCGGCCAGTATACATCTCTTCTCATAGTCACTTCAAGACTAGAACAAATTACGGTTGAAAGAAGATAAGGAGATTATCAAGTCAAAACATGAAAATTCTCATAAGTTAATTTGGACAATTTTGTAAGACGACGACATACTGTTATGCAGAAAAAAAGAGAGGAAAAATGCCGTTCACAATAAGAATCTGAAACAGAGTAGTAGAACGCTAGTCGCAACAATTACTCTCGCAAGATTTCGCAGTTTAGCCTATTCACAATCCCAGTGCAGATCTGGAACTACAAGTGAGTGGCAGAGGATCACTTTCACTTATGTACCTGGCAACGTCGATACTTTCAAATTTATGCATTAAATATGTTCCAGTGATGGTCTGCTTGTAGAGCTTTTTCCTTTACCTTCTCAAGCCTTTTGAGAATGTCCAAGAAAGAAGGCCTCTGGTTCATGTCGGGAGACCAACACTGCTCTATTAACCTGTAAAACAATCGACGGAAAGAAGTAAGCAACCCAGATTTTGAGTTTTATTGGATATATTAAAAGCATAAGGATCTTTAATTTAATTAGCAACGGAATGCCACTCTTTCGGAATGATGTAAGGAAAGAGATACAAAATGCAAAATTTTGTTGAACATGTGGACGTAGTTTTGGATTTAATTCAAAGATGGGCAATGCAAGTGGAATAACACGAACGAAGGGAACATTTTGGTTGGCTGAAAAATTACAGAATCGACTTACTCTTTCAGTTCCGGGGTGTGACCTTTTCCATGAAACAAAGGCCTGTGTCCTTCCGCCACATATTTGGCGGCTTCATAAGGCTCGTAATTCGAAAGTGGTGGGTCCCCTTCAAGCATCTGCATCAGTTGAGAGTGTTATAAATTGGGCCTGGAATTGAACAATTTGACATCTTTTCCTTTAAGGGTTAATCTGAATTTGATATCTGCAGAAACCAACTTTACCTCGTATAGTATCATTGCAAAAGAGAACACGTCAACCTTCTTATCATATCTCCGGTGCCTAAAAACTTCAGGAGCCATATAGCGGTCTTTTGTTTGTTCCGAGGCAAAACACAAAGAACAAGTTTTATTGCAATAATTTATTTTATCTAATAGTAACTCGTACTCAATATTGAACTTTTCAGAAGACACTCACAACTTCCAGTTTCGCCGGTCATCTTGTATACATCATGAGAATTCTGAACCTTGATGAGCTTGCTTAATCCAAAATCTCCAACTTTTAAATGGTCGGCACTAGAATTGACTAAGAGAACATTCCTGAGATAAATAAACAAAATTCAGAAGTACAAATAGAAAATACTGCAAGCAAGCCACATTTTCTCAGTGATGGAAACAGACTAGAGAAATAAAAATGGAAACTCGTAAAACTGTACAAATCCAAAGTTTCTTTCATCCTGTGCAGACACATCATCTAGGCCATTGCATTAATTAAAGACATTCTAGCATAAAAAATCAACTTACCTTGGTTTTAGGTCTCGGTGAATTATAACATTTGGCTCGTTGTGAAGATAAGCCATGCCTCTGGCCATGTTGAAATTTAGGAACATTAGCAAAATTGTCAAAAACAACACATTTCTACATGTTCACAAGTAAAAAGTAACCATTCTTTTTAGATTAAGAAAAGCACACATTTTCATGTGCTAGTATGATTCCAGTCTCTGCATTTTCCAAACAGCAGATGTACTGAAATTGGAGAATCTACTAATTTTATAGCCTAATTTTCGTTCAACGGAATGACAACCTCAGCCATATATCTCTGCCTGAGAAACCTCTTTCATGTCCAAAAGGGTTGCTTAAACTAAGGCAATAAGTTGATTGAAGTTTTATTTAAGTACCTGGCAATATCCAAAGCAAAGTTAATTGCCGTTGTAGGACTAAGTGCACCCTTTTCCTTGAGGTACTGATGAAGATCACCCTAAAACAGTACACTATACATTAATTAAGAAGCAGCGTCTTTGGAAGACACATTTTAAAAACCACTATCAAGAACTCTGACGGAATTCCAAACATAAATCAAATATGGAGAAGTATACCCCTCTTAAATACTCCGTTATTAGCATAAGGGGCTTCTTCTCAGTGACAGCTCCAAGAAATTGGACGATATTAGGGTGACGAAGCTTCACTAGCAAGTTAACTTCATGCCGGAAGTCTTGGCTGTATCAGGAAAGCAAAGAGCAAGTAAGAAATTTACCTTTTAATATAATGGAAATGTGGGCTAAAGAAAAATTGCTGATTGTGATTTCAATTTTAAGCATTACATTAAGGAAACCCACCTCCAGGGCTCCATAAAATTTGATATATGGAATTGATTGAATAAAGTTGTCAATTTCTAGGAACGAATGATGCATAAATTGTTTAAAGAGCCCTCTCTCGGCGAACAAAAATTTTGTTCATTTGTCAATCAAACACAGTTCATAAAATATATTAAAAAGAACGAATTATTCTTTCAAAAGAAAAAAGTTCCACAGTAACTAAGTTGTAACAATTGTTTTATCTCGCACATAAAAGTTAAGGTGGAACTTACATCACCAATCTATCACCGGAAAGAGATGGAAGAATGCGTTTGACAGCTACTGGTGTCCCACGCCAATGCGCTTTTAAAATTTCGCCAAAAGAGCCCTACAAGCAGTACACATCAAGGTGAGGCCAAATCTTGCCAAACACAGTGAGATTATGGAAATACAGAAGGAACTAGTGCAATAACACCAAATCGTGAACAGACCAAAACTACTTCAGCTAGCTAAACAAAGAATAAATCCAAAAGATCATTGGCATAAATCAGCAAGAAACTACATTCGGGAAAATAGGGTCCGACTTAATGGGTTATCTTAGCTCAAAGGAACCTACGCCTTGGAGCCTGCAAATGTTGAACAGTAACTACAAATTATAGTGGGTTGGGGGTAAATATAAAGCATGACAACTCGATTAACATTACGGAACAATTGAAACAACGCAACATCTTAAAATCCACAGACGTGAAAATCCAAGCAACAAGATTTACATAGCAGTGCATCACAAAGCAAACCGAAAACTTAAGCAGAACGATATTCTTTTAACATATATTGCAAGATTTGGCCATTCTAAAACTTGTAGATGATAAGAAATTCAGACCTTCCCTATGGTAAGTGAGCTGGAGAAGTCGAGTTCGGACGGTTCAATCTCCCAATCACACTTGTTGGGCTGAGGGGGCGGCACCGGCTTCGGTTCGAAATGGCTCCCATTTTGGCCCTGCAGCATCAATAACACTCAAAACAGAGAATCAGAGCCAATCAAACCAAACAACATTTAAAAGAACTTCACTCCATGAAATGAATTATCGCTATGGAGTTTGGACTTACATAAGACAAGCCACCGTACGATTTCAGAAGCTCAATCATCTTATGCTTCTTAGCTCCTTCAGCATCAGCCAGAGGCTGCCATCAACATTAACAAAATTAAGACCCGATTAACACATATAATCGTAATTACACACCATATGCATTGCGTTTATTTTGATTAATAAGTTAATTGAATAATTAACAAAAGATTAGGAAGAAGTACAGTGTTCTTCCATCGATCTTGGGCGTTGACATCGGCGCCATACTCAATAAGGCACTTGGCGACGTCGATCCAGCCGTGGAGCGAGGCGACGTGGAGCGGAGTGCGGTTGTCGTAGTCGCGGGCGTGGACGAGGGATTGATCCTCCTCGAGGAGCTTGCGGACGGCGACGACATCGTTGTGGTGGGCGTGCCAGAGTATGAGGGAGGTGCGGCTGACTCGGGCCTTCTCCTTCTGCTTGTCCTTGTCGGCCGTGAAAGCACACCCGCCACCGGACGAGTCGGAAGCTTCGGAGCTCATCAGTGAAGAGCGGATCGGAGTTTGGAATGTGGAATACGGATCGGCAAATGCTCGTATTTTAATTAATTTTAATTTATTATCTGTTATTTGTTGTTTTGGTGGAAACGGGAAGGTGGGGTGACTTTTGGGGATAGTCGGTTGGTTTTGTTGGTTATGTTTACTTATTGGGCAGGGAGCGCAAATATATGGGAAATGATTGTACATACAATATACTAACAGATAAAATTTTCAGTGTGGTACTATCAGTTGGACCCTTTGAACGAAAAATATCAACCAATTGTATTATGAAATTTAGTGTACTAATATATTTATGTTACAATACTTTTTATTTACAATAGATTAAATTGAAGAGGAAGATTCTTACTGTGAATAATCTATCGCTTGATACAAAATAATAGTTACATGCTCTCAACCAGAAGGCTCTTTTTATAGCTTTTCTCTCCTATACTACAGACCTTAGATCTGATTCTCAACAGCTGCTCTTTGCTTTTGCTTGGAGTCTGGGGGTAGCTCGCTACCCCTTCCTTCTAATCCTTCTACTTCCCTTCCATCTCCTCTTACCATATCCCAGCCTCTCTTCCTTTCCCTTTTCCAACCTTCATTTCCAAATTCAACTTTTTCTCCTTTTCTGTTTCCTTTTTAGTTTTGTGTTGCTTTACTTTTGGCCTTTTGTTTCGGATTTCCTTGAGTTTTGTCTCAATTCTTCTGAGCTTATCTCATATTTGGGCCTTCATGCACTTTCTTGCTCTGATGCTACTTTCTGTTACGTATCCTCAACCATCAACCACTGCTACTCGGCCTGGGTGCTCCTCCTCGGCGACATGCTTGGGTTTTGGGTGGCTATTAAAGTGTTATTAGCACTATTTAGTGGGATTATATGATGGCTTACTGCGCAGGTGGCTTGCTCACCTACATTTTTTGTTAATCTAATTGTTTCGTTGGTTCGTTCTCTTGGTGAGGGGTGGTCCTGCGATGGAGACACATTTGAATTTGTGGTGGCTAGTGGTTCCTCTCCAACTTTAGGGTTTTCTTTTGTTTCTTTTTAGCTGGCACTTTTTAGGTATTTCCTTTGTATTTTCTAGGCTTGAATTTAGGTTGTGGACTACTTTTTTGTCTCTCTTGACACACCCCGACCTTGGAGGGTCGAAGTGTGCTGGCCATCATCGTGAGGTGACGTAACCATAAGGATAAGTGATGTGAAAAAGTGAATAAATTTGAAACTAATTAGAGCTAATAATACTAAATAGTGAAAGAGTGCGCAATCGTGGGAATAATCTACTACAATTATTCAAAGCTTAATAGACAGTGCGGCGACCAAAGAGTAGTCAAAATCGCTAGAGTACACTTATTACACAATAGTGATAAGTTCGTACGTCTAAACCGAAGGTAATGTCCGAACTGCTGAGATTCCTCGAGTGCCACAAAGAGTACAGCTATCTAAGTCCTGGAGGGGCGAAAAACAAAGTTGAGTGGGTCAGCAAAACAATGCTTATAAGAACACTTTTATTTTCGAATATACTAACCCCTCGCCATAAAATAAGTATAATTTCCTTAAAACATACTACGTAGGTATGTAAACAATAATACAACAGCATTATAACCAGAAATATGTCGAGTCATGATATATCAAATGACACAGTAATATAATCATGTGATAATCAAGTATAACTAAGTGCTTATCCATCTAAGCTGACATGAGTTCGAATAGATAATCTCTAACACGAACAAGACTGGGTGTAATCAATACGCTCTAGTACTATGATCACGTGAAGGTTGGTGCAGAAGCACGGTCACATACAAGTCGAATTGCCTAATGTAATCTACCTGACAAGACTGGCACCTAACTTGGATCCAAGGCGAGCAAATGGTGCGGATGTGAACATACATGTGAAGGACTGGCCCTGGCCTTAGGGCGAGTACTAACACCGGGGTGCAGCAGATGAGCATGTATAAATATGTATGAATGTCATGACAGTAATATCTCATCCATATAGCAACATTTATCACAATTTATACCACAATAATGAATACTTGGAAATATAAGCGTAAAAGTGAAGTAACTATGTATTTAGGGAAGCTATAAATATGTATAGGTATAAAATGAAAATGCCCACTCACAAGTACATCGCTAGGTACTAGCCTCCGAGCCTAGCCTGGCTGGAAATGTGCCGACGAGGACGTTGGGCCCTTAAGGGGAGTGGATTGTTAGATCCCACATCACCCAGGAGAGAGGATCCTCTATGCCTTATATGTACATGCCCACCTCTAATTAGCACGATGTCTTTTGGGAGCTCACTAGCTTCAGAGTTCATCGGAACTCCGAAGTTAAGCGAGTTCACGCGAGAGCAATCCAAGGATGGGTGACCCATTGAGAAGTTCTCGTGTGAGTTCCCAAAAACAAAATCGTGAGGGTGTGGTCGGGGTCTAAAGCGGACAATATTGTGTTACAGCGGAATCGAGTCTGGGATGTGGTCGGGGCTAAAGCCGGGATGTGACAATTTGGTATCAGAGCCAATATCTGGCCAGAAGTGTGCCAACGAGGACGTTGGGCCTTAAGGGGGTGGATTGTTATATCACACATCGCCCAAGGGAAAGGATCTTCTATGCCTTATATGTACATGCCTACCTCCATATAGCACAAGGCCTTTTGGAAGTTCACTGGCTTCGGAGTTCATTGAAACTCTGAAGTTAAGCGAGTTCACGCAAGAACAATCCCAGGATGGGTGATCCACTGGAAAGTTCTTATGTGAGTTCCCAAAAACAAAACCGTGAGGGCATGGTCGGGGCTCAAAGCGGACAATATCGTGCTACGGTGGAGTCGAACCCGAGATGTGGTGGGGGCCGGGGACTTAATTGTCTACCTAATTGTGATAAATAAAGTTTAATATATTACGTGTCATAAATGAGACTGTTCATTTTTAATTGATATTTAAAAATCATTTACGTAAAAAAACTAAGAGCATCTCTAAATGAGACGTCAAAATTGCCACATAGGCATATAACAGTAAAAAAATGGCAGCAAATTCTCTCCAAACTAGCCTTCAGTTTCTTAGGTGACGCTGAGTCATTTGAAGGTAAAGCCTTTTGCTATCAAATTTGACAGCAGATGTCACAGCTCGTCCCCAATTATTTTTATCGATGGTGTGAAATGACTAAATTGCCCTTGAGCTTGTTGGTGGTAGTCTGTGTTATTGGGCTAAGGATTTGGACCAATTAAAATCTTTCCTAAGTGTTTGGACCCATGTAGGACTTAAGCTTTTGTTTGTTTTGTTAAGCATATTTATTTTACACCTAGTCTTGTCGTACAGACCACTTTAGGTGGTTCCGACTCGTGTGCAGGATTTGATATGATGGAGATTGGTTATGAGCTATAGACTCAGCCGTGTAGGCCACGTTAGGTGGATCCGACTGATATGATATCTGGCATTGATATATTTTAACTAGATTACTTATGGCATTTCATTGAGATACTTTGGCATGGTATATTTCTATGGATTTTCATCCTGAGCATGATTTTTGATATAGCATATATATATATATTATTTTTCTGGGAAATTATACAGGTTTTACGACGAGGGGTTAGCGCTTTTGATAAATGAAATGATTTTGAAAAGTTTTGTTTTTGCCCACTCACACTTTTTGTTTTGCACCCCTTCAGGTTTTAGGTAGAAGTGCTTTGGTGGCTCACGGGGATTTCGACGGTGGTTCTGACAGAACATTACAAATGTAGGATCACCTTTGGATGTTGTATAATTAGTACTTGTCCAATTGGACGGCACTTAGGCTATTTATGCTCTAATTGTGTATTTCACACTTAATCTCGCACTAGCACCTTATTTTAGCTAGTACTTTTAGTAGTTTGGTTTTTATTCACTCGTATTTCTATATATCAGTATTGCTTCCGCACTGTGCACATGGTTACGTCACTCTCACGTGACGGCTAGCACGCCTTGATTTAGGTCGGGGTGTGTCAGCAGATGTCAAATTTATTAAATAATATTTTAATAAATTAATATAATATATAATAAATGTTGTTATATTTTTGAAATATTTGATTGGTTGCTTTAATCATTGGACTCCACAAAAAAGATAAAAAAATTTATTAAATGATATTATTATTTGACATATTAAAGTGGAGCAAAATATTGTACAAAATGTCAAATTGCCACATAAGCTATCAACTATCATTTTGATGTTTAAAATTTGACATCTCCAAATAGAGATGCTCTAAGAGGCTTTTAGATGGGCTTAAATAAGATTATTCTTACATCATAGCCTGAGTAGTTTTATACTTCTGAATTAGATCCCCCTTATAAAACACTAACCACATTATCTACAATAATATCCATAGATTTTGCTATTTGTTACAAGCTTGCCATTTTTTCTTACTTGACGTCGGTAATGCTAGATAACTGTATCCCTTACGTGGCTCCTTGAAAAAGGGACAACACAATAGAAACATAGAAATCTAATGAAAATGGCTTGAAAGTTTTGAGTTTTAACTTTTAAAGATAAAGACAAAATAAAGGGTAAAGTGAATAATACCAGGATTGACTTTTTAGTGCAAAAATGTGTTTTTCGTTAAAGTGAACAGTACTGGAAACTTTTCGTTAAAATTCCTAAACATTCCCTTGACACAAGGGTATTATAGTAAAAAACAAATAGCTAATCTAAAAGGGAAAAATAAATAAATATTCTTCACTTGTAGTCAGAGGTTTTAGGTTTGATTTTCTACAAATGCGAATTTGAACCACATTATTGTTAGCTCATTGTGAGGCTAAACTCACTCCCTCCGCCTTAATGTCGATAATATAATATGTTCAAAGAAAAAGAAAAAAGTGTACAGGTAAGGAGTTGTCAATTTACCATGTGAACTTAAATTTTAACCCGTTACTCCCCTAATTTTTTTTATAATTAACCAATTTTCTCTTAATTTGAAATTCCCCCTGAACTTTTATAATTTGACCAATTTCCCCTTGAATTTTAATTTATCCCCTAAATCCTAAAATTCAAACAAAAAAGTGTACGGGTAAAATAGCGGAACAGAAGAAGAAGAAGAAAAAAACCAATATGTTGGGCACACCTTTTTGCAATTATGAAAGTTCATGTGATTACTTGGTTAAATTAAAGTTTATAAGAGAAATTGACAGTTTCTTATAAGTCGTAGGAAGAATCGACAATGCTTTAATTATAATAATGTGTAAGCAGTTGCTTTGACATTTGTGTGCACCAAGTAT
The DNA here is from genome assembly GCF_041283825.1 of Pyrus communis. Taxonomy (NCBI): domain Eukaryota; kingdom Viridiplantae; phylum Streptophyta; class Magnoliopsida; order Rosales; family Rosaceae; genus Pyrus; species Pyrus communis. The sequence goes on along the minus strand of NC_142580.1, from coordinate 3,862,871 downwards.
TTATGTGTGATTCTTTTTATTTTATTGAGATCCAAACAAGCTAGTAAAGAAAAATAAAAAAAGTGACTTGGCTTTATGGCTTTACTTTTTCAACGGAATCGCATTCCTTTCTCACCTTGTTTTATCTTTTGGCGTTGCGTTGGTGTGCCACCATGTGAATCATGTTATTGCTAATGTTTCCAATTTGCGATTATATTCATTGAATTAACTCCGCCGCCAGATGGGTGGGAACTTGGTGAGAAATTTTAGATGTGGCATCGCACATTGTATAGTAGTCGACGTAGTTGATATTTATAATTTGGGAAATTTTATTTGAACCCTCGTAATCTTTTTCTACATTTAAATTATTTTTTATATCTATATTATTTTTAATTAAAGGATTAATATTTTTTTAAACCCAATTTTATTACCTAGACTACCTTCCTAAACCCAATTCAAAATGTAAATTTATCTTTGCACCCATTTAAAAAACGAAATCACAAATTGAAAATTTGATTGAAGTTTGTATCTGTGCACCACGGGAAACAGATCTCCAATGTGTTCCTGAAAAGTTTGAATCTGTTGAGGAGTATGTTAGAATTTTTGATCAGCTTTTGTTTAAAGAATGTCACCTAGGATAAATTAACAGAGGGTATTTCTAAAGATGCTCATATGATTGTTCGTGTAAGAAGCATAAAGGAGAAGGAGAGAGAGATGTCCCATGTCCAATTTGTTTCCTCCTACTTTAGTGATACATCTGGGTACAGATTTTAGAAATAATGAAAACAAAATTGGCTAACCATGTATACAAGGTTGGCCAATGGCCAGTATAGCTACAGTACCTATGCTTTTTTCATGGCTCTATGATTATGTGAACCGACTAAAGTTTAACTTTTGGTGGTTAGGGTGGTACGATGTAATAGCCCTTCAAGTTGGTGAATGCAAGTAGACATTGAAAGAGAGGATGTGGCAACTCTCTCAACTCCAATTCTTCTCTATATATACATGTCGACAAGGGGTCAATAAATTCAAGAGGCAAATAATTATCATTCATCCATAAATCCATGTCGGCAAGGGATTAAAACTTCAAAATCATGATCCATCGATAAAAAAAACTTGTCTTTCTCTATAAGAGTTATTAGGATTTTAGTCGAAACAAATGTAGGATAAACAAGAAGTGATAATAGGGTTTAATTATAATGTGTGGGTTTATTGAGACATTTTAATTTTATTATTAATTTCATCTTATACTTGATGGTAATTGTACAAGAGGGTAAAAAGGACAATTAACATTTAAAATTTAAGTTGTGTGTAAAAAGAAATTACATGGATTCAAGTAAAATTTTCCTTATAATTTTAGGGTAAGTGGCGAAACCAAAATTTTAACTTAGAAAAGCTCCAAAAGTTTTAATCTAAAACGCTCTTCTGATTTCACAAAATTACTTTGTTGCGTGGTGAGCAACCGAACACCATCGTTTGAATATGGTATAATGTCATCCCCATCATCCTCTTCCATAAACCTAAAACCGAGCCTCTTGCCTGAACTCCACAGGAGCTGCCAAACCTCAAATCAAACCCGATGAAGGGAATTAATGTTACAAGATCGAAGACTCAAAGTTATATACGACCGACGCATACAATAATTCAGTATGCGAAATGCAATCGAGACAATGAGCGTTGAACAACCCCAGAACTTACAATGAATATATATAATATACAGTTTAGAGATCCAGGGTATGTATATGAGTTGCATAGAAGAATGCTTTCTTAGACAAATATTCAGTTCCAGGCAGGAATCGAGTACTCTTTATGGTTCTTGTTCGTCTTCAAGCGAGCGCTTTCGAGCCCTAAGGTTGAGCTCCAGGCTTTGAGGCAGAGGAGGGCTTATTCCGCGACGGAACAGAACTGCTAAAGCTCGCATTTTCTGGCAGAGATCGAATACCTAAAGTTAATACACAACGAAACAATAGTTAGAATTCAGCAAAAAGTGCATCCATCATCGTTCAATTACAATTTCGCGATGCTAAAAAGGTCAAATTTAGAGACGGGTCTATGTTTCTTACTGATGAGGCCTCTATTTCTGCAACACCTTCACAACCTTTACCTCCTCCTTGCAACAAGTCACAATACCTTACAGCTTCGTTCTCATCCTCGAAAACCTGCAAATTCCGTTGAAATTTCAAAAAATATGCAACCGTAGATACAATAAGAGAGATTTATTAATCCCTACGAGATGAAAACTTCACACGACACCAACAATCCAAGCATTTACACAATTGGCAAGAAGAAGAGAGAAAAATACTTACAAGCACTCCATCTCTAATATCCTCCACAAGCATCTGGAACTTTGTCTCGTTCGTCGGCTGCTTCTTTTGATTCCACTTCCCTCTTTTTGAGAACAGTTTCCCAAGCTCCGTTTCAACTTCACTGTCACATATAAACCACCAATATTTCACCACACCTAGTGACTCATTGAGGCCACAAATAACAAGAATTAAAGCCTACCAAAGAGAAAGGTAACAGACACACACAGAAGAGAGAGTGAGCAGAGGAAGGAGACCTGCGATTTCTTCGGGTTTTCATGGTGCACAACTGGTTTTCCCTTTGGGTTAATACATACACAGGCTTGGAACGTCCTCTCCAAGGGTTGGCCTCCAATACTGAACCAAGATTTGTGTACACAGAGATTAAATCACATTCATCCAACACACAACTAATGTGATGGTAACGCTCATCAGCACTCAAGGTGGTGAGAAAAAAGCACCATAACTCGGGATGCTACAGTGACAGTATCGTGCACTACACTAATATCCCAAGCCAATGAGAGATTTGTTAGTGTGCCCGGAACATAGACACATATGTCATATGTCATTATACAAGCAGAGGGGCGCATGAAAAACAAATTCCTTCCACTTGTTTAATGACATATGGATATGGCAATACTACCACGTGTTCCGAGCACATTAAAAAATCTCTCCACCCCAATTATGCACAACGATAGTATACAAAAGCCAATCATGCATCGTCATACACGAGTTTTCGCAACTCTTTCATTTGCATTGCATGTTTATTCAATTTTTGGAAATAAGAAAAAACAGAGTATAGATCATGTGTGAATCAAGTTAAGTTTCTATATCATATAACACTAATTTAAGCAAATGAATCACGAATTAACAAACAAATAAAGCACGATTAATAGTTAATTAACTTAATAATCGCTCAAAAAACTCACAATCACCAAAATCTCAATTCTCAAACGGCTGAATAAAAGCAGGAGCAGCCATGAACTTAATTCGTACCATCGTAGCTGCTGGAATCGAAGGTCTGCTGGAGGTGGCGGCGCATGTCGTAAGCACGAGACGACACGCGTTTCACGAACTCGTCGGACGTGGAAGGGATATTACCGTCGAGGTGAAGCGCTTTCTCCACCTGCTCACTTCCGTCGTCGTCGTCGTCGTCGCCATCCTCCTCGTCCTCCTGCGCAGTGCCGCCGCCGCCGGACGGGCACACGAACCTCCTTCTGGAATAGGGAGAGCACGGCACACCGAATACAGAGGAGGAGGAGGAGAATCGGCAGAGACTTCGATTGTGTAAGCTGCCGAGCGAAGAAGAATAAGGGGGAGGCATCCGGCGTCGCCGTGGACAGAGAGGGTTGGTGACTACGGAGGGAAGCACTTTTACCGATGAGAGAGAATCCATGGATGATTCTCGTTTGGGCTGTGAAATAATAAAATTGAAAACAAAATCTGGTTCAAAATTGCAAGTATGTATGGGTCAAATCCCTCTCCCTCTCTCTCTGGGTTGGTCCGGTTCGGTGGGTGGTGGGTGGTAGGTGGTGGCTTAGAAGGTGAGACAAGGAAAGGAAGGAAGGAAAATTTGGGTTGTGAATCTCAAAGAATCTGCCTGAGGGATATTTTTTCTTCTCTCCGGTCCAGTCTTTGGAGCTCTCTGTCTGTGTTGTGCTGGTGGGTCCAGGAGACTTGGTTCCTTGGTTGAAACGGGACTATGTTTGCGGAATTCGAATCTCTTTGGATCAGAAAATTCGAGACCTTAATTCCTGTGAAAGAGAAAATGAGCACTTAACTTGTGTAAGCGAAATGGGTCAATAAAAACTTCAGATTCTTAATGAAGACTTGCAGATTTTATTTGCGTAGTCTGAATTACTTGATCTTTGAATTTTCAAACACTGAGATACAACAAGATCTACGTATGTTTGGGCACCTATTTGTTCGTGATTAATTAAAGATTAAAAAAAATATTATTTAACTTATTTACCAACAAAACGCGTTAATGCGTAATCGTAAAATTATACAAGATCTTACTAAAAACAATTCAACAAAAACACTTACATTATGACAAAAAAATTACTTCCTGACATTTGCGTATGTAAGTTGTCAGTTGACTAAGAAAGTATGCAACTACATACTTAAACGTTAATCACAATCCCTTATTAATTAATGTTCAACTAATCCAGATTAAGAACCTCTAAACATAATTAAAACAACTCGATGTGTTTTCTATCGCCATCGCCATGCATGCAGAACTGGGAGTATTGCTTGGTCCTGGCCAAATCAAACTTCGATATTTAGATATTAAGATCGTAACGAATCCAGATGTTTTTTTGGGGTGACGAGTTGACAAGTACATGATCGTCATGCAAGTGGACCTCGCAATATTTATTGTTCTTGGCACAATCATACTCCTGACGGAGTACCGGGAATTTTCTGGTACTCCACCGGCTGGGACTGGGCGTCAAGAGGCTGCCGGTGGGGAGCAAGGCAGCACCGCAATTATACGGCGGAACATCTTGGAACCATCCCGCACACATATCAAAATTAGCTGATAGAAAAAATGACATATTTTTCTTTTGATGCCCCTCACTTGAAAGGGTAGGAAACGGAAGAGGATCGAGTTCCGTTGGTTCACAGTAAATATCTATATAACCCGTAGCGTGTTGCCGTTTGAAGGCTTCCCCGAAGTAGTTTTTTAGGGAAAAGTGGTGTTCTTGGGCTCCAAGGCAACTCCACGCGCCGCCTACGGTGTCCGGGAGTAACATTACCGACGAGAAAATCATCAGGCATACCAAACGAGCCGTTATATTGTTATTCGCCATCGTATTCAGTCCGACAAAGTCCGACGTAATGGAGTTGTTGATGCGAGCATGCTTTGTTTATTAACGTGCTATGAGGAAGAGGTATGCTCATTAATCTGCTTGAGTTAACGGTTTAAATTGAGTAAGACATTCGTCAACTACTAATTTTGATTTAAACAGCTTTTCAATACTCTCGTTTGCTTCTTAATCTATACGTTTTTCTTTCTTTCTTCGTTTTAATTAAATATTCACTAATTAAAAGGGTGATTTATACTTTAATTAAATGTAAACAGATATTCAATTGCGCAACGTTAAGTACGTATTAATTGAAACATTTTCGAGTAAATATAAAAAAAGACTAATGACAGAGTACAATACGGGGAGAATATGATAAGAACGTGATTCATAATTCAGGCAACAAAGCATATACAGATACAACATTTTGAATAGAGATAAAGTTACCAGTACCAGAGATGGTATCCGTTAATGAGAAAGCTTAAAGTATAGAATAAAGAGGATTGCAACGATAAGAGCTCCGATAACTGAGCCGATGATCCATTTATGCTTCGTCATCCTCCGCGACATGGCAGTTAAAACTCTTTTACTCTTGTCAATGGCGTCATCTACTGCATTAAGCTGCAAAAGAAAAAGGAGAACACACACAGATTAACAAATTCACTAATGCAGCTGCCTTGTTCGCATTGTATGTCGGATTTCAGAGGACTATCGCCACATTATCTTGGGTTTTTGGTGCACTACCAGGGGAGTTATGAGCTCCACTTCAAGTATAAGATCTTTGGTTCCTCAACAAGAAAGTTTAGGAATGAATCTGGTTATGAAATGTGTGAAAGACATTGAAGAGAAACTCCATGAATTCGACATCAGGAAAGTCGAACAGAAGTCTAAGTGACAATGAACCTTAAGCAGAAACGTGATTAAAAAGTTAAAACTTACTTTTAGATGGGAATGCAGGAGAGTTTCCCGCTGTTGATGCAAATCTTGGAGAATGGAGACACCAAGCTCTTCAGTTTCCAATATCGTTCTTCTACTCTGTGTGATTCTATCACTTGATGCATTCAATCTCTCAACAGACATTGTCATTCTCTCTCTTTGATCAGAAGAAACCTGTTTCATTGTCCATAAATCATCAAGAAAATTTATTGTATTCTACCAAAGAAAAAGCAATGGAAGATAAACATTACATCTATCCTGTAAATAGTACACCGAGAATAAAAGAAAACGGCCTAGTGGAAGCCGTTGTCATAAATCAAGACGAAAGGTATGCAAGAACGGGCACCCTAGGTAGTTGGGAATTAGATTTCAATTACAGCATGTCAAGCATAAATGTGTAAAATTAATCGAATCAAATATGCTTTGGTAAAAACTTCTCAAACAAGGAAGTGTACAATGTCCAATGAAAGTGGAATGATCCAAACAGCGTCCATACTTACCACATGTGGATCAGCCATTCCTGCCTCCAGCAGTTCGTCCCGAGCAGCCTGACTGGCATCAGGCGATGCAACTCTTTTGATTTCCCTTTTCAACTTATTGAGATCAGATTTATACTCCCTTAGCTTAGCAAGAAGCACCGCCTTCACGCTCGGCTGCAAGCTTCTGGCTTCGAGGTCCATTTTCCGAATCTGAGAAAACAAATCACATCACTCGTTCGCATAAACAAACAAGGAACGTATATAAGCCCCAGTAGCTTTCCAGAAAAAGCAAAAACAAGTGAAATTTGTATGTTGTGCAGCAATTACCAAAGCTTCGGCATCATCGAGACCAATTTTAATCTCAGAAAATTTCTGCTTCTTCTGCTCTGCAATTCGCATTGATCAAAACCAATCCATTTCATATAATGATCAGAACTACCCAAAAACGATCGGATCAAACACACGATGGCTTAAAGGACCGGAATTGCACAAAGCAACCCAACAAACAATTGAACAAAAAACTACCCAATAAACCCCCAAAAGAAATCCCTCAATTAATGTTACTAAATTACTAATTGATTAATAAAACACATAATTAAGAAGATTTGGAGCTAATCTCACAAACCCACGTCACTAAATCGGCAGAAAAAGGAATAACAGAACAGTACCATAGTCGGGAAGAAGGGCGGCGGAGTTGGATTTTCGCGAGAGGTTTGCGGAGAGCTCGCAGTACTGACGCTCGTAGCCTTCGAATACCTCACTCATCTCGGTCACTGCTTTTACTGCCCGGCGCAGAAATTTGGTAATTCAATTGGGAATTTGGGAATCGGGAAGGCAACGATCTGGGCTTTGGAGGATCGGGGGTTGTCCTCAACGTCGAAGTTCAGATTTTGGTCTATACCGAAATCCAGATTCGACTTGGAAAGGCTCCGTGAAAAATAAACAGACGTCTACTTCTCACTCTCTCTCTAACTATCTATCTCTCTTTTCGTTCTCTTTTCGTTGACAGTTAAAAGACGTCCGTTAGATTCCGGAGTTTCAACGTCTTTATGCCATTTTTTGCCCTTGTGACGCTGCGTTTTGATCATTTTGACAACACAACAAACCACGGTAAAAGTAGTCTCAATACAAGTTCCTTTTGTGGTAAAAGGATCCGAACCTTAATGTCCATAACCTCCTCATCAAGCAATCTGGATAGCTAATTGGTGTTCAAGTTAAATCAAGACATATGTGGTGGGCTAGGAAAATAAATTAATAGAAACCGTTGGATTTAATTTGTGCGATCCAAATTGTTTGATAAGAAGACTCCCGACACTAAGGTCCGGTGCGGATCCTCTTCCCCTTTTGTGTTGAATGAAATTCTCCAAATGGTAGAACCTTCCAAACTCACAAGTACAATTTAGTCTAAAACAACGAAAATAAAGGACTACTGCTGGGATATCACAGAATTGACTCAAAAGTATAACCAAAAGAAATAAAGCGACGGCAGGAAACAGCCTCCTTGACCATACAACCTCACGCCATTATCTTCGCAGACCTCACGTAGAGGCTGTCCACGACCTTGCCGATGTTGGATATGGTCTCCAACGTTGCAGGGTATATTGCGTCTGTCTTGGGATCGTCAAAGATGATGAGGCATCCAGCGCCCTGGTCCAAAGTCCCTGCAAACTTCTTGTCCAAAATCATCTGAGACAGTTTCTTCTCCACATGGTCGATTGGCAGTTCAATCAGTTCTGCAATGTGAGCAATCTCCACCCTTGAGAAAGGCTCGATCAACCTGCAGAGATTCTGTTCCAACAGAGTGTCGTACAGGGAGGAGAGGTGCCTGTGGACAATAGGGTCTTCCTCTAGCTGTGCCTTGAAATCACGAAGAGCAGTCTCAAAAAGCTTCAAAGAACGCTTCGAGTGAGCATCAGCAACCGCTTTCATAGCATCCAGCTCAGGTCCCAAGTACTGCAGGCCCGCTTTTGATGATATTATACCTGCCACATCATCAGCCTGGCTCACCATAATTTTGCACAGCAACATATACTTGAGGCTAAATACAGCCCGAGGATCTTCAAGAGCATTGAAGGCTTCAAATGCTTCAAAGAAATAACTGTATGCAGTCTTGTAGTCCTTCTCTTCTGCATGAAGGATCCCGCTCTGCAAATCAATAGTTCCTTGCTGAGCTGGAGGCACATATATAGAATTGGCGGCTGTTCTTGCAGCTGTGAGTGAAGCCTTGGCTTTAGGGAGATTTCTCAAAGAAAAGTGGAGCTTACTCTCCAACAAATCTATGTCCACAAGGAGAAGCTTGTCATCTAGCCTTCTCACTTCCTTGATCAAGCCTGATAGGAGAGTTAGTGCTTCCGAAAACTCTTTGCTTTCCATCAAAAGAGATGCAAGCCTGGCCTCCACTCGCTGTCTAAGGAAAGTTCGCTTCTCAGCACGGGTCCACTGCACCATTTCTTTGCAAAGGGAAATCTGAAGTTCTGACGTGTCTGGTATCTTAGCAAGTGCATCAATAATAATGCGGACAATTTTTGCAGTTTTCGCCTTGGGAATCAAGTTAAAAAAAGGCCTCAACTGAGTGAGAAGGTTACGAAGATCATCTGCCCGATTTTCTTGTCTTAGAAGATCCGAAAGATTTGTGATGGCCTGCTCCTTTATCCGTATAGCTTCAGGAGATGCTGATGGGTTTTCAAGAACGCGATAAAGAATAGAGATGGATTCAGATGGAGCGTTGGCCTCTAAAGCCTGAGCAATCGAATCAGTAGTTGCTGGGAGATACGATGAAGACATTCTCAATGCTTTGAACTATCCAAGTCCTGCAGAAATGGAACAGACCAAAATATTAAAATCATATAGCAAATTACATCAGGCAATAAATATCAAAATTAAAGCGGGATCCGTTAGGATCCCAAGAAGTAGCAAATCTCTTATGAACTCTGACGTGCTGGGTGAATTTCCTTTTAATAATAACACGCAAAGAAAGATGTTAGTTAAACTAAATTCTACAGCATCACAAATATATCTAGCTGACCCAGTTAAACTTTCGAGAACCCATGAAATCTTTAATCAAGTAAGATCTACATGGCTAGTCTATAGTTTCTTGTTCATCTGCTTATTTATATCTTTCACTATGACGCACCAAAGATAATCGATATCTAGCACCACAAAAGCATACTTAGTATATCGCTTTGTCAACATCACAAACTGGGGTTTTAATAACATTTGGTAATCTACAATATAACTTCGTGAGCTAACAATAATGGCATCCTGCAGATTTCAAGGTTCAACTTTGCTTCAAGTACTCAGACACCCATTAATAAACAAAATTCAAACCGAAAAGAAAAAAATCGAACTCGAACGCCAACGAACAAACATAACAGTAAAAATGGAACAAAATCAGGGAGAGTGATGATTAAAGATAGTACAAATTCAGCAACACATCAACATTCGAGCAAAATCGGATGAAAATAGAGTAAAAACATACTACCCACAGATATAAACGCAACGCAAGTCGGAGACGAGAAAACCCCTAAAATTCTAGCAGAAAGTAGATATGAACATCAAATATTTGAAATTGAGGAAAGCCCTAAAAGTAGAACGTATCCCTAATTTGAAAAATACAAAAAATTAAACCTAAATTCAGAGAATTTCAAGTAAATGAGATCGCAGGAAAGAGAGATTACCCGGTTGACCTAGGGATTTTGACGAGCTTGAAGAAATAGCGAAGGCGATGCGGAGAGGATGACGGTTTGGCGAGCAGCCTAATTTGTGAAGTCCCAACTCTTAAGTAAAGGCTCGGCCTTGCGAATGGGAGTCTCTTTTTTCTCTCTCTCTCTCTCTTCTTCTTCTTTTATTTTTTTTATTTTTTTTAATTCAATTAGAAAATAATGTGGTTCAAATTCGTTTTTAACGATAATCATACCTAACATTTCACTTACAATTAAAGAGAAGAGCCATTAGACCTATTAAATGACTCTCTCTCTCTCTCTTTTTAATTTCTATTTTTTTTTTCAGTGGTATGCTGTGTGTAATTTATCTAGAGGACAGCCGTATGGAATAAAGCCTCCTGCCGACCAAAAAATTTGCCCTTTTCTTTTTTCTCAAGAAAGAAATAAAATATCAAATTTAAATAAATGCAGGGGTAAAAGTTAAATAACAAAATAATAGTGCTTAAAAAATAAAATATAGAAATAATGCGGAAAAAAGTGTAGAAAAATTAAAATGCAACAGGAATATGGTAGCGTCTCGGACGAATGGTACGGTGTCATCTAATTTATTTTTTTAATGTTTTATTTATGACAATGTATCATTAGATTAAAATGTTACAGCGGCTCCAAAGAGTCAAGAGGAGTCTCTCCCTACTTTTGGGCTAATTGCCAGGTAAAAGCCCCAAACGATTGTCGTTTCAGATTGCAGCCCATGCTGATCTTGGGCTGGGCTATAACATTTTTTAAGCTCTTCACTGATTTGAACCGACCAAAAGAAGAAATATTGACCAAAGAAAAGAAAATTAATGTAGATGAAGTGTAGATCCAAAATAAAAGTTGAATGAAAGGTTCTCATCTCCTTTTCTTTCACCAAAATTCGTCTCTTCCTTGATGAATGCTTCCCTTCTTGCATCGGTTTCTATAGAGGAGATCAAGGAGGCGGCTTTTCAAATGGGGAGATTAAAGGCCCCGGGCTTGATGGATTTCAAGGAATTTTTTACCAGTTTTTTTGGGATAATCTTATGGGTGAAGTCAATGGGTTCGTTCAGAAGCTTATGTAGGGATCTGTTTTTCCAAACCACATCAATTCCACGCATGTTGTACTCATTCCGAAAGTTCCTAATTTGGAGTCTATTTCCTAGTTTCTTCCCATTAGCCTCTGTAACTACTCGTACAAAATCTTGTCCAAAGTGTTGGCTAACCGCCTTCGTTCCTTGTTGCCGGAGTTGATTTTCCCTTCACATAATGCTTTTGTTTCTGGCAAGCAAATATAAGACAATATTGGCATTGCCCATGAGCTCTTCCATTTCCTTCGGACAAGACGCACAAAAGCTAAATTTGAGCTTGGTATTAAATTAGATATGCATAAGGCTTATGACAGGGTTGCATGGGTTTTATTAATGGCAGTCATGGAGTGAATGAGATTTGATCAACAATGGAGGCATTTGATATTCGGTTGTCTTTCTTTGGTTGATTTTGCTATTCTGGTTAATGGTTAGCCTGTCGGAAGTTCACTCCCTCACGAGGCCTTCGTCAAGGTGATCCACTCTCCCTATATCTTTTCTTGATTGTCAGTGAGGTGTTTTCCTCATTAATCTTGCGCGCCTATGAGGATAGGTTGATTTCTGGGGTTCAAATTAATCCCCATGGGCCTGTAATCTCCCATCTTTTCTTTGCTGATGATACACTGTTCTTTTTAAAAGCTAATGTGGAGAATTGTAATAATTTGGTGAAGCTCATACAAGACTACTACATGGCCTCCAGACAGTAACTTAATTTCCATAAATCTAGCGTCTTTTTTTGTGCAAATGTCTCAACGACCTTGTCAGAAGAACTTGGCAACATTCTAGATATGCCAATTGTTGATGATCTCGGGACTTATCTTAGTGTGCCGGCTATGTGGGGACGATCTAAGCGAAAACGATTAAATTATATTAAAGAGCGGATTATGGGGAAACTTCAGCGATGGAAATAAGAAACCCTTTCACAAGCGGGTCAAGAGGTTCTGATCAAGGTAATGGTTCAAGCTATTCCGACTTATTTGATGAACCTGTTTAAATTCCCAGCTACCATTTGCAAGGAACTGGACTCTGTAATTCCTAATTTTTGGTGGGGGCCTGATGCGAGGAGGAAACACATTCATTGGGTCTCTCAGGTTACTCTCGGACTTCCTAAGGAAAATGAGGGGATTGGGTTTAGGAACTTCATGCATTTTAATGATGCACTTCTGGCAAACCAGTGTTGGAGGCTTATCCATGAGTCAGATTCACTACGGGCACATGTCACATCCCAACTCGGACTCCACCACATCCCAAGCTCGACTCCGCCGTAGCACGATATTGTCCACTTTGGGCCCCGACCACGCCCTCACGGTTTTGTTTATGGGAACTCACACGAGAACTTCCCAGTGGGTCACCTATCCTGGGATTGCTCTCGTGCGAACTTGCTTAACTTTGGAGTTCATCGAAACTCCAAAGTTAAGTGAGTTCGAGTGAGAGCAATCTCAGGATGGGTCGCGCAATCCCAGGATGGGTGACCCACTAAAAAGTTCTCATGTGAGTTCCTAGAAACAAAACCGTTAGGGCGTGGTTGGGGCCCAAAGCGGACAATATCGTACTATGGCAGAGTCGAGGCGGGGATGTGATAGCACAGGTTTTGAAAGCCTGTTATTTTCCCCACTGTTTTTTTTATTTTTTTTTATTTTTATGCTAAATGGGGTGGACGAGCGTCTTGGGTTGCTGACTCGAAAGATGGTTTATTGGATTGATGGTGAGGGACTCTGTAGGTGCTTTCATTACTACTCATAAGTTGTCTATCCAGGCTTATACTGTTATGGTTGCTGAGGCTTTGCCCATTATACGGGGTTGTGAGCTCGGTCAATCGTTGGGCATTACTCGTGCGGTTGTTGACTCTGATTCGTTACAATCCATTTCATGTTAGGTAGGTTAACAAATGGCAGATGGAAGGCATTTCCAATCTTATCAAAGTGCAAGAAAGTTGGAGCTTCCTTCCATGATTGTCATTGGTCTTGGACTCCAAGATCAGCCAATATGGCAGCGGACCATTTGGCGTCGTGAAGTTCTGTGGAGATGTGTGACTGTACTTGGGTCGATAAACCTCCATCTTCACTTGTTCATGTCATTCACAATGATGGTCTATTTTGTTTGGGTGTGCAAGGGATGACGCTAGTTGCTTCCTTTTAGTGTCGTGTTTTCTTCCCCTTGCACTCTTGACTTGTTTTTTTGGTTGCTTGCGTTGTACTTTTAGCATCTTTGCCCTGGTTAATATAGCTAGCTTTCCAAAAAATAAAAAATAAATAAAAAAAATCGTCTCCTCCTCCAATGAACAATAGAAAGAAAATATCTTGAATGACAAAGCATAGTTTTGATGTGTATTAATTTATAATGGTCCAAATTTTATCCAACTCGCATTTAATCTAGTAATATTTTTTTTATTTTCTAACGTGGGATGACGCTCGAAGTTCAAGTTTCCGCTTATGTGGTATCATTTACATTAACTAACTCAGTACAAACACATAAGTTTCAGGGTATGACTACTCTCACATTTTGTAATTTTTCTTTAATCGACATAATACTAAATGATAAAAAATTGAAATTAAAACATTTAACAATTGAATTCTATGTAACATTAAAGCCATTCCCCACATTTTTATGTCACCCACATTCTTCATCTTTCAAAAGATTTGATGTGACAGATATTTGCAAATTGTTGCGAAAAAGGATCCTCTCTAGGTCCACTCTGTGGAATTTTAAGAATTCCCACATTCTAACTGTTTATCGTATATCGTGTGGTTATTTTTCATCATGTACTATTTATGTTTTATTTTAAATAAAAATGTTAAATTATTTATGACCGTACGATACACGATGAATGACTAAGATATGAGTATCCATAGAATCCCCATAATTTGGATCCAGATGAGATCCAATTCCAATTGTTACCCTTAATCAAATTATAAATGCCCTGCCAAAATTACCCACTAAATCACGTGACATATCACGTGACCGTGGAGCCAAGAGTCTCCAAAAAAAATCTGGCGATGGCGGGAATTTGACTGGTAGTTGGAGGAGCAGATCACGGCCACCTTCCGTTCCTCCTCCGTACCGAAATCCCCAAAATCGCCTCGAAATCCCCAAAATTGCCTCGAAATCCAAGTACAAAGCACCACCGCTTTTATCACAGTAACGGTAAACTCCCCATCCATCACCTCACGGAAGCTTCCTCGCTCCCGTGAGAAATAAGTAAGCAAAACGCAGGGGTATTTTCGGCACCACAAAAGTCCCAAGCATCCAAACAGTTAGCTCACTCCGTTTTGAGCTGCTAATCATTTGAATGTCAACAGTCGGATCGAAAGCTTCATCGCTTCTCCAAACCTCCCGAATTTCTAGGGTCTCGCAGAAATCGAGAAATGCTTGTCTCCGCCCTGCTGACGTCACTCGCCATCAACTCCGGCCTCTGCGTCCTCTTCTTCACGCTCTACTCGATCCTCCGGAAGCAGCCGAGCAACTATGAGGTGTACATACCGCGGCTGCTCGCCGAGGGGGAGTCCGACAAGTCGAGTCGTTTCAACCTCGAGCGGCTGATTCCGTCGCCGTACTGGGTCAAGAGGGCCTGGCAGCTCACTGAGGACGACCTGCTGTCGTCCTCCGGCCTCGACGCCGTCGTTTTCATGCGGCTTATCAATTTTAGTCTCAGAGTGTTCCTGTTCGCCGGAGTTATCGGGATATTCGTCCTGCTTCCGGTCAACTGCTCCGGCAACCAGCTCGAGTATGTTGACTTCGCCGATCTGTCGAATAACTCTCTCGACGTGTTTACGATTTCGAATGTGAACAATGGCTCAAGCAAGTGAGTGATTAGATTTAAATCTCTGATTTTATAATTATTTTGATTCTAATTAATCTACAATTAATCTCTTAAATTCTAAAATTAGTAAGAAAAATTTACAGTTAGTCTTCCTTGCGTATTTTAAACTACTTTAATTTACGGTGAGCGGAGATTTGAATTACTTTAGTTTACGGTGAGGGGGATTTGAACTCGAGTTAAGGGGCAGAAACACTACTCTGACCAAATGGCCTAACCTACGTATGCATATATTATAGCAACATGAGGTGCAAAAGTTAAACTTACTAATGCAGACGTTTTCGACAGATTATGGATTCACTTTGCTGCTGTGTACCTTGTCACCATCTTTGTCTGCTGTCTACTTTATTATGTAAGTAAAATCTTTGGTGCACTTATATAGTTAAACTTTCCTAAACCGAATTTGATGTGCTTAAGATATATGTTATGTTGCTAGTTTTGATGTTACTTTTGCCTTGGAAAGCAAACTACGCTAGTGAGATTCGAATTCTGCTGTCACTGGTTAGCAGCTCATGATCTACGAAAGAGTGAAGAGTTGAAGTGGATACTGAATGATCCTTCTTTGTGCAGGAATTTAGATATATTTCTCAAAGACGGCTTGATTATTTTCAGTCATCCAAGCCTCAACCGCATCAGTTCACAATCTTAGTTCGCAGCATTCCTGTTCCTTCTGGGAGCAGTGTCAGTGAAAAAGTTGACAGCTTCTTTAGGGAGTATCACCCTTCAACGTATTTGTCACATATTGTTGTTCGTCGAACAAACAAAGTTAAAAAACTCCTTGTAAGCATTGTTTCTGATGTCTATATACTGTTTTGGTGTTGTTAAGTTTTGTTTTTCTGTCTTTCTGCATGCTTCAACATGTTTTTCTATGTTTTATACTTTGTTCTTAACACTGTCTCATTTTATCAATCTTTAGAAAGATACGAAAAAACTGTATACCAGGCTCCTTCACTTGCAATCGGATCCAAACCAGCAAAAGTATACACGATCCTGTTGTTTTGGATTGTTTGGACACAAGGTTAATCTTGTGGAACAGTATGAAAAGAAGCTTGAAGACGCAGAGGAGAATGTGAGATTGGAGCAATCAGAGGCTTCATTAGGAGGAGAAGTATGTGCTGACTTTCTCCCCTCCTCTCTTCTGCATTCCAGATGATATTTTCACTGTTTGTTGTATGTAATTGTGGTTCTCAGGGCATGCTATTAATTCAATTTTTATTTTATTTTTTCTATTTTATGTTTAAGGAAGTTCGATCTGCTTTTGTTTCCTTCAAGTCTCGGTATGGTGCTGCAATTGCTCACCACTTGCAACAATCAACCAATCCTACCAACTGGGTCACAGAGCAAGCTCCTGAACCTCGTGATGTTTACTGGCCGTTCTTTTCGTCATCTTTCATCCGAAGATGGATATCTAAGCTTGTGGTTATACTTTTATGCATTGTCCTAACAATCTTGTTCCTTATTCCTGTTGTACTTGTCCAAGGTCTTACCAACCTAAACCAGCTGGAAGCTTGGCTTCCCTTTCTCGAAAGTGTTCTAACCATGTGAGTAAATATGATAAATTCATGAATACTTCTGCAACATTTGTGAAATACTTGATCTTAAGCAAGGTTCTGGGAAATCTATATGTACCAAAATTATTATGGAATTCTGAAGATTACAATCTTTTGCTCTTGCTTTAAATGACCGTTGTGGTTTTATACAGTTTAAAAAATTAACCGACAGTAATTTCTAATAATTTTTTATCTTTTGGATTGCTTGGTGATGCAAATTTCTAACTTTCTGTTTCTTCCTGCAGAACATTTGTTAGTCAAGTCATTACAGGATACCTTCCCAGTCTTATTCTTCTATTATTTCTGAAAATAGTGCCCCCCGCCATGGAGTTCCTTTCATCCATTCAAGGATATGTTTCTCTCAGTGATATACAAAAGAGTGCGTGTACAAAAGTACTTTGGTTCACGATATGGAACATTTTTTTTGCTACTGTATTTTCCGGATCAGTTCTCTCTAAGGTTTATCTCTTTCTTGACCCCAAGAATATTCCTTCAAAGCTAGGCGTTTCTGTTCCAGCACAGGTGAGAAAATGTTTCCTCTACGATTTAAAATTAGTAGGACTCAGGGAATCGCAAATTTGTTAACTGCTTATATGTTATGTGTTAATTGTCAACGCATCTAACCTGTAGGCTTTTGTTTGTGCATTTTGAGTACCAAATTCCTGCTTCTCTAATCGATTTCACAGTGTAATTTGGTACATCTTTTATTGCGCAATTGCCCTCCATTTGGTTGTCTATAACTGTACTTAATCACAATCTCACCAAAAATGTATATGAATCCTTTTTAATTGATGAGCTAAAATCTTCAAACTTTTTTTCTTTTGAATAGTATCTTGTACAAGCAAGTTTTAAGTTATTTCTGCAACTGTTGCAAGTGATCACAGCTGCTCATTTCAGGGAGATGGCTACAATCACTATGCTCAGACATATTTAGTCTCGGGCACTTCTCAGAATGAATATATGTTTTTGCATTACAAATCTGAATCTGAATTGCGTTCCCTTCAGTTTAAGCATGCGATAAAAATGATGCGTTTATACTTTAACTGCCTTGTCATTTGCATCAGGGTCACTATTTTCAGTTTTCTAACATCATTTACTTTGAGTGATGCAGTCGTCTTTTTTCATTGCTTATGTCGTCACGTCAGGATGGACAAGTACTTCATCAGAACTCTTTCGCATAATTCCTCTGATATGGAGTCTGTTAAAAAGACCTTTTACCGACAGTAAAGATGATGAATTTGAAGTTCCAGCAATGAATTACCATAATCACATGCCAAGAGTTCTTTTCTTTGTACTTCTCGGCATCACATACTTCTTTCTAGCTCCACTGATTCTTCCCTTCCTCTTAGTGTACCTCTGTCTTGGATTCATCATCTTTCGCAACCAGGTCAGTAGATTTCAATTCACAAGTTAGAGGATTTGATTTGAATGTAGCGTATTGATACTCGGCAAAAATCGTTGTGCAGTTCATAAACGTATATGCTCCTAGGTTTGAAACTGCAGGGAAGTTTTGGCCGATTGTGCATAATTCAATGATCTTCTCTCTGGTACTTATGCACGCTATTGCAGTTGGAATCTTTACAATCAAGAAGGTCAATCTAGCATCGACATTAACTTTTCCTCTTCCTGTATTCACACTTCTCTTCAATGAGTACTGCCGGAAGCGCTTCCTTCCAAATTTCGTTGCTTACCCTGCTGAGGTATGTTTAATGTCACACAATTACTATACTTCCACACAACTTCTCACCTATAATATTTGGCTTGACCTACTTTCTTTTTTGTTCCAGAGTTTGATACGAAAGGACAGGCAAGATGAGAACGATCCTACAATGCCTGAATTTCTCGATAAGTTGGTCACGGTCTATCAGGACCCTGCTTTGATGCCTATCAACTATTCTGGGAGCAATGACAGACTCCGCAGTCCTCTTTTATCTTCTGCTCGTCAAGCGTAGGTGTGAGGTATGCTCGTGAATGTCTTTACGATGTACAATGGTGTTATAGTAGTACAAGCCTCTACGCGTTATCTTCCTCTCATTTTCATTTCATTTGATAGCTTTATTCTTTTCCCTCTGCAATACAAAATGTCCCGAAAAGATCTCTTCCATCCCGATCGATGTGTTTGCTCTCCTCCTGTGTATCCATGCATATCCATCTGTGAATTGGCGTGTTCAACGATCTGAGCTATTTAGACATGTGTTCTTGATACCAGTTTCTTTAAACGTGCCTCAGATTGGTTTTCCTTCGCCTTATTGCTCCGTAATCTCTACTTTTCTCCCAAACTAGACATGTCAAACTGTGATTAGTCCGCTCTAATCGAGATTAGTTATCCCGGAGAGTTGACAAACACAGTGTCGAATGCTGCAACGTACCTCATGGTTTAAACCATTCACAAAGGTAAATCATCATTAGTGCCCTTCTTTGGTCTAAGTCATGCTCCTGAGCTAAAATTTAGGAAAAAAGAAATGTTTCCTAATCAACTTTTCGATTAAAAAGTCTGATTCTTCCCCTTTTGATAGCAGATTGTCAAAAGTTTTCATTCAAATTTTAATTTCAATATACAACATATACAGTGATGGATTCATTTCAAATTATTTTGACTTAACATAATATGCATTTCACTGTTCAAAGTTCTAAAGGGTTTGTCCAATGCGGGATAGTTGCAAAATGTGAGTAGCCGGTGCTTGGCGGCACAATACCATCAGTTGACCGGCCACTCACATCTTGTAACTATCCCGTAAGATTAGTCGCACATTTGACAAATTCTATGTTGTCTTCAAGTACACGAAATTGAACAATAATTTATTATTTTAAAAGTGAGTTTTCTAATTTGGTCTTAAACTATACTGGTGGCCTCTTCCCATTTGCATGTGTGTGTTGAAGTGCATAATTTGACATCACTGAACAGGTCTTCTTGCCGCCCACTGAAACGCGGTGTCTTCATAATTGTTTTTGACTGCAATATATTACAACTTTCATACTTTTAACTTGGTACAACAAAAACGTGTTAAAAATTTTAAAATTTGACACCAAGGTTTCTAAAATCTTACATTTAAATGTTTAAGATTTTGAGTTTTTCATCCGTTGTTACTTGTATTTTACATGCCGATATTTTAAATTTTTTTTATATTGTAAAAGTAAGAATTGAATATAGGTTCAAAATACGAACACTGTTTTGATTAAGTGGCTTAATTCGAATTAATTTTTGACTCTTTTGTCTTCGAGCTTGGCATAACTGAGATTTGAAATTAATAGAAATGGTCGCTGAGTTTGTCTATTATCAATCATTTTGGTCATCCTTTGAAAATTCTATATTGGGCGAGAAAAAAAAACAACACAATTTTTGTTAAATTATTTTGGCACATTGTTTATTAAATTCAGAGTATTATTGTTATTTTGATTCTTATTTAACAAAAAAAATTCACGGAAATACAAGAATAACTACTTCTATTGATTTCAAACCTCATGTCCCAAAGTGAGGAGTTATGTCAATCTTATAAACCATTTTGACTAAAAAACCTTAATTGTTTATTGGGCACTTAGTAGGAACACTCACTTTTTGACATTTTGATTTTAGAAATAATCAATTTTTTAATAGCGATAGCATATTAATGATATACGACGACCCAACGATAGTATAACGACATCTAATTATTTTTGCAACAAAAAAATGATCATTACTGCTAATTATTTTTTTTTTTTAATAGAATGATCATTTTAACAAATCAAGAGTCGTATTTTACCAGCCAAGGTAAATAATTTTATCATTCCCGATGAATTGATTAATCGAGAGTCATATTTTTATGAATCTCAAAGACATCATGATGAAAGCAAAAGCAACGGATGGAGATCAAAGTCTCGAATTCATATTTCATCTCCACAACTTTCATAATATTCATCTATATAATATTGGATTTTACTTGTCCAAAAAAAAAAAAATCTATATAATATTGGAGTGCTGGTAATATATAATCTTATATGACGCAATGACCAGCACATGAATTATAAAACATAGACATTAGTTTCTGCTAATCAAACTTAAGAGTCATTAGTCTCTGCTAATCAATCTTAAGAGTCATTAGTTTCTGCTAATCAGCTTCAATCAGATTAAGTCAACTACATAGTCTTGTTGCTTGAACGTTACAGTGGGGGGATTTGATCTTTTGTCTCCATTTTATGTTTCCTCGTTTTCTTCCTTTCCTTTTCCAAGTTGTCATCACGGGCATCGATGATATTGACACCGTTAAAGAAACGTCATAAGAAGAAAAACTTGAGTAAAAACGTCTGACATGTTATCATTCTTTTCACGTGATGAGTGTCATAAGAAATTTTAGTTGTACGCAAGACTTTTTGACTTAAAAGCCCATGTAAATATCATTCATATCGTACAAACCAAAACAATGGAGACTATATGGCCAAAAAAATAGAAAAATAGTAGAAGCTATGGACAATGGATATTATGTGGTCCTAAATCTTGAAAGGTAATTTAAATCTTTATAGGCTCCACTCTAATTATATTGTCCCGTCACCACATTCCAACTATGTTTATCCTTAAAATACAAAGGAGCTCACTTTCCTAAGTGCATCAATGGACCCTTTATTAGAGAAATTTTTTAGTATGTCGGGAATACGGTTTGATATATAAAGTGTTATAATACAAATGGTTGGATGAAAAATGTTAAGAGGACTCTCTCAAAGTGAGACTCTCCATAGACTCTCTGCCACCTTATATTCTCATGTCAACATTATAAAACATTATAGCAAAAACATGAGACAGTAAAGACTCTATAGAGTCTCACTTTTGAGAGAGTTCCCTTAGCATTTTTCACGGTTGGATTGTTGAAAAAAAAAAATTGAACCATTTATATTGTAACACTTCGTGTACCAAACCATGTTGACCGCTCATTAAAACATCTCTCCCCTTCTTATGATCTTATCATCACACTAGCACTAATCGTGTTTACAAAAGATGCTGCAAAAGGGGGGCAGCAAGTAGTAATAAAAGTGGAAATACGAATGAAAAAATGTTCAATAATGTTAAATGGACAAAGAAATACAAATTTGTTTAAGCCCTTCATAATGTGGGTATTGAAAATAAAAGAAAATTGATGATCTAAACGCTTCTTTTTCAATCTCTTATACTCTTTTAATTTTTCGAGTGAAAAAAAAAGATATTATAAAATAATCAGTTTAATGCACAAATAATTAAGAGTTGGTTCGGCATTATTTAAATTTTTTTTTTTTAAAAAAAAAACATCTTTTCAAAAAGTTGGGACAAGATTGTGTTTGGTAAATGCAAAAAAAAAAAAAAAAGTTTTTTTTTTTCTCAAAATCATGGATTTAAAATAACAAAAAATTAAAGTAGGTTTGAAAAAGTAGTTTTGGAAAAAAAACACAGCAATTTCAAACTAATCCTAAAAAAGAAGCAATATCGATATTCAAAAGAGCGATAGAATAAAATAAGTGTTTTAGGTTTTTTTTTCCTCTTAATCTAAGATGTCATCAATCTTATGTGGACAATCCTCTAAGAGTCCATGTATTTTATTTGTTCTCTTAACTTTTCAACCTTGACTAACACTTGAAGGTCGCATAAAAATGGCCCCAGAAGATCCAGATTAACCGTTTACAAAGACAATGATGCCTTAAACAAAAGGAGAAAATAGCCAGTCAAACATTGTGAATTTGTAGAAATAGAACTCGCAAAGTACAAAAGATGAATTAAAAAAATAGTGTAAAAGGATAAGAAGAACCCTAATAATTACCACCAACAATTATAATTTTGTTTAAAAGGCCAAACCTTTCCCTCCTCATTTGACTTCCAAACATTTTCAAGGAAAAAAATCTAAGGTAGAAGAACCCATGTTTTTGAAAGGTAGTCAATAAACCAAAAAGGTGTTTGAATGATAATACCCTAAAATAGAAAAGCATGACGGTGTAGCGTTTCATCTCTGTTATATAATGTAATGTAATAAGAATTTAATATATAATACTATATTATTGGTACGATGACTAGGTACATATGTATAAAAAACATGAGTGAAAAATCTGATCACGTTATTCTTAAAGCATCTTTTACAAAGGCTAAAGAACGTTGTATGTCAGTAATATACGAACGTTCAATGAAGTAATTCAACCAAAGTTTTTTTCTTCAAATATGATAAAATCTTTAATAGAACAGTCTTATCACGTCATTCGTAATAAGATACTGAACTTATTTTTCAATTTTTCATTTCAAAATTGAAAGCTGCCCTAACCAATTAACTCGACCCAATTTTTACTCTACCCTAAGACACACACACACACACACTCTCTCTCTCTCTCTCTCTCTCTCCTCTCTCTCTCTCTCTCTCTCTCTCTCTCTGCAGAGACTGCTTTAATAAGTCCAAATAGATTGACAAGTCTTTTTACCTTTTCTTAGGCATCAGTCCACTTTTCCCTTTCAAACTAAACTTACCGGAATCAAAACCCTCCCGACATTAAGAACCTTACAAGACTCCGGAACTAAAACCCAAACTCTCTTTCCTCTTCCTCTCTCTCTGTGTCTGCTATAACTACACACTCCTGTTTTCTGCTCAGGCATCTTCCTTCTCACTCATATCACAAAACAGAAGCCATCCTATCTCTCATGCTCACAGCCTCCACGCCTTTCTCACTCCTGTTTTCTCACTCAATCAAGCCATGGAAGACACAGAAAACTCCAATGGCAACCAGAAATGCCACCCCAAGACCAGAACCCTGAGGGGCGGCACCAGAGCCAATCCTCAGAACCACCACCACCACCAACCACTAATCCACCACGCAAACCAGTTCGGTTTCTGCAACCAGAACCAGTATTATCAGAGATACTCC
Organism: Pyrus communis; assembly: GCF_041283825.1. Taxonomy (NCBI): domain Eukaryota; kingdom Viridiplantae; phylum Streptophyta; class Magnoliopsida; order Rosales; family Rosaceae; genus Pyrus; species Pyrus communis. The sequence goes on along the minus strand of NC_142580.1, from coordinate 3,839,392 downwards.
TCCTCCTACCCTGCTCTTCTTCCTCTCCCTCCTCTCCTCCCTCTGCAACTCGCTCTAACTCCACCGCTGCCTCCAAACCACCACTTCCGATCAAAAACCCACCTCCAGAAACCTTCATGCAGGCTCAATACTCCTCCTTTTGCCGCCTCCTCCCAAACCCAGGTGCCCCAACTCACAATTTCACCAAGTAAGCCTCAAAGCCCTCTGCTTTTTTTTGCTAGTTCCCCTTTCGTTGCATGTCATTTTTTCTCTCTGTGTTTCAAAGTTCTGGTTTTTATATTTTACCTTCAGTTTCACATATTTGGTTCTTGTTCTCCCAGTAATTTACTTTCTGCTATAGAGATGGATAGAAATTTATCTGCATTGAGAAGGGTAATTGTTGAAAATATGATATATGTTACCAGTTCAGAAGCATTAATTTCAATAAAAATGGTTGATTTTAGGCTTTAAATTCCTTAAATTTTTTAATAATCTTGATATTTACTATTAATCAGAAGCTACAGAGGCGTATCAGAAGCAAACCAGTTCACCATTTATAGGAGAAGATGGAAGGAAGTTGCTCACAGCTGCAAGGACAGGAAAAGCAATAGTGACTGCAAGGAGGCCAGATTCTGGTGGTGTGGAAGGGACTGTAATCTCCCTCTTGGCTAACCATTTTCTTGTCCAATTTGATTCATCGCAGCAAATTTTCCATTACAATGTCGACATTTCCCCTAACCCCTCGAAGGAAGTTGCTAGAATGATCAAACAGAAGCTGATGGAGGATAACTCGGCTGTGCTATCCGGTGCAATTCCGGCTTATGATGGCCGGAAGAATCTTTACAGCGCCGTTGAATTCCGAGACGATAGGCTTGAATTCTATGTAAGCCTCCCCATCCCCGCAAGCAAGCCAACATTGCCATATGGGGCATTCAATGACTTACAAGAGAAGCATCAAGAACATAAACTTTTTCGGGTCAATATCAAACTCGTGTCAAAGCTAGATGCGAAGGAATTGAGTAGTTACTTGAACAATCGGGGTGATGAATGGAAGCCGCTTCCTCAGGATTATCTCCACGCCTTGGATGTCGTCTTGAGGGAGGCGCCATTGGAGAAGTGCGTACCTGTGGGAAGATCACTCTACTCGAGTTCAATGGGTGGAAGTAAAGCAATTGGAGGAGGGGCTGTAGGACTGAGAGGGTTCTTCCAGAGCCTTCGACCAACGCAACAAGGACTAGCTCTCAATGTTGATTTCTCCGTGACTGCATTCCACGAAAGCGTTGGAGTGATCCCATACTTACAGAAGCGCCTTGAGTTTCTTCAAGACCTTCCTCAAAGGAAGACAAGGGGTTTAACTGAGAAAGAAAGGAAAGAAGTGGAGAAGGCATTGAAGAACATCAGGCTCTTTGTTTGCCACCGAGAAACTGTTCAGAGATACCGCGTTTTTGGCTTAACCGAGGAAGCCACTGAAAATCTTTGGTTTGCAGACAGGGATGGGAAGAATTTGAGGCTGTTGACTTACTTTAAGGATCACTATAACTATGATATACAATTCAGGAATTTGCCTTGTTTGCAGATTAGTAGGAGTAAACCGTGCTATCTTCCGATGGAGCTATGTATGATCTGTGAAGGCCAGAAGTTCCTCGGGAAGCTGTCTGATGATCAGACTGCAAGGATACTTAAGATGGGCTGCCAACGACCGAAAGAACGAAAAGCCATTATCGATGGAGTTATGAGAGGTCCTGTTGGGCCAACAAGGTAATCTCTCAAATTCAAAGAAGTGTTTCAGTTTGCTGTCTGATTATTTGTTGATGTTCATTTCATTTTTTTGTCCTCTTGCAGTGGCATTCAGGAAAGAGAATTCAAGCTCCATGTTTCGAGAGACATGACGCAATTAAAAGGAAGAGTTCTTCAACCTCCGAAGCTAAAGCTTGGTGATGGTGGTCATGTAAGAGACCTAATTCCCTCTCGTCTTGACCGGCAGTGGAATCTTATGGACAGCCATGTGTTTGAAGGTACTCGAATCGAGAGGTGGGCATTGATTAGTTTCGGTGGCACCCCTGATCAGAAGAACAGCATCCCGAAATTCATACGCCAGCTATCTCAAAGATGTGAACAACTGGGAATCTTCCTCAACAAGAACACGATTGTTAGCCCCCAATTCGAACCATCCCAAGTGCTTAACAACGTGTCGCTGTTAGAATCTAAGCTCAAAAGAATCCAAAGAGCTGCATCAAACAATCTCCAGCTGCTTATATGTGTAATGGAAAGAAAGCACAAAGGCTACGGAGATCTCAAGCGAATTGCGGACACAAGCATTGGGGTTTTAAGCCAATGCTGCTTGTACTCAAACCTCGGGAAGTTGGGTTCGCAGTTTTTGGCAAACCTAGCTCTTAAGATCAATGCTAAAGTTGGAGGATGCACGGTTTCCTTGTACAATTCATTACCATCTCAAATCCCGCGGCTGCTTCTTGCTGATGAGCCAGTGATCTTCCTGGGCGCAGATGTGACCCATCCGCATCCACTCGATGACTTTAGTCCTTCTGTTGCTGCTGTGGTTGGTAGCATGAATTGGCCAGCGGCAAACAAGTATGTTTCGAGAATGAGATCTCAGACACATCGACAAGAAATCATCCAGGATCTTGACGCAATGGTGGAAGAATTATTGAATGAGTTTTGCCAGGAAGTTGGCAAACTCCCCAAGAGAATCATTTTCTTCAGAGACGGGGTAAGCGAAACGCAATTCTACAAAGTGCTTCAAGAGGAGCTGCAATCCATTAAAGGGGCATGTTCTAAGCTTCCCGGTTATGCGCCTCCCATAACATTTGCAGTGGTTCAGAAGAGGCATCACACAAGGCTGTTCCCTTTCAAAATTGATCCGTCTTCGAAGCAGAACCAATTACTCGATGAAAACATTCCCCCTGGAACCGTTGTGGATACCGTGATCACTCACCCGAAAGAATTCGACTTCTATCTTTGCAGTCATTGGGGAGTTAAGGGAACAAGCAGGCCAACTCATTACCACATTTTGCGGGATGAAAACGAGTTCACCTCAGATGAACTGCAGAAGCTGGTTAACATTCTGTGCTACACGTACGCAAGGTGCACGAAGCCGGTTTCGCTGGTGCCCCCAGCTTACTACGCTCACTTGGCGGCGTATCGAGGCAGGCTTTACCTTGAGAGATCAGAATCCACAACTTATACCAGAAGTGGTTCTACGCTCTCCAGAGCCGGCCCTCCGAAGGAAATGGCTCTACCAAAACTTAGTGAGAATGTTAAGAAACTCATGTTTTACTGCTGAGTTTTAATCCATTTAATTAACCTCCTTAACATGGCAATTAATTCATTAGGGTTAATTATAGTTAAGGCCACAGAGATGGTTAGGCCAATGTAACAGAAGAACAGCTGAGTTTCTTATGCTAAGTAAACTACGAATCATGATTCATGATTAATCTGCATGCCAAACTCACGGCAAATATGGTTTTCCCAGATGAATTTTATGTGCAGTTCTCAACATACACATGTAAACATTTTGGCTACAAACATCAACCAAAATTACCAGATTGAAGCGGCAAATGTGGGTTAGATCAGTTGACTAGTACAAGAGTTTGAATTCTCCTCTCTGCAAATTGGAGTACTTTAAAAAAGAATATTGGTTTAGCAAAAAAGATACCTTAAATAGTTGAACCAAAATATATTGGGGTCTCATCTATTTTTTTCATTAATTAGTTCATTATCATGAATAAATCTTGTGTGTAACTACCCACTGAAAATATACATCTGAGGACAAAGCAGAATCGTTAGCATTGTTACAAAATTATATAATATACACATGAGGACAGAGGATAATCACTAGCATTGTTAGAAAACTATATTTCGTGCGTGAGAGGGGAGATAGAGGCATAAGAGATGACAAAAGAGTGAGAGGATCTCGGATTAAGATTGGGGGCAAAAGGGGAGTGGAAGAGAGAGATGTGAACATAAATTGAGGGTATTGACTAGCACTTGTGACATGGCCTTTTCAGTGTAATTACGAATTTACATTACCATGCATGCAAACTATGCAAAACTATGCGGACGGCAAGAAGAATAGAAAGCAAAAGTGAAAAAGCACTTAAACGAAAGAAGGACTTTCGTGTGTGTGTGTGTGTGTATTATATTTATGTATGCATACGTATCTATGGTCCCCCCCCCCCCCCAATGAACGGTATCATTCAGTCAGAATCTGAAGCAAAAGCAATGCCATTGCCAGCCATGAATAATTCTGGAGAGAGAGGAAGAAGACAACGAAGAGCCAAGAAAGTCTGACTTTGGACTTCCCCTTCTGTCTCTTCAGCTTTGCAAAACCCTGGCTTTTTCCACCATTAATTTCTCTCTTCTACTCTCCGCTTCTCTTTCTCTCTCTCTCTCTCTCTCTCTCTCTTATGCAAAGAAGTATGACGGGTTTATCATCATTATTGAACCAAAACGTCAGATAAACAGTGAACTAGTTTTATGTACGAGCGAGACAGATTTTAGATGCTGCACTGCCACGAGAAGAAACAGATAGATTGGGACAAAACATTGCGTCAGTTTTGGCAGCCCAGCCCAGCCCCTCTCTGTACCTCTCCCGACTCTCATCAAAGCTCTATAAGTTTGAATAGTAAGAACAAACCCAACTTTGGGCTGAATGCTATTTTTTAGGCTTTATTCTCCTTTCAAATCCAACCCAACCCAACTCATACTAAATGTGTGAACTAAAAGCTAATAGCAAAACAAAAGCCAAATTCCCCCACCCCACCAACACAATTTAGCCTATAAAATAATGTGGGCACCACCAGCAGGACCCCACCCACATAGGCATATCTCATAGGATTTATTGAATCCAACGGCTGATATCGAATATAATCAAATGTAATGGTAAAAAAAAAAGATCTAACGGTTAAAATAAATAAAAAAAATTATTTAACTCAATATTCATCCAAATTTAGTGATTTTTCAATATTTATAAAAATTTAAATATTTTTAGGTTAAAATGTTCATAAAATTAAATTATGATAGTGTACATAATTTTTTATTTAAAAAATTACATTAAAAGAAAAAATTAGCTTAAATTTATTCTTTAATAATCTCAGGATAAAAAATTTAAACCAGAATGATTGGAGCAGAAAAACTATTTTTGAACTAAAAGTTTTAGATTTTATCCTAAAGGTTGAAGATAATCTAATTACATTAGATATAGGTGCCTGACCACGTCATACATTCGACAATGGTAGAATTTACGTCCATCTTTGTGATGTGATCTGTCTCGAGCCGTATAGATGTAGCCTTTGGATGCTATACTACAGTTTTACCATGTAGGGTTAGGTAGGGTTTCTTTTGTCGGTGATGGAAACTTTCATAGGCATGGCTTTTACCACCGCAACCCAACTTTGCAGGTTTTACACCAACGGTCCTTTCATATTACATATATTCTACTGTTACTAATTTATGACGTAATAAATGTTTATCGAACAAACGGTTTTTTTTTCGGACCCCTTTCAAATATTTTATCATATGGCCAACACCACTAAAATTAATAACAACAAAAAAATTTCGATAAAACTTTAACCGTAAAAATTGTATGACGTGATCGGACACCCCATTCAAGTTTTGCCCCATCACACAAAACAAACAAGTAGTGCACATTGATCAATCCGTCCACAAATCCAGCGTCGATTTGCTGTCGCTTTGATATAACAATTGATCACAGTTTTCCATGGCCAAATCAAATCAATTTGATTGGAGGTGAGGTGACAGAAGAAGGCATCTCCCGTTTATTCAGGTGGCATTCCAGAGAGCCACCTCAAGTCTCTGAGCTTTAACCTGCAACTACCGTCTCTTTTTTCTCTCATGCGATTGCTTAACAAAAAAAATACTTTTTTGTGTGCGCGTGCGCGTGCGCGTTTGAGGTGGGTGGGAGGAGGGAGGGGGTGGGGGTGGGGGTGGGGGTGTTTCATTAGGCTCTCCTATGGGTGGACCGTGTTCGTGTCGCACCCATACACTCACCCAACAATATCTCCTCCGGGTGGGAGGAGGGAGCGTTTGAGGTGGGTGGGAGGAGGGAGGGGGTGGGGGTGGGGGTGTTTCATTAGGCTCTCCTATGGGTGGACCGTATTCGTGTCACACCCATACACTCACCCAACAATATCTCCTCCGGGTGAGTGTTTTCGGTCTTTGGAGGGAGGCGGGTTGGGTGAGAGTGATCATGAGAAATGGACATATTTCCAAGTGAATTCAAGCTCAAGAAACTGCGGAAGCTTAAATGCGCAACATTTTACCATAACATTTATCTGTTTTTACGTACTTGATGGCCAAGAAGCTTTAAAATATGAACAGCACAGAAGCATGCCAACAACTAATCAAAAAGTTAAAGATGTAGTTGCAAACAAGCGTTATTTTTACTTGGTCGTCATGAGACGGCAAAATTACCAAGTTGTCGGAGTCAAAAAATGCGCTCTGAGGCAGGTTTCTTCTCTGCCGGAAGCTGGAGTAACTCTCGAATCCCTTCACATACCTGCAAAGAATATGACAATAAGAGGTGCAAAAGGAGGAAAAATAGAAGGCTGAATCATTGGTCACAATTTCATATTTGCCTTTTCTAGTGGTTCGGTCTTCTACTTTCTACAAAGAAACACAAATATACTCTATCGAAATGACATAAATGGGAGAGCACCAAACAATTTCAACTTTTCTGCAACACATATCCGAGAAACAAAATGTGATGAGCAGATAGAAAGCATGTTCGGAAGTTTACATACCAGCTTTATCTGAGCTTTAATTGACGCAATAAGGTTAGTACACTCTTCAACTTGCCTACAGATATCGACTGAGCAAATTAGTAGGATAAGTTTCACTAATATTTAGTAGACTGCAAAAGGATTTCAAATGATAAAATCTGTCGAGAAAAACCAACTTGTGCAACAATAAGCAAAAGGTTGTACCTGGCCAACTTTTCTTCTCTTTGAGATATGTAATTCAAAGCTTCAGACCAGGTGAACTCCACATGGAATCCTAGTCCAATATCCACAAATATGCGTCGTGTATCTGGCCTGCAAACGCGCAGAAAAAAGATAAGGGACGGTACGAAGTCGCAATAAAATGTGGTTTACATACGGCCGATTTCCGGTTAGTATCTCGGTTCTAATTTTCATCAAAAGTTTGTAACCGGTTCTATTTGTGCGTATCTCCCACGGAGAAAGTAGACAAAGCATAAGATGAATTAGTGTGAGCATCAAAAGAGAAGACAGATGCCAAGACTCACACATCAGCTTGCATATACACTTCGGAGCCAAGATTAACCAAGGTCCTAAGACTGGTCGCACTATTTTTCTCCAAATTCTCTATGTTCTTCCGCAAATCCGAGCTTTCAATTAAACAAAAGTCAAGAAAACACCTTCAACAACCAAAATCACCAAATGGGTTGCAGATTACCAACGTCGAATTTCCGAAAAATCCCATTCGGGTAAAATTCAATTCATCGAAAGAGGGAAGATCGAAAAGGATACAAAACTTTTTGTTGCTCGAACACCTTGTCCCTGCAAAACAAGAATCAAACCCAAAAAAAAAATAACAATTTGATAAGCAAATATGAAACCCTAATGGAGCCCAAGCATGTGTATTTACTGCTCGAGCTTGGTAATGACCGCAAAGAAAACCCTAGAAAATGGGTTACAGTAAAGTAGTGGGGAGAGGGTGTGTATGAAACGGTACCGTTGAGCAATGGCGCGAACGAGGTCTGGTTTGAGGCGTTGGTCCACGAAATCCTCAAATTTCTGAATTTTGTTTTGGCGGGAGATGTCCATGAGCCCTGGATCAGACTGGATTAGCAGACTTCTTTGCACGCAGAAAGTCGGTCTCCGACTCTGGAGGTAAACAACGATGCAGAAGGAGGGAATGAAAAGTTACAAACTAACGATGATGGACAGGATTATATTTACTGGCTTATCGGGGTCCAGGCCCAAGCCCAAAAATATGTGCACATAGATTAAGGGGGGATTATTTACCAAGCCATGTTCTCAGCGTACCCTTACGAGGCTAGAAAGACTCACATACGCATTTCAGCCTTTCTTGGCTACCATCGTGCGGTTCAGTAGCGTCAAGAATCGAACCCAAGATATGCTGTGTGGAATACAGGCTTAAAATTCATCCCCAACCACTGGGATAAACATTCGGGATGCTCTTCAGATGGCTAAAAATGCTTTTGGATAAACACTTGAGTTTGTAGTAAATTTTTATTGTGCTTCTAATAAAAGCACTTCTATCAAAATCGTTTACAGGCACAAGTGATGTATATACAAGCATTCATTCCCCCTTTATTTCAATTTGTGTGATTCAAGCTTTTGTTCTTCCATGGATTTTAAGCAAATTCAGGTAGAAGTTCAACACATAAATTGTGGGAATATTTGAAGTAACTTACATGTATCAACTACAATAATTTGGCATAATGTATCTTAAAATAAAACTATATGAACTATGGATTTTAACAATTTATTCTGGAAGAAAACGATGCTTCCCATCACTTCCTTTGTAGCCTTCAGAAATCTTTTCCTCATCCTTCATCCTCCTAGCTCCCTCAACAAGTCGATCTTTGCACTCAAATGAAGTAAATACTAACTAGCTGAAGGCACTTGAGCTTACCTCTGGCCGTGAACCCTTGCCAGGAAGGTCTACGATGCACAAGTTTGCACCGTTTAACAGCCGGTGACCACAAACTGGCAACGAAATCCTAATTTTTCATGCAGCAGCTCCCATCATCAAAATAATTGTGACAAATAGGTTATGTTGATGGTGTCATTGAATACCAACCGATTCAGAAGAAAAGTTAACCGTTTCCAAAACAGAATGAGATTCACCATCCAAAGATGTTTCCATCTTAAAAGATCTGCAACTAAAATAGAAAACCGCGCTGTTCATGGAGTCGATAAGCACCACAAACGAATACATGATCACCAAAAGAGGCCCTTCCCAAATGCGCGAAGACCCATCTCCGTAGCTCAAAGTCTTCACCCTATGCTCAAACAATCCCTCGATGAATGCCATTCCAATACTCGACCCAAGAAATATCAGAAGACCAACCTGAGTCTGGCCCTTGATCAGAACCCCAGACCGAACCAATGCCTCTGGTCCCGAGACATCCTCCAACACAGAGATCACAATAGCAATGTTGCAAATAATAACGGCATTGGCAAAAACAACCGAGAAGACGAGCCCGACCACCATTGCAGCATACACAATATAATTCGGCGACAACCCTACTATCGAACATGCATTGCACACAGCAAGAAGAAGAACCAAAAACAAGACGACGCAACCAGCTACCACCATACACATCCACACATAAGTTGAAACAACCCGCCTCCATATCTTGCGCATAACCAAGTAAAACTGTGATGCATCAAACTTCTTCAGGGAGTAACTACAATACACAGAGTAAACCATCGCGGCTTTTGACAACAACGACAATGTGATGTACAAGGGGAAGCACATCGTACACGAAATAGCCATCTCAGCAAACTTTTGGCAAGAGTGACTGATAAAATCCCTCAAAGGGAGTCCACTGGACTTTGCAATTAACAACATCCTAATGGTTAGTCTCTTTACAAGTGACTGATCAACTACCAAATTCGACAAAAGCAGGGCGGAAACCGGGCAGATTAGCAACAAGGCAATCGCCAAAAACCCCCACGAATTGTACCGGAGAATTCTAACAGTTTCTCTCAAAATTTCCAGAGCACTCATCGAATGAAACCTGTGATCGTTACCGGAGAGTTCTAACTCGAATCTACGCAAATGGGGTTCTTCGGATCCCTCTTTTTTCGAGTGATCCAATCTCATTCTGGGTGAACTTTCAGCTTCCATTTTTTTCTTCAAATCAATCACTCACAACACCAATTCAACCAAAAATTACAGTATTTATATCTATATATCTAATATCTATATCTATATAAATGTGATTGTAATTAAAGATCAAACGGAGCTAGATTCAACTCAAAACGCGAAACCCAGAAGCCAGATTCACACGAAAAGCTTTACCGGCACTACAGATCTGAGAAGCCACGGAATACAGACGGTACAGTACCTTGAAAGCTGGGAGGCAGCATTGGGGGTGGCGATGGAGAGGCGTTTCGCGGAGGTTCTGCGGCGGGATAGGCGGAGGAGGAGGAGGAGGAGGGAGCTCCGACTATCATGGAGGATTTGATTGAGAATCGTGCGAGGCGTGTTGACTTTGGGCGTGAAGAGGAATTAAAGCACTGAATCGATGACAGAAGGAATTGCGAGTGGGCACGTCGGTGACTTTAACTTGTTCGTCGGCCTTTTATACCGGATTGTGGTGGAGTTGCCAGCTGCACTTCCTGACGATTCTGGACGGCGACGTTTGGAATTACTTTGGTTCGTTGTTGATTATTAAATGTTTATTTCTCGGAGGATACTAGGGATTTGTGAAATTTTGGTTTTAGTGAAAAAATAATAACGAAAAAAAAAATTATGTGTGCAATTTTGGTAAATTAAGGTTTCGTTTTGGCACTACTTTCAAGAGTGATGTAAGAAAAGGGAAAGTGATCATTTCTAGATCTCTTTCATCAAGTTTATCAATGTCACAAATTTGGACATTTGAAATTTGATCAAATGACTACAAATAGAAGTCTATTTTAAAAGTTATAATACCTTTAGCTGTTGGATTAAATTTCAAATGTCCGAATTTATGACCTTAGTGGAAGATATCCAGAGATGATCCATTTCCTAAGATGAGCCTTTAATTTGCTCACTTGTGCATAAATATAATTACAACTTCATTTTTCTTTTCAACTAGATTATTATTTTGCCATGGCAATCCACCATTTTGAAAATTGGGAAAACTCACATAAGTATTTTAGCTTTTTCTTGACCATATATGTGATTCATTAGCGCTAGAAAATCGAACTAGGAGTTAGCACTTGATTTGGAACATGGAGGTATGGCCAAAACATGTGATCTCCCCACCTAGCAACAAACATTAGCATGTGCATATGTGGACTTTTATAACATGTGGTAAGTACTACTTCTTTAGTGCATGCATATCTCCTTAATACATTATGAATCAATGATTTAATAATCATATGGAAAGAAAGGTATCCTAGATTCCTTTCTTTATAAGTAGCATGATAATGGATTTCCAATTAAACACTCATTTGGTGCAACTACCACCTAAGCAAGAGATCTAAGTCTTTTGTATTGCTATCAACTAATACTGTAATTTAGTGACATACATATATATATATATATATATTTTTTCTTCATATAAGTGATAATTTTTATGTTCAATTCATTTAGATGGCGATATATTAGTGGAATTTACGCGCAACAAATGCTTTTAATTATGCTATCTCAAGTCTATCACATTGTTGTAACTTTTGGTTAGGATCGAGGGGCACACAATTATTGACATACATTTTGACACCCTCTTTGTAAGGCCCACTTCGTAACTTTTTTCAACAATTCGAATTGTATATCTCTTAGTCATCTTTCAAAGATCATGTTTACAAAAAATCACGCAAATTCGAAATCAGACGACCATTGGATTAAAGTTATTCATTTTAGTTTTTCCTTACAAAACCGTATTCGTCAATTTTCTTCACTACAAATGAATGTGTTAATAGTTTTGAATTTGTCATTTTTTTTTTTTGAATGGTGATTTAGGAATAATGATTGAAATATAGACGGTTTGATCAATGAAAAAGGTTTACTAAGTCCGTCCTACAAAGTAAATGTCAAAGTATGTGTAAAGAAAATAAGTGTCTCCCAATCGTAATTTTTTAACTTTATTCACATAACATATTGATATGAGATAGAATGAGTTGCAGCCCAATTTGTTTGAAAAAATCCTCATCGGATCATTTTTTTGGGGATCCGAGGAATCTTATGATCATGATCGTTCATCATACATTGTGCGGTCAAAAATCATTTGAAATTTAAAATTAAATATAAATAGTACCTAACAAAAACTGACAATATAATATACGATGAACAGTCACGATCATGGATCCCCGTATCCCCAAGGAAAATGATCCGGCAAGAATCATTTTCCAATTTGTTCCACCTAGTAACGGCGTCCCGACGAAGACCAACCCAAAAAAATAGAGCCACGTATCCAGGCCCGTCCCAGTCCCGCCAAACTCATCGAAATAATCCATTCCTATCCGAACCACCGAAAACTGAAAAGGACAAACAGAACATCATCTTCTTCATCATTTGCTTCCTTAAACCTGCAATTCCAAAACCGTCAAACTTCTTCACCTTAAACCTGCAATTCCAAAACCGTCAAACTTCTTCACTTCCGATCCGCCATGGCAACCCCATCTCCGCCTCTAACCGTTTTCACAGTCCTCAATGAATCCAAGCGCATAGTCAACGCCCACTCCCGCCACTTCTTAGCCCTCTCAGTCCTCTTCCTCCTCCCTCTCGCTTTCTCCTCCACCGTCTACCCCACCATCCAGAACCTTCTCGCCGATCGAGTCACAGACAACCCCAAGCTATTCCTCGAAATCTCAACTTTGGACGCCCAACAGCGCCAACCCATCATCCCCGCCAAAACCCTTCTCGTCGCCCTCGCTTTCTCCTTCTTTGCCGTCGTCTTCTCTCTCTGCGCCCTCGGGTCGATCACTTACAGTGTGTTTCACGGATTCTATGGCCGGCCGGTCAAGCTCCTCTCCGCCGTGAAATCCGTCGTCTCCTCCTTCCTTCCCCTGTTGTGTACTGCTCTAATTTCCCAGATCCTCGTTTTATTGGTTTTTATTCTTTTCGGGCTGTTCGTGTTCTTGGTGGTTCGCAGTGCTGAGCTTATGGGATTTGAAATGGAGTATTATTCGCCTTATTTCATTGGGTTTGTAGCAGTTGTTGTGACTGCTCTGTTTCTGGTTTTGCTCCATCTTCAAGTAAATTGGACACTCGCTGGTGTGGTTGTTGTGCTGGAATCGAAATGGGGGTTTGAATCCTTGACTCGAAGTGCGACTTTGATAAAGGGAATGAGAGGGGTCGCCTTGTGCTTGCTGATGTTTTTCGGGTTTTTCGTGGGGGTTTTGGGGTTCTGCAGTTGGGTTTCGGCATTGGATTTGAAGGGGGATACTGATGGGTGGAAGAGCTGGGCGTTTGTGGTGCAAATTGTGGTGACTGCGACTTCTCTCGTGCTGCTGATGCTCTACAATGCTGCTGCGAATACGGTGTTGTATATGTATTGCAGGGCTTTGAATGGTGAGCTTGCCATGGAAATTGCTGAGGAGTTTGCTAGGGAGTATGTGAGCTTGCCCTTCGACAACGGAAAAGTCCCTCATGTTGTTTCGGTTGCATATGCTTGACGAGGAGCTTGAGGTCAGTCAGTCTCCTTTGTGATGGCTCTGATTCAGAATGTCTTGTTAGTGTAGTTTAGTTCATCAGCGTCGAACTTTATTTGTAAAGACCTGTAAATACAAATCTTGTTGCCTTATTTTCGTGTTTTGATGATTGTGGGAGACGGTTGGCTTTATTGTTTTCAAATTGGTATGTGAAGTGAAGCCATTGTGCTTGCAGTTGCACCTCCATTAGAAAACAACTTGAATGTGTGATATGTAATGTCTGAAAGTAATGATTCCCTCGTTTTGTTTCAACGGAAAAGCTGCCTGTGCAGTTAGCTCCGTCGATGATAAACTTGATACGAAGTGCATAACTCGCCTTGCTGAATCTGGGTCTTCTTTGAGTTCTCTGGTTTTGGTAGTTTGTTTGATTAGGATGCTGTGAAAGGCACTAACTGTTAAAAAATCATTGCTTTGGCCTTCGGCCTTAAAACCAATTTCCAAATTGCGAGTCTAACAAGGCAGCATTTTGGCCTTATATTTGGATGCAGCGAAACGCGGATAAATGCACAACCTCTCGGTGCCAGCCTCCGGGTCCTTTGGCTTTTGTATGAAACCAGGAGAGTAGTCACTACATAAACTGTCCTTACAGTCCGTTTCTTCCTTATTCAGCCATGGCAAGCCAAGTACTGAGCACATCTCTGAGCCTAATCAACGCCCACAGCGCCCGCTTCGTAGACCTCTCGGCCATCTTCCTTCTACCCCTTGCTTTCTTCCTATCAACCATCGCCTACCCGGCCTTCCTTGATTTCTACCCCAACCCCTTCTCAGTAAGTCTCACCATTCCCACCATCCCCGACATGACTGTTTTGACCTTCATCACCTTCCTTCTTTTTCTCATCTCCTCTCTCTGCGCTGTCGGGTCTGTCACCCACAGGGCATTTCACGGACTCCGTGATCGGCCCGTGGCACTGTACTCGGCGATCAAGTCAGGTCTGGCTTCCTTCTTTCCTCTTCTGGGTACTCTTGTGGTCTCGCAAATGGTGGTCTTGTCGATTTTTATTTCGTTCGGACTATTTCTGTCTCTGGGGGTTGGAGTGATGGAGGAGTTTTGGTCGGCCTATTTCAGGGCCGTCTCCGCGGCAGGCCTCTTTGCACTGCTGCTCTACCTTCAAGTGATGTGGAGCCTGGCATTTGCGGTGGTTGTGGTGGAATCCAAGTGGGTATTTGGCGCCCTGATTCGAAGCTGGGGTTTGGTCTGTGCAATGAGACTCGGAGGCGTTGTGTCGTGTTTGATGGTACTGTCTGGGGCTTTGAGTTCGATTTTGGGTTTATTTAGCTGGCTTTTGGAAGTGGCATCGGAGTCCACGGCCGCGGCTTGGAAGAGTTGGGCAACTGCTGTGCTGTTGGCGGTAACTACGATTTTGCAGATGGCGGTGCTGCTCTACTATGCGGTGGCGATCACCATAGTGTACTGCAAGGCAGCAGGTGGTGGTGGTGGTGAGGAAGTTTCTAATCCGATGGATTATGTGAAATTGGATATGGGGGATGATGAGTTAGTTTCTGCTTCTGTTGTATCTGTTTTAATTCCATTAAGTAAGATGCAAGCACTTGGGGAAGCACTTTTATTTAAGAAGCACATGAAGAATCAAATTAATCATCTGTCAGTACAAAACATGGAAGCAAAATATATAATACAATATTAAATCCGGAAGCAAAATATATAATCAAAGCTCTTCTGAAAGCGTTTTTTAGACCTTCCAAAAGCGATTCCATCCCGGTACTGTCTTACCGGCTACAAGCCCTGTATGAATTGGGAAATCTTTAGCAGGAGTTAATCCAGCGGAGGCCGTGGCTGCAATTAAGCTCTCATCAGATTAGACAATAAAAAAGTATGTGCATCTCAGTTAAAAGTTTGAAACCAAACTCTTTGAAAATTTTCTATACATGGCATGCCATGCCTGGATCCTTGCCGGCCTCACAAATGAAAGAATTAAAATTAAAATCACAGTCGATGATGATCAGAGCTTTCTTGTGTTAGCGGGGCCGGAGGATGAGGAGGCGTTCAGTTTGACAACCCGTTCATCCTGATCGGAGCCAAAGAGAAGGTTACTCCAGTTGGTTGACCTTTGGACGATTCTAGTAGGAACCCTGTCGCTGTCTTCTCCACCCGATGCTTCATACCCCTCGTAACCATCACTGGTTGACCTTGATAGTGGTATTTCCCTCTGACCAGCTGCAATAGCGCCAGGCAGACCTGTAAGTCGCCTTGCCTCTTCGGCTCCTGATGATGACACCCGGAATGGATGGATGTCAGGTGAGTCTAAACTGCTCTCTGGAGAAGAAGCAACAATCCCTGTGGAGCTTGACATAGCTCGGCTTGTTTGGAAAGCACTCCGAGCTTCAAGCTGAAGGGGGGCCAAACTAGTCGATGTCTCAGTAAAGCCCTTGTCAACAGCTTTAGCTGAACCCTTCGTTATACCCTCCATTGGAAGGTCAGCTGGGAGTCGCACCCGCTTAGTAGCCCGCCTTCTATTATTGTCAGGGCGTGGAACCATTCTGCGCCCACCACTGCCAAAGCTGCTGTCTCTTTCTAGTACAAAAGGAGCATCCCGTCTCACAGGCTGCAGGATCTTGGACTTCTTTCTTGCCTCTGCTGCAGCTTTTGATACCTCTTCGGTGTTTAATCTTGCCAGAGTCCACGGACTTATCTTTACTGGTGCATTCTTCTTCTTAACTGGTCCCTCTCCCACCATCTTTTTTCCATATGAACTGACAGATCCGGTCTCTGGGGGCACAACATCAAACTGGAAAAGGGAAAACAGCAAAACAAATAATCAGCCCATTTCGTTTACGATCCTTATTCTAATTTCAGGGAAGCTGCTGGAATTTACAGTCTATTCCTACTTGCAGCACTAAAAACTGGTGGAGTGTTGCCATATGCGCATCATTCATTCCAAAAGAAAAGGGATACGTTCTGGTAGACAATATGAAAATAAGGTACCCTGAATTTAACAGAACTACAGAAAAAGCAATTATATGATTTTCGCATCCAAATGCTACAGATACACACAAGCTGCAATGACCCCAGATAAAAGGCTTACATATATAAATTATGCAGGCCAAAACTTAAAACGTATTCTCTTTCATGCTGATGCTAAGGAAAAGAAACACTAGAAAAGTCCACAACTTGGAAAACAACCACCCGATGGAACAAGTATAAACACAGATTAGGAACCACTCTCTACTGCAACTAAATGGTTGCAGTTCAGATTACCTGATCTTCAAGGAAAAGTCGTGGCGGTGTACACCATGCGCCACGGTGGAAAGTATTAAAGGAGCTTGCACTACTTAATCCAGTAAGTGAGCTAGCAGGAGACATTTGAGCACTCTGCTGACCTCCAACTCCTTGTTGCTCTTGCTCCTGCTCCCTCAAAGCGATGATGTAATCATATGTGCTGATTCCCTGCACAAATTCAGATTTCCATTGTCAGCTAATTAACAATTTATGTATTCACCTAACATATATGCTGCGTGAAAAAGGAAAAGAGAGGTTCTGCAACGGAAACTGTTACGCAAGAAATTGAGGTGAAACCGACAGATATTCTATGGAAAAGTATTGTCCTATAACAACTAACTTTTATTGAACTGAGAAACAGGTGACTAATGACTGCTAGAGAAAAAGATATCGAAGCAATGTAAACGGATCCTGAAACTGTAATGATAAAAATGACCCAAACGATTATAACGACTTCATTCTATGTATGAAGCAATTGCGAGGCTAACCTTCTTTATAAGGAGGATATGAAAAAAGAAAAGCTGTACAAGTGGAAGGGTTGCAACCATAGCCAAAAGGCTGCACACTGCCTGCAAAGTTTAAGAATTTCATGAGTTGAATAATACAAGCACAAAACAGATAAATTAATTCTCATGATGTAGGAATCGCTCAGCTCGACTAGAAAAGCCATGAATTTACAGAAGATTTAGGACTTGCAGCTAAATTAGAAATGAAGACAAAAGCTGAAGACTCACCACCACAATGATGAAAGGCACCAAAGTGAAACTGCTTCCCAACTTGGATGAAATATCCACAGAGAACTGCTTCCTCTCAATAATACAGCAGATAAGCACGAAGATTCCAGTTGACCATTGTAAAATAAGCTGCAATCTCAAGACCATGGTGCACAAACCATGTACATACCTGTCAATAATTAATTGGAATGAAAGTAACTTGAAAATAAAAATGCTTACTCTGAGGCGATCTTCAGGTTCCGGTTTGTTGCTTTTGGGCTTAATGACAAAAAATATAGGATAAAGAAACCAGGAAAGACTGTCGAGGTAACAGTTGGGGAAAGCCAATGGCGAAACGAAATTGATTAGCAATATTGCCAAGGACGAGTCCTACAAGTTCTAAAGCAAAGGTCCTACTGCATAAGTAATAGATGACATGGAATCACTGGCAAAGCTTCATCAAGATTTTAAAGAAAAGGCTAGAGTGCATGGGGGATGATTATAGGGCATGGGTTACCTGGAACTGGAGCAAAACTCAAAGGGCTATTAAAGAATCTTAAAAGGCAAAGAACGGAGGGGTATGCTTACCAAGAGGAGAGAAGTAACCATAAGGGTGAAAAATTGTCGGTAATTCCTTTTGCCAATACAGTTGTTAAGCCACTACAAATCAAAATTGAATTAAGTTAGAGGAGTTAAAAAGGCACACAAAAAGGATCTTCAACCAATCAAGAGCATGTATACCCTGCAGTGATGATCAAACTGGTCTACGCATTTGTCACAAACTCTGCAGTGCTTGCTGTACTTGTAAACCTGCATGCAAAGAATTATTTGAATTACATTACTAAGTACACTATCAAAGCAAATGCCATGAATATTTCAAGAATGGCTAGGAGATGCTTGAGAAGATATTAGGAGTAAATGATCGCCAACAGGTTACATTTTAATTAAGCTTTTCTCTTAGAAAACAAAAAATAAAATAGGAAAAGTTGTTAGGGCAATCATGAAACGCAACCAATTCAACTTTGCAGTAGGATATCTCCTAACTGTAAACCAAAACTAGAATGCCAAATATCTACATGCAACACTATTGTCCTGACACCCCAAATGAGTCCTTTTCAGTTTCTGCTGCTTGTTATCAAATGCAGAACATGACTCAAGAAATCTATGGGAAATGAATTTTCGTAGAGTTCAAGTGCATTTACACACCTCAACTTCACATAAACTGCAATAGAACATGCCGTCTTCACTTTGTTGCAGAGATTCCTCACTTGAACCGGAGCAATTGCACACATAAGCACATGGAGAGCAAGCTAGTAGAAAGCAAGATGTATGTTCTGATGGACTCTTTCCATCGTCACTGCTGGACATTTTAGACGTCCCATCTTTGCCCAGAACATCCTTATCCAAAGGTTTTCCTCCAGCTGCATTAGCATCATTCATTGATGATGTTGATTCCCCACATAGTTTAGAATCTTTTGTTCTTGTATGTTTTTCATCGGCTGGAATGTTAAGATATTTTTTAGACCTAAAAACTCGTGGATCTGCCGGATCAGCAGCTGCGCACCATATATATAGGCCGAAGACACATGTAATCTGAAAAGAAAATAGATGTTACAACTTAACGAGCAGAACATAGGTAGAAGTATATTATAGTGGATGCAATCAAGACAAATGTACATCTATTTCATTAACGGGCATATCAAACACGCTACTTGGGGCTCCAAAATTGATGTTCCTCTCACTCAAACAGACTATCTTCCGAGTCTATTGTTTGCCTTTTATCTTTAAGTTTTCTTGAGCTAATCATCATTTTGTTCTTCATACTTCTCAGAATCAAAATCCCCGAGCAAAGTGAAATTAAATGTAGATTCTCAAGGCCATGAAAACGCAGAGCAATAAGAACGGTGGACTAACCCCTCATACCTCATCCTAGATATTCATAAAATCAACACAACTAGATTGCTACCAAAGAAATGACTTCACAGACTAAAGATATTCTCCGAACGAGCTTATTTGTTAATCTCTAAAGGGCATTGCAACAACAGCAGAAATCACTGCAAAAATTTCGAACGACCTCATTTCAAAATCTCATGTTTGGAAGCTTCATGCAACAGAAATCACATACGATAAAAGACAAGCAACCCATTTCCTTTATAAGCTAAAGTGAATAATAAGTACCAAAGTCCAAAATTAATCAAACAACCCAGAAAGAGCAAGAACCCAGATTGGAGAATAAATTTTAGACATAAATAAACAACCGAACGCATAAATCACATGGAAACAAGAAGAGAAAGCACGGATCTCAGTTATCAACCCACAAAAAATAGCAGAAAATTGTACAAAAAGTTAAGGGATTCGAGAGAAAATGGCTTACAAGAGGAGTGTAGAGTCCCATCACAATATACTGAAAAATCTTCCTTCCAACAAAAGGTGCAAAGAACACATAGAAAGCAAAGGCCAGCGCCAGAAATACAGCAACAGCCACCACCTTTAGAGATACAAAAACAACCCCAGAAAACAAGATTACTACTCCAATTCACCGAGCTTAAACAACAATGGCGACAAAGATTTATACCTGGAGAGGATGGTAAGGAAGTTGCCATCCATGCTTCCTCATCTTTCAGCTGGAATGCTGAAAACCCAAGATTGAAAAGCAGATTAAACAATGTAAGGGGAAGAAAAATAGTGACTTGGGTATCTCTTTTACTTATTTTCCTCCACTTTCTCTCATTTTCCGGGAAAATAAAAGATAATTGAGGTAGTGCGGAACCAACACAACAGAGATTAACATTTTCCAGGAGGGTATCTAATCAGAGAGAAAAAGTAGCTCAAAGGGTGGAGAGAGAGAGCGGGTTTTCGAGAGGAATGAGCAACAAACAGCAATGGGGAAGGTTTGTCCTGGTTCACTCAATCATAACCTTTGAGCTATGGAAGGTGAGAGAAAGGAAGAGGACCTTTGCTGGTTTTGGGTTTTCTCTTGTTTCTTCCTGCAGGGCTTTTTTTCACTAGAGCAAAGATCTGTGACTGATTGACTGTACACAAATGAGACGTGAGGAGAGAGAGAGAGAGAGAGAGAGAGGGGCCTCTGGTTTTCTTTCGTTGCCTATAATTACCCACAACCCACCTTTTACTTTTTTTTTTTCTTGTTGCTGGCGTTACCTTTTCCTCTGGGCGAACCAGTCCAGCTGACACTTCACAGTTGTTTCCTTCTCCTTTTTTGTAATCGCCCTCGACCCCATACAAAAGTGTGTACCTCCGTAATGGGTACGTGACGGTTGTTATTACGCCGGTATTACAAATTAACAGTTACGTCATTGTTACAAAAGTATTTAAAACTAAAAACATATTGTTATGTATAAATTCTTTTTAATCAATTTTAAAATATCACTAGTTGTGTAAAAAGATTTAAAACACATGACATTGTGTTATATTCGAGACGCCGTTGCAATTGCACGTCAAGTATAGGTAGGTCACTTCTCCTTCTATCCTCTCCCTCCCTCCCCTTATTTTGTGGAATTGGATTAAATCTTCCTCTTGTGGAAAGGAAGGAAGACAATTGGGGGGAGTTCTGAATTTTGCGTCAAAATTTGTACTTCTGAACTTGTTCTTTATATCCATCTTGTATTT
This sequence comes from Pyrus communis, assembly GCF_041283825.1. Lineage (NCBI taxonomy): Eukaryota > Viridiplantae > Streptophyta > Magnoliopsida > Rosales > Rosaceae > Pyrus > Pyrus communis. The sequence goes on along the minus strand of NC_142580.1, from coordinate 3,818,450 downwards.
TGTGATGGGAAAACTTTCTATTTCTTTTGGTGATAACTCCTTTTAGGAATTGGACAAATACCAACTTAAATTAAATGCTGTTTTTTGGTTCATCGTGTTGTCTAAAATGATAAGGAGGGGTAGTTGGATTGATGCCTCTAGAACAACACCAATTCTGGATCTAGCTATGCCTTACCATCAAACCTTCTATAATTTTGAGTAATTTTGCAAAGAGAAATGTTACGAGAACTCTCTCAATGTGTGACTGTTTATGAATTATCTGTTATCTCACAGTTTAACGTTAATTCTCGTGTCGATGTTATAAAATATTACGTCAAAAACATAATACAGCAAAGAGTCTATGAAATGAAGAGTTTTACTTTTGAAAGAGTCTTCGGGAGCATTTATGGCAAAGAGAAATGTGCAACAAGTATGCTGATGTTGAATGGTCCTAGTTTGTTTTGTCTCACTCTCTATTGCTTTGCCTTGATGAATGCTTAAGGTTCACATTTGTTCTTTTGCACGTCATTAGTTAGGAAGCGTTACAATCTAATTAATTAAACTCAATACTCTAGAAATTGTGATTCGCATGGCTGTGTTTGTACTTTTGCATTGGGAGAATCTGTTCTAACATCAGTTACATGTAAGTTCACATGAGTGTATTGTTTTTTCATCTAAATAAATAGAGATATAGACTCATCAAATAATGTATATGGTCGTTAATAGAACGAAATTCATTTGTTTACAAGTTTTTCTTATATGAACAGAAACATAGTATGCATTGAGATTCATAACAATTGGATTATGTTGATATAATTATTCATTCGCCTGACTTATGATATGAGCCCGTTTATTTTAATAAATTTACTCATTTACCCCGTACCTTTTAATTTTCGCAATAATTTAACCATAATAATCAAAATAACTTCCTATTCGTATATCGTTTTGGTAAACAATGCAAAATTGGTGCTTTGTCTCTTGCTAATTGCAAGTTGCCAAATATATGCGTAAGTTCAAATTTGAATGTTTTCATGTTCCACAAGGCTACAAAGCAATTACAGTTTCACGGGTTTTAGGAAGTGACAGATTTGAAGAAGACAACTACCAATTTGCCAAAAAGGCATAAGCAAATACAGGGAGATAACGAATCTTGTAACTGGTTGATATTTTAGACTTTTTAGTCGTTAATTTTTTTGTAAAAAACACAGAATTAAATTCAATAGTTAAAAATTAGAAGAGAAATTTCAATAGAGCTTACTATGATAGCTCTCACACCAATTTGGACAAACGTGACGCCTAATGAGACCAAAATATAGAAGTTTAAGAGAATTGCTCAACAAATAACGTAACCTATTTAAGTATCCCGGTAAGTTTTTCTCCCATTTGAGAATTACCAAGAGTCTCTCTAATGCCTGCCAGATTAGAAGAGGATTTTCTTATGTGTTTTTTAGTATCTTAGTACTCTAAATGTTATACCCATTAGATGTTTGCACGTATCGAATGTCCATTAACAATACGTGCAAGGGCCAGAAGGGCAGAGAGTGACATTACAGTGAGAAAAGGGTCAAAAGGGAAATCGAAGGGGATGGTGCAGATTGCGAAGTCCATGCATCGGAGGGAGGGGCACTGGTTTCTGGGGTTTTTAAAAGGGAATCTTACAGAGAAATCCTTTTGTCAATTTGCATTTGGCATTTTCTTGTCAGATTTTGGACTTGATGAAACATTCAAAATAAAATTATCAAATAGTAAAAATACTACAAGTTGGTAACCAAGAAGATTGGGACGGACCTAGCTTCCCTGCCTCCCAGTTCCTGTACACTCATATTCCTTCTTATTTATATAGTCACGGTTAAATTACGTCAATATTTTATATCATCATTTTTTTTGTTTTATTATCTCTATAAAAAAATCAATATAAAATGTTGACGTAACTTAACCATAACCGTACAAAATAAGAAAGGATGAGAGTGTATGGGAACTCGGAGGGCAAAGAAGCCTGGTCCGATTGAGACAGCATTTAAGAAATCTTTTAGCCTAGAGAGATTTTTCGTGTGGTCAGAACACAGATTGATATATTACGTGTCATTATATAATTAGAGAAATACATGAAAAAAAATAACTTTACCCTAATTGTTTATGACATGTAACGTTCCTTCCTTTATTCTGACCACACAAAAAAATCTCTCCATATGCGAAACACGGTTAACCACCATCATAATACCATATGTATGTGGAGTGATGCGTATAACTTTTTTTTTTTTAATAAATAAAATATATTGATGAGAAAAAGAGAATACAAGCAGCAAAGAGTAGCTGAAAATACAAACACGCAATAAAGAGCTGCAGCTATAAGAAAAACAGACAACAAAACTAACAACACTACATCAAAGCAGCAAAAATAAGCACTAACTATTCATAGTTATATTCCATTCCCGTAAAGAAGACTCATTAGCAGTGGAATGGGCAATTTTCAAAGCATTTAATCGAATTCTAATAGCGGATTTAATTGAGTTGAGAATCATCGTAGCGGGTTAACATGAGTTCTTAAATCTATGGTTGTTCCGAACTAACTAAATATAACCCTATTATATACACTTAAGCCATCTTCGGACTATAGGCTAATTTAATCCCGCATTCGTGCAAAATCCGTCTTCAGCCAACGCCTAAAATAAAAATCTACTAAAAGAAAGCAGGGTAAAATTTAGTTAAGGTATGGATAATAAGCCCCCAAATCCACACCAACATATGCATATCAAACCAAGATGACACATAAATTATTACCCTGCGTGGCTTTTTTTCTCGGTATCTAAAAATTTTCTCCCATTGTATTTTGAATAATGTTTGGCTACTCAAGAATGAATAAAAACTTATATTCAAAATTCTTCGTGTTCGAATTACAGAGTTTTGTGATTATGATCAGAATTATTCATATTATAAATCATTTTGTAAAGATCATATCTGCAAAAAATGAATTAAAATTAAGGTCGTTTAATAAATATTTTATAGCAAATACATAGACGATCCATAATGCTTTTACCAATTCCATTCATCTTATTTTATACAAGTGGACAACAAAACAACCTTAGTTTGAATTAATCTTTTATAGAGACGACCTTTATAGAATGATTTATAATATAAACAATTCTGATTATAAATATAAAATTTTATAAATCGACAACAAATCATTTGAAGTAAAAACTCATATTTATTATTTGAGCAATCAAGTATTGGTAGGGTATTTTTGCGGTCAAATCCCCACATGTGTGCATATAAAAGTTTTACTGGTTTGTTTGGGTAAAAGATAAAAAGTGAATTGAATAAAGGGAGGTTTACGTGTAGTCACTGACAAAGTAGTTGGGCTGTATTAAATTCTTTGGATCTCTATCTGTCTGCATATCCGACCTCGAAACTCGCTTGTCTCAGTAATTTTTATTTTTTTCAAAAAAATTAAGCTAAATAAGAAAATATTTAAAAAATTAGTTGGGAAATAAGTCAAAATCTAACTAACTATTTGCCAAGAAATTGTTGCTTTGCTTACTTATTTCTAAGAAATAATTAAATATATAATAAGACGACTTATAAAAAAATATTATCATTTCCGGTAAAAAATAAAATATTATAGAAGATGATAATCTATACTATTATTAAGAGAACCTTCCATGTCAATTTTTTGCTCATTTTTTTCTTATTTTGTCCTCACTTTTGATATACAATACTTACATAAGAAGGGTAAAATAATAATTTTGTATCTTTTGATAAAATGACAATCATATCCTTATTTTCCTATTTTACTCTTTATTTTGATACACAATATTTACATAAGAATGACAAAACAGTACTTATGTAATATTAAGATAAAATATACACTTATTACGCTAAATATGCACTCTTTTAAAAATTTTAAAAATTTATCATACTCCTTAATAAAAAAAATAAAAAATAAAATAAAATTAGTCACACACATAAAATGTACACTTATCAGCTAATGAATTAATTGCGAAAAGAATACGACGGTAGTACAAGAGAACAAGAAGGTAAAAACAAAAAGAACGACACAAAATTTGTGTTGAAAATAATAAATTATGATTAATTATTTGTAATCAGAATCTCGTGCCAGACAAGAAGGCACAGCGTTTGACCCGTGACCAACCTCGCTCATCTTTTTCTTTTGAGTTGTTTATTCGCAATGCTCGTGACTATAGCTTCCCTTCCCTCCCCTCTGTTGGAGTTGGATGGAAATCATGGAACCAACCAAGAGAATATTCAATGGTTCTTTCACCTAAATGAAACTACTCTCACTATTCTTTCCACTTGTTTCATACAACCTCAAATCGTTACGATGACGTTTCATGTCAATTATCGTATTGTTTGGTGAAAGATTAAAATTATTTGAATATTGTGAGTAAGTTTCTATCTCAAGTTCATAAACAACAACTGATCTTATACACACAAGCCGGTATTGCTGATATTTCTCCTATTTTAGTTACACGGGAGAAACGAATATGTGGTTTTACCAACCAAAATAATGTGTGGTACCATTCTTTATAAACCAGTACTCACTAGCCGGTGGGGACTCAATTTTTTTGGCTCAAATCTAAGCCACCAAACTCCAACATTCATTTCTCAACATTCTTGAATAACGGCTGATATTTAGTATTGACACATATTTAATGGTTTAAACTCCTTTTAAAAGCCCCAAAAAGAGTAAAAGTCATGGCCACGTTCCACAGACAACAAGGGTTATGACCTTAATTTAAGGATGTGTTAAAGATTATTTATTGGATTATTGGATATCCCACGTTAGCTGTCAAAAATTAACACGTATATAAATAGATAAACTCCCTTTTTTTTCACAATCAAGGATAAGGGTTGCAGAATGTAGCTTTCACTAGAGAGACAAACTTGCTGATATTCCATTTTCCTTTGCAATTTCTCCTTACCTAAATTCTAATGGGGACCCAAAACTAGACATATGAAGGAGGAGAGGAATTTGCATGATACGTGATGCCATCGTGACGGTGTACTCAGTGATGGATGTACATTGAGATCAAGTTTGTCCCAAGACCACCTGAAGTCTGGAAAATATACATGTGAGGGTCTTTTGAGGACCATTTGAAGGTTTGGTATGAGTCTTTTTTGTGCCCACCAAATGTTTCATGATAAATTATCTCAATAACACTCATCAGATTGCTTCAACAAGATGCCTCAATAAATCAAATGAAATTTTTTGCACGCTTCGCGTTCTGTTTCTATTAGAAAAAACTTAAACCTTTAACACTAGAATCCCTAATATTCAAATTCTAAATCCACCACTGAATGTATCTGTGCTATACCATTACTTCTCACGAAGGATCCCTCATTCAAATCCAAGTAAACACTCAATATTTTGGATGATGAATAGGATCATTGATCAACAACCATGACAATATCAAGTTGCTTTCACTTTGTTGCAAACTTACAAACACTCAATATTTTGGATGATGAATAGGATCATTGATCAACAACCATGACAATATCAAGTTGCTTTCATTTTGTTGCAAACTTACAAAGGCATTCCCTTTTTCCAAAGTACATAGAAATTTATGATAAAGTATTGGATAATTCACATTATCACATACAACCGATGCAAGTTCATTTTTAAAGTAAGAGTTCGACTATCTTTTCTTCACAAAGAGATAATGCTTTTGAATTTTGAGTTTTGAACAACTTACTTCTTCAAAAAAAATTCGTTGGCCATCTTGCAAAGTCATCGTAAGACCTTTACGTTTTAGTTTTGAGTAAATTATAGCAATGATTCCTCAACTAAAAATCCATTACCATTGGTTCCTCAACTTATTAAAATGTGTAGCTATAGTCATTTTCATCAATTTCGTCAAGATTTTGTCAAAATAAGTTATGTTGGGGTAACCATTTATATAATAAGGGTCCCTCAACTTATCAAAGTGTGTAATTATGGTCATTTTTGTCAACTACATCAAAAATTTTGTCAAAACGAGTTACGTTGGAAGAACCATTTCTACAATTGAGTTAAATTTAAGGGACCATTTCTCCAGTTGAATTAAAGTTGAGGGACCAAATGAGAATGAATTTTTAGTTGAGAGACTATTGTTCTAATTGAGTTAAAATTAAAGGACCATAACTATAATTTACTTTTTAATTTTACATGACTTAAAGCTGATTTTACTCGACGTGAGAGCTATCCTAATAAAATAATCTTACATAAATTTATGTGGTGTCTCAAATCATAAGGCTAAGAAGTAGTACGAGTGTAGGACCATGGAGAATTAAAAGCTGAGGGTCATTCTTCAGTCTTTACTCGATGGGAAATTAAAGAAGGGCAAGTGTCGGGTGGGTGTTGGTCCCTTTGGCTTTTGACAAAATATTACAATTATTACTTTAGACAAACATTGTGGTGCATTTAATCATGCCTAGGCCTAGCTAACCTATTGTCCCCACTTTTCTATATCCTATCTTGTCCCACACCTATATCCCCCACTTGGGCTCACAAATGTGGTCCAAAACTCGCACCAATAAGAAAATTCAGCCCTATTACCTGGGCCCATATTTCTTACCATCTTACAATGCGACTTTGGGCTGATCTGAGCCCATCAGAATCCAAGAGCAATTATTTAGCCGGTCTGGGCTGGGCTGAAAGCTCAAATCATCTTTCAATTTCAAGAATCCAAATACTACCTCTTATCAAGAATCTAATCTCATAAACTTAACGAGTTTAATTCCTAATTTTGGGTTATAAGGCAAAGCCAATTACATTTTGACTCAAAATGGTGACGAGCCGAGTACAATGGAGGGAGGAAGCAAACCTTTGTAGACAGCTTCGCTTCCTCGTCGCTTCTTTTCTAACGACTGGCCTCTCAAGTGGGTGGCTTGGTAGCTACCTTCAGTATCGGTAAAATCCCTATCAATAATAGCCCGGAATGGAAATGGAGCAATCACCATTTCATAGCCCCTATGTGCGATTCCATTTTCTTTCTTTTCGTTCCTCTTTAGTAAACATGTCATCAATGTAGTTGTGGGAGAGGATAATCCAAAATCATATAAATTTCAAGAACATGGAAATTTTAATGCTTTTGCAGCCATCGATGAAGTTGTTGTGTCTCTTAATTTTATATAGTCTCAGCCTTTACCCGATACATTAGGCAGGTTCAAGAAGCTCTATTTATATAAAGCACATACTAAAAAAGAAAGTGTTGTTAAAAGTGGGTGTGGGTTTCGGCAGCAGGGAACAAACCAAGCAGGTGCACTACCACAACATAATAATTGGGTTGGTGATTTTGGAAAAAAGAAAAAAAAAAAAAAAATATATATATATATATATATATATCTTGTATCTCTTTTGTTGGTTTTTTTTTTTGTTCCTTTTTAATAATAAATTAATAATCTAGGTAATTTATGATTAATCTAATTAAACATGATTAAGCAGGAAGTCTTTGGACTGGGTGACTTTAGAGAGAAAAAGTTCAGTGCGCCGGAAACACAGCTATAGTACAATTGGTTGGATTTTTTTCTTCAAGTTTTCAACAAATTGTATTATTACAGTCGATGTACTAGACCGTATTTTAGGCACACTAAAAATCTCTCGGGTCTAGAACTCCACAAAGTCATTAATAATCATCCGATTATATTTTGATGTAGTTGTTTGATTTATATATTATGTCCTCCTTAGTCTTTTGAGTGTGATTTGCACCTAACTAAGATATTATTTGCTTAAATAATTCTTAATATATATATAGAATAATCACATGGTGACATGAACTTGTAGCCATGTAGGTGTAGTAGAAATAGAAAAATGCATCAAGGAGCTTAGCCTTCATCTGTGGGCAAAAGAAAGTTGTCTTTCACTTTCATTAATGTAGTTCTTAGTGTTGTTTTTTTGCTTTTATTTTAGGGAATTTTAACTAAAAGCTTCCGGTACTGTTCATTTTAACAAAAAATCACATTTTTACACTAAAAAGTCAATCCTGATACTATACCTTTATTTTTTCTTTATCGTTAAAACTCAAAGTTTTCAAATCATTTTCATTAGTTTTTCTTTTATTTTATTCCAGTCTGCAAACTAAGTTGTTTTTTTCCCTTCACTTTTATGCAAGTCTTCTCGTTTGAAAAAAATCAAAGTTGGACCAATAGTGCTAATGTAACGAGATTACAAGAACGAACGTGCAACGAACAAAATTACAACAATGAAAGTGAAATCCGAATAAACTACAAGAACTACTTCGTGCAAGTGAGCCGAACGTTGAACTTGAAATAAGTTTGAAAGGGAATGATCGAGCATCAATCATTCCCATCTTTTTATATGTTACCTAATTTTTGTTCAATTGGGGCTTATCAAACATTAAGTCGAGTTCTTTATTGGACACGGAAAAAGTCTGGTTTATAATTTGAATGTGGTCTAATATCGTAGTGATTAAGGTGTTGCGTTTTTACACATGTGTTCTAGGTTCGAAACTCCCCCTCTTATAAATTATTATAATAGTTTTGAATCCTTCTTCCTTCCCTTAATAATAATAATTTTGAAAAAAAAAAGTCTAGTTTATAACTTGTTTGTTGTTCATCTGGTGGGTGTGATAGATCATGAAAACAAACCTTAATCTAAATTAATTATTTTTATGGCTCAACCACTTACACACGGGGATTTTTTTATGCGGGAGCCAGAGTAGGGTGTATGTGAGTGGTTCAGCCAAAGAAAAAAAAAATAATTCTAAAGATATTATTTCAAAATGCAATTCTTTATGAATTCTCCGTCATCTTACACTTTAACGTTAATTTTCATGCCGTTATTATAAAATATTATATATAAGAACATGAGTTAATAAAAAATCCATAAAATGTTTCCTTAACATTTCTCTAAAAATAATTAATTTAGATTAGGATTTGTTTTCATCCTCCATCACACCCACCAAATGAACAACAAACTTACACACAGAATTTCTACACACGGCACACGGTTTGTCTGAGCTAGTCAAATCAAGGCCAACTAATTATGTATCATTTTAAAATATGGGTTTCTTGTTTTAGCATCCCATTAAGCCCCACTTAGTAAGTTAATATATAGTTAAACTATAGTTTTCTAACAAAAGTTTAGCAATCATTGATGTTTCCATACATACAGTGAAACACGCTATTCATGCATTCAAATATGGATAAGGATTGTCTGCCCTCCTACTTCCGGTGCTCTTCCGTACCCTCCTGTTTGTATGGTTTAACCCACGTCAACATTTTATATTACTGTTCATTTTTGTTTTATTATCTCTATAAAAAAATAATATAAAATGTTGAAGGGGTTTAACCGTGACCATATAAAACAACAGGGCACGGGAGGGCAGACAATCCTTGTTCTTCAAATATTGGGTAGGGGTTTGACAAATTTTAGCGTCTTCCAACAATAATAGTAAAGCCATATTTCATTTAGTGAAGATTCGACGGACTCTCCTCTTTCTTTATCCGGACTTGAAATTGGCAATGTAAGATGAACTTACATAAATTCAAATAATTTCACGCAGTGACAAATTCACAACTGTTTTTTTTGGGTGGGCGAAGTATAAAAGTTTCGTGTGGTGTTTTAGCCTAAGTTTCCTTGTCGGTGGCCGGGTCATATCAATGGTGACACTAGAGAGATTGACGAAGGAAGCTGAAAACTTAGGATGGACAATTTTGAGTAAAGTGGGTGAATTTGGGTAAAACAAGGCACCTGCATGAAAACGTTCCAAAGAGTAAAAGATGGTTGGCTCCGAACTTTCGAGTAGAAAAGAGGCAACTGAGCTTTGCCGAGCTACTAGGCGGACATTCGGTCTTAGGTTCTCACCTTCGTCATTGAATCCGGAATGCGCTGGAAAAAACCTATGGCACTTAAGCAAGGTTCATGAATCTAAAAGTTAACTTTGAATCAGGTTTGGGTGGTTACAAACTTCTCATATGTCTTCCAATACACAAGTATTTTGACGTTACGTAAAATTGACTCATTGTTTTCACCAATATTACACGTAGATTAGCAACAACAGTGGCGAAGTCTAGGAGGGTCACAAAAGTCTTAGTCTGAAACACTCAACTGATCTAAGAAAAATCAGTAATGTCATGTCTTGAACCACCAACCACCGTCATTTGAATCTGGTATGAGATCGTCCTCATCATCCTCTTCCTTAAGCTCACAAACAACGAATTGTCTAAACTCCACGTATAGGAACCACCAACCTCAAATCAAACGTGGAGATTGAATCGGATGCCCAGGTGCTATTGCGAATGATTAATAAGGAGATTGAAGTGGATGTTGATTTGGAATGTCTTCTTTTTGATATTGATTATTTGGTGAAGCATATTGGAGATGTCAAAATTGGGTTTATGCTGCGGGGTACAACCTAGCTGCTCACACGGTTGCCTCGTTTACTGCCATTCTTGCTGTGAATATAAACATTTCGATTAGATTATAAATAAAGTCTATCTTTTGACAAAAAAAAAAAATAATAAAATAAAATCAAAACTAGTGAAAGAAATATAAGGAAAAGCATCGAATTGGGATCCTGAACCTAAAGAAAAACCTTAAAAATCATAAACATAACAATAATTTTTTCAAAAAAATATATACACATCAAAATGGATCTAAGACCATCTTAGTTCCTTCATGGCTACGCCTCGGACTAACAACACAACACTTGTAGCCGTCCTAAGTAGTAGCTAGCTACCAATCAGTCACATTTATCATATTTTTTAAGAAGTGGGGGGTTGAGTTATCAATAATTTGAAATAAGAATAAGAGGTTGGTGGAGAGTTGTTTTCCTATAGCAACAGTAATGGTCATTCGTCACTTGTCTCAACCGACTGATTCGCATCCGGACGTGCACAAAAATTAACTCGACGTCTGCCTTTACCAATCGCCACCTCCATATCCAGGCACTATTTTTCTTTCGTAATTGGTATAACAAAACTTTGGAGTACGGTCGAATCAAGATTTCAATTGCAATATTTATTGCTCACATAAGCATACTTGCCTGCAGTCACTTACTTTGATTCAAAATGCTTCAATCTATGATTAGTTAGAATATACACATACTTAGGTCACAAATTGGGTAATTCTCATTTTTTCTTTCTTTTTAACTTTAACCAAGTTTATGGTTATTGAAAGAGAATTGATTTCAAGATCACGACAAGTGGTTTAATAGAAAAAGTGCGAACAACAGTTTTTTCCAATAAAACACAAAAAAAGAAGTGGTATTGGGTTCGATACTTTACAAGCTGTGAATTTATTTGATTGTGGTTATGGGTAGGGTGCAATTCCCAACTAGCCTCCTTTGGACCTGAAAATGATGGATAATTGTAGTTCGTCACTAATTGTCCCCCTTTTAAGGAGAACTGATTTCAAGACTATCTTCCTTCATACACACACTTGATACTTATATTTGACCGCTAGATTGAATTGAGAAAATAAAATGAAAATAACAAAAAACAAACGGTGTGTAAAATTCATTTCTTTTGTTGAAAGGGTGGTATCCACATACTGATTTTTACCTCTCACACACCCTTGTTACTTTTTATCATTTGGTCTTGTTTAATTCATTTGATCCAATAGTCAGAAATTAAAAAGAGTGTGCGAAAAGTAAAAAATAATGCATGGATATCACCACTCTTGTTGCAATTGAAAACTTAATCCAAGAAAGAAAAAAAACCTAAAAACAACTAGAAAGCCAACTAAGATAAAACAAGAAAAAAAAAAAAGAAAAGGTAACCCGAAAAAAGAAAAACAAAAGATAAAGGAGGGGACGAAAGCAGAGGAAACAGAGAGGGACAGAGAAAGAAGGAGATTTAAAAGGAAAATAGGATCCGAGTACAACGGAACCTGTCTTCCTTTCCTTCCTCTGTTTCTCTCTCTTGTGTTAGGACAGAGTGTTTTCTGTCTTGTAATCTCTGTTTTTGCATTTGGAAATTAAAGCAAAAAACTTTAAGGTGGTCGAAAACAGAGAGAAGAACAGAGCAAGTTCCAAAGGGAAGGAGGCCGAGTTCCTCACCAGGGAACGACGGTTTTCCTCTTCTTTTGTGTTTCATGTCGGAATATTAATTCCTAACCCCTTCACTGGTTTCCTCTCTCTCTCTCTCTCTCTCTCTGCATGCAATTATTTTCATTTCCTCGTAATTTACAATCATGCGTAATAGTCCGCTATGGAAAGAACGTCCGTTTTTAGATAATTCACATTATCTACACATATTCGAAAATATTTGTATAATAAGAATGAACGTCATGCATGAAGAATTTCCGTCACGCAGAATAGTGTTCTATATTCTTTAATGATGTTCTGTATTATATTGAGTTATTTATTATAATCCTATTCAATCCAATCCTAGGCACCGAACGAGAGTCATGTGGTTTTCTAAACCGGACTTTTATTTTTGCCTTGCAGGTTAAGTACATCTGGAGTGTCCTCTACATTACTTGAAAAAAACTTGCTGCCATGGGCGTCTGTGTCTCAAAACCACATGAAACTATCAACCCTCATCAGAAAAAGGTCCACAGACACGGCAAGCGCCGGAGTAAGGGGAAGAAGACGAAGAAGGTTGCTTCCGTCGCCATCCCTGATGCGCCCAAAAGACGGTCTGTGAGTGAGTTTGTGCATCTTGACTTTGAGAAAGGTGCTGCAACCACCTGCAAGAGATCTGAGGTTTCTAATGGAACATATCATCTCACTCAGCTTCAGTGGAACCACAGTCAAATTGATGCAAATGGCGGTATGTTTCAAATGTTTAAGGCCCGTTTGATAACCATTTCGTGCTTTGGTTTTTAGTTTACATCATGAAAAGTTAACACCAACAGAACCCATCTTAAGTCAAATACTTATGGGAAACATACGTAAAATCTTTTTACAAATCTTCAGTCATATCGTACACAAACTTTTTTACTACAGGGACGTTAAATGGACAGTAAAATTAATTAATCGAAGATTTGCGAAAAGTTCTATCTTATTTCCCGATTTTTTCTGTGTTAAGTGATTTCTGACCATAAAGATTAAAACTTTGTGTAGGGAAAGGCCCAGGGGAAGCATGGTTTGACTCACTAAGCATTCTGGAATCTGATTCAGAAGATGATTTCTGCAGTGTGCATGGAGGTAATGCACTCATGTCGCCAATTGATTTCAATCTTTTCCGTTTTTGTTGCAATTGCGAATTTTCGGTGGCTGAAACTAGTTCTTTGTTTTCGGGTGCCAGATGGGTTTCCTTTAGCAGGGAACATCCCAAATGCTCAATTGCTGCAGTATGAAAGTGCATCATGCATCGTAGATAATGGATGTAAGTACGAAGGGTTCTACGAAAGCTATCTAAAAATCGATGGAAATGCACGCCATTCTGTCGAGAAAACCCAAGTGAGTTTCAACGACAAGAGTCAGAAGAACCCGGCGGTGATCATGCTTTATAAGAGGAAGTCTGTTGACGACAGCGAAGGGAACAGTGAGTACTAAATCTAAATGTGATCAAAATGTGAAGTTAGAATCTAAGCAACATTTTATGTATGCCTACATGCTCTCTTCTACATACTAAACGTGTAACAATGGATGAACAGGTGCGTCCGATCAGAAGTACTTATTCCGTCCAAGAGCAGGACTTCGAATCCCTTGCTCAACTGAAGAGAAGTCAGCTCCGGGATCCTGGTCTCCAGTTCCACCTTCAGTATTCAAGCTCCGCGGCGAGAATTATTTCAAGTACATTACTTGTTTTCCTGTTGCTAATTTTGTTTTGTTTTCGTCATTCATTTCGGCTGTCTAAAAAATGAAAATTTTTCCGACATGCAGGGATAAACAGAAGTACCCTGCTGCAAACTGCAGCTCGTACGTACCAATTGGTGTCGATTTGTTCATCTGTCCCCGAAAGAGAGATCACATTGCTCAGCATCTTGAGCTTCCTTATGTAAAACCACATGACAAAGTTCCTTCCCTCCTCATTGTTAACATACAGGTCCCCCCTCTCTCTCTCCCTCAAAATACTTCGCTGAAGGATCAGTTTTCGTTGTGTTTTTGGTGATATTGATTCTGGTGTTCTTGTTGTTGCAGTTGCCTACTTATCCTACAACAATGTTCCTCGGCGATTCAGATGGGGAAGGCATGAGTCTTGTGCTATATTTCAAAGTGAATGAAAACTTGGAAAAAGAGATATCATCTCAGTTTCAAGGTAGCATCATGGTAAGATTAATCGCGAAATTTTCAATTCCCACATCTCTGATCCGGGTGCAAAGAAGACGGACTTATTAACGAAGCTTTGTTTTTGTGTCGCAGAAATTCATTGAGGATGAGACCGAGAAGGTGAAGGGGTTTGCAAAGGAGTCTCTGGTTCCTTTCAGGGAAAGGCTAAAGATCATGGCTGGACTGGTCAATCCAGATGACCTCCAGTTGAGTTCTACTGAAAGAAAGCTCATACATGCTTACAACGATAAGCCGGTGCTTTCACGCCCCCAACATAACTTCTTCAGGGTAAAATGAATACGAAAAATTCTCTTTAGTTTGATGTTTTTACGAGAAACCCTTCAATATGGCAGCCTGACCATGCGGCTGGTCAGGCCACTCTCATAAAGGAACGGACCTCACATGGGCATAATTTCCCACTAATTGTGAGAGTGTCTGATGGGTTATATGGTCAGGCTGTCCTACTGGAGTTTTTTTTTCTAGGTTTTTACACTAACGCAACTGTTTTTATGTAATTTAATTGACAGGGGCCTAATTACTTTGAGATTGACCTGGATATACATCGGTTTAGCTACATATCCAGGAAAGGACTTGAATCATTCAGAGACCGTTTGAAGAATGGGGTACTTGATTTGGGATTGACAATCCAAGTAAACTCACAAACTTACCATTCACTGTTACAGTAAATATGCATCCTGCTTTTCTGTAAAATTTGAGTTTTGTTTGACGGTGTTGGTGGTTGCAGGCACAAAAACAAGAGGAACTGCCGGAGCAAGTCCTGTGCTGTCTACGCTTGAACAAGATTGATTTCGTGAACCACGGTCATATTCCGACTCTCGTAACCATGGACGATTAAATCGGACAGGCACCGAACCTGGATCCTGGAGGGTTTCTATAATTCCGGCCAAAACACCAAGCAAATGTTTGTAAACATTCGGGGGCTTCGACCGCGCTTCGACCTAATCCAATGGTGCAAGAAAGGGAAGACAAAGAAATGAACTGCAAATGCATTACAATTGATCTTGCACAAAATGTCATCAGTATCTGTACTCTTATGCTTTATAGTTAACACTTTACACCATGCATTTGCCATCCGTCCTCAACCATTAAACCTGTGACCCGTATCTAATCACCGCGATAAAGCTTATAAGAACGAGGATATAAAAGGCCGTAAGAACCTGATTAGCGCTTTTTCTTGTACATGCCATCGACTAACGATGATTAGCACAAAGTTTTGTTCTACAATGTCAGATGTGCGCAGAGATTGGTGCGTGCTGACACAGCAACAAAAGGAGTACCAAGCAAGAACAAAAGGAGAAGTACACAATCGAAATAGGCAACCCGACAGTGGAAGTAATTTTCTTGGAGTTTCAGGCAAACATCGATACATTATTACCAAACACGAGTGTAAATAATCATATAAAACAACATCACTGCTTCCATATACAAAAGAATAAACAGAAGTTGTAAATTTCAACAGAGTATGCTTGTTAACTAGTTTACGTACAACAAAAATTTGACCTGACTTCTTCCTTATCCTTTATTCTTTTTCATAATTACCTCTTTCCTTTGTACATTAGCAATTCGGTAACTGGGCCTTGATCAAAACTATGGCCTGTAGTGAAAGACAGATTCGGGCAAACATAACACTTACAACTTTTGCCTGCTTCGTCGAAATTTTACATTCTCTGATTCCTCGTGCTTGCTTTCCTGATTGAAACTCACAGAAACTATGTTATTTGTTCTTCTTTTAAACGTAAACTGGCTATAGGCTGCTGGTCCTTGTTTCTAAGATCAATCTTGTCCATCTTCCCAGTTCCTGGATTGACTGATCTTAGATTTGATGCGTTGTTGTTGCCTGTGTAGTGGCTGCTTGTTTTAGAAGCTGGTACTTCATGATTATGTTTTCCCTCATATGTCGTTATGACAGCTTTAGGATCTGTAGAGGCTCTCTCTATGTGCTTACGGACATTGCATGCAGGGAATGTGCATTTGTAATAGCTCCTGTAAAATGTAGCAAAGACTAATAAGGAAATTTTTAAACCAACCATACAACAAGGAATTACTCCTTTGATTGAATACCTTAGGCAACATAAAATTGAAAACAGCGGGACACCAATGGAATAAAACTAGAAGGTTCGGCTTTCAGAGTACAGGACAATATTTCAAAATTATTCTTCCAGGATTTAAATTTATACGGAGGTAGATTTGTTAATATTCAGTAACATATACGATTATGTTACCCCTGCGGCTGCGGAAACAAAACAAAGAACGATAAAGATAAGTTCCACATTCTATTCTTAATTATCTGCTGATATGATTCTATTAACCTAGAGTCCAATAGCTTGTAGTTTCAGCAGTATTACCGTGGATAAGGATTGCCCTTAACGACTTTCTGCCCATACTTTCGCCACCTGTAGCCATCGTCTAAGAGGTCGACTTCGCTGGTTGTCTGCACTATGATTCTAGGCTCTGTCACAGTCCGATGTGCAGAAGCTGGCGCCAGTTCTGACCTGACCTCTGTATTTCTGGAAAATAAAAGTTAATTTTGTTAAGAATACATGACAAACAAGGAACTTAACTTACGACAAACATGGCATATGCTTATCAACATAAAAGATCTACCTTCTCTTGGTGTCAGGTTGATCTTCATCTTTCTCATCCACTCTGGTTTCAGCACCCCCTACTTCCTCACTGTCACTTGTCCCGGATAAATTATCATGTGTTGCTTGGCTGGATTCCTGACGCTTCTTAGACATTGAATAAGGACCTGTCCCTTCTTTTGATTTGTTCGAATTCCCACCATGAACTTGCAAAGCCATGTCGGAATTCGCCTGACTATTTGCATTCGGATCCTTTCCACGCTTGGACTGAGGACGTTCATGGTTATGCTCGCCCTTGTAAATAATTTCAGTTATTTGTCCGTCAACCGAGCGTTCAACCTTCTTCTTTACCGGACAATTTGGATGCGTGCACTTGTAATAACTTCGAGGAAACTCACTACCCTTGACCTGCTTTTGCCCATACTTCCGCCAATTGTAACCATCATCGTTAGGCTTATCGACAGCAAATGAAGACGGTTGGGATATCTGATCCGAAAGGGCAATGTCGGATGATTCTTTTGTGGCAACGGCAGAGTCGGGTGTTCCAGACGGTATCTCTTGGGGTGGCATTGTATCGGAAGTAAGGGATGGAGGGTGCGTCAACGATGTGGCGGGTGCTGTCGAGAAAGACGTTGAAAACTCGGCTGAGAAATTGAAAAACGATGGAGAGAGTGCAGCAGCCTGAGCCGTGACCTGTGCTAGCGCCTGCTGGTGTGTCATCCCAAAGGGTCCCTACAACGATTCAGAAATCACAGCCATAAGAAGCAAAAAGGGAAAAGTTACTAAATTTAGAAACTCAAATCCTCTGCCTTTGTTTTCGGAGTAACTAAAGACGAGATATTAATCTAAATCGGATAAAAAAGGAAACTTTTCAAAAAATCCCAGCTCCCTAATAAGCAAACAGCCAATGGTAACATAACAGTAATTCAGAAGATAGAAGAAGTGATTGACGAGTGGAGTACCTGGCCAGGTGAGAAGATACCCGGCGAGTCGAGAAACCCGGACGGCGTCGGGACCGAAAACATCGGCGGCGGTCTGTTCTGCTTGAACCGGAATTCCGAGCCGCCATCGTTATCGCCGGAATTTCGCTTTTCTAGCTGCGGGAACCCCGGCTCCCCCGGGGATGGAGACGTCATGGCTCCGGCGAGCAGCTGGGAGAAGGACTTGCAGTCATCACCGTCGGAGAAGAAGTTGGAGACGAGAGTCATGGGCCCGGGGCTGAAGCCCAGGCCCAGACCCGGGCCAGTATTCCCGCCGGCGCCGGAGCTGAAGATTGATTCGAAAGAGGTGCGCGACGGGAGAGTAATAGTGGGGCGCGGAGGATCATGCGTCGCTGCGGGCTTCGACGGTTGCGATGATCCTGGCGGCGGGGGGCCCGGCGGCTGCTCTTGGTTGTCGGTCATTGGATCAAAATCCGAAAACAAAGGGGATAAAAAAAGCAAGAAAATGTTTCAACTTTAAACTCTCGTTTTCTTTTTCTTTCTTTCTGCGGGAAGTTTGTGTCCTTCTGTTTTGTTTTTGTATTTTTCGGATTAGGGGATCTGAAATTCTGCAAAAAGTCCACGCCGCACATACCTGAAAGTCCTTTCCTGATTTTCCTTTAAAAGAAAAATTGGTTTTATTTAATTTTTGGGTATTCATTTATAATCGGTGACGCTACCGAGATTATTTCTTCGATCATATTTTGTAAACCATATTATATAGTGGTTGATGATTGCATTTTTACTTTAAGTCATAAAAAATGAATTCATCATCAACCGAATGATTCAAAATATGATTTTAAAAGATAGTCTCCATAGTATTTTTATTTTTTATTATTATTTTTGGATAAATTTCATTTATTAGATAAACTATCGTTTGACTTTTGAATTAATACCTCAATTGAAATTGAACCGTCGAACTATTTTTTGGTAAATTAAAACCCGCTCCCTAGGCACACGCTGGTCTTAACATGCTGGGGCGAGGAAGTGTCTTTAAGACTAAGCAAAGATAACATATTGAAAGAATTGAACTTATCGAACAAGACTTATTCCACTGGTAGCAACCACCAAACCAATAGAGCAAGGGTTAGCTCCACAGCTAGTCAACATGTAAGTAGGTCCATTACCGGCCAGCTCCCAACCAGTCGTTTCAATATATGATTTTATCTTGTTTTAATTTTATTTATTATCCTTGATCAGGACCTAAACATTTTAAAAGTGGCCAATTCTTTCTTATCGTTAAGTTCAATCCAGTTTTCCGTTAAGTCACGACTAATGACCAATAAAAGTGGCATATTTTTATTGGTAAATGGCATGTTTTTATTGGTCACTATGGGTGACTTAATGGAAAACTGGATGAACTAAATGACTAGGGAAATTTTGGCTATTTTTTAAATATTTTAGGTTCATAACTTATCAAAAAATAATTTCAGAGCAATTTCAACTATGACGATAATTCAGGAAATCAAATCATAGTTCATTCTATTTTATTTATGAGCTTTTGGGTTGTTTGGTGTTGGTGGGCCGGTGAGGCTAAAGTTGCTAACTACTAAGCCTATGCTTGAAATGACGGTGATGGCCCTGAGACTTTTAGGAACTACGAAATTTCCATCTTCCAAGTGTGAGAATGGAGGGGTAGTGAAGGGGAAGAAGTAGAGTCGTTTCCCTAGATATCTGGATTATGGATTGTACTATGATATCTGTGGACTGCTTAGGTAATCTCCTACCAAAAGAGGGTAAAAGGACCATGTTTAGCCCTATAATTCTAAAAGATATATATATATATATATATATATATATATATATTATTTTTTGACTTGAAACGATAACGATCTTATTTTATTAGGAAATCGACATACAATCATCCAAGAGAATATCCTGGATTAATTCCGGAGGTTCCTCAAACCAATGAAAGGTAGATAAAAAATCTAAGGCCAACTTGGCTATTCTATGAGCTGCACTATTAGCGGAATGACTAGCATGACAAATTTTGGAGGACCCAAAACCTCTTAGACACTCCCGGACATCATCCAACAATAAATCCAAAGAAGAGGACCCCTGCTTCAGTCTCCCAATGCCCTGAACAACCTGCAAGGCATCACCCTCTAGAATAATACATTGCACATTCCGTTGCTCATCCCAATACCATATTTTATATAATCTCCAACCTAGGGGGGCAAAGAGTCATAGCCCAAAATATAGTTGTTCGACAAAAAACTCATCTCCAACTAAAGGGGGCTATTTTTTAGCACCTCAATAATTTATTATTTTATTGAATTAATATGGTTAACTAAATTAAATTATCATATTAAAATAAGATTTTTGGACATATTTTGAGTGCCACTTGTCGCTAAATAAATAAGCCTCTAGATTTCTTATCTTTATATAATCTCAATAATTTTTCGGATAGAATGTGAAAAATTGAAATAAAATGAGGTACGATAATACCAAATGATGAAAAGAATGTAAGAAATTGTGTAGGAATGACATAGGTATTTATAGAAAAAAAAATTGGTCTAAAAAATAATAAATTCAAATTCGAACGGTAATCTCAATTTGCATTTTCGGAGATATAAATGTAATTCTCTTTGATTTGTGAGACTCATTACTAAAAAAATAAAAAATAAATTTACATTTTTATTTACATCTTCGGACTAAAACACTTGGCATCTTGGAGATGCTCTAACATGAATGATCGATATAACTTATAAGTTGTATTTATAAAAAGACAAATACACAATATGAAAAGATTTATTTGTAGATTCTTTGAGATGCAAAATATGGTTAGAGCCAAATATATACACCAAACAAAGCAAATGCGTTGGAAACGTGTTGGCGCTTGGCATATATAATTAAAGCATGGAAAAGAGAGCTGTCACATGTTGTCTCACGGGACGGACAGTCGCACTCACAAACTGCACATAAATACATGTAACATGTTACAACTTGACCATTTTCAAAATTATTTGTCTGTCTTCACCCCCTCCATCTTCGAACTCCTCCGTAACACGATTAATAATACAATGTTATATGTACATTTTTATAACGTGCTATTAGTAAATTAGTATTATAGTATTTTGTTAAATTATTGGAAAGAAGGAGTTAACAACCACGGAAATAGATCATCTTCAGATTTCTTTCATCAAATTCATCCAATTATCTATTTTGGACCCTTGAAATTTAATCTAACGGTTAAATTTATTATAACTTTTAAAGAGACTTCCTATTTTCAACTGTTGAATCAAATTTCAAATATCCAGATTGAATGATTGGATGAATTTGGTGGAAATGATCCGAGAGAATCCCTTTCCAACAACTACAATTTACAAATCCAACAAATATGGTAGATAAATACATTAATTTATGAATTTGCGGACAACGTGCGTTCTATTTTTATTTATATATTAGTGGATAATATATTAATACGTATGAATATTACTCCTACAAGGAGACGAGTTAGTTGGTGTCCACACATATTGTGCCAGGAGTTATTGTCCAAATAAAGAACCTCCGTATAAGTCGCTCAACGTGTTATTATACATGTCCGTTACATGAGACAAGTTGTCACATTCCCGTCCAGACCCTCATCACATTTTGGGCTCGACTCTACCGTAGCACGATATTGTCCGTTTTGGATCCCTGCCACATCCTCACGGTTTTGTTTGTGGGAACTTACACAAGAACTTCTCAGTGGGTCACCTATCCTGGGAATGCTCTCGCCCGAACTCGCTTAACTTCAGAGTTTCGATGGAACCTGAAGCCAGTGAGCTCCCAAAAGGCCTCGTGCTAGGTAGAGATTAGAATATACATATAAAACTTACAGGATCCACTCTCCTGGATAATGTGGGATGTTACACAAGCCATAAATAATTATCCTACGTCAAAAAGTTAAGAAATCGTACAAATGTTTAAGAGTTTTTATTTTTATCAAATAATAAATTTTATTAGATTAGATGTTAGATTAATCACTAATAGAATCTGAACTCACGTCCTTATGTAAGGGCTGAACTTTTTTTCACCACTGTGATAAAAGGTCACTTCCGTACAAATGTTTAGAGTTAAATTGCTTCGTGTATTCATAGTTGATTTTGGAGTGGGACTACAATATTATGTGATTTATGTTGATCTATTTCTTTAAATCATAATATATATTTTTTAATACAACATGATATTGTTCATTTGCACAAACCTAATTAGAGTTGGTATTAACCACTAGTTTAAAACTTAGAAGACCTTACTAGCTCACCAAATTCTTTCTGCATTGTGACACGTAGTTCAGAGCATTTATTCAAGGGGATCACCATTATTTTAAAGAAATGAGGACTAGTTGTGGGGTTCATTTCACATTAAATTTTAACGATCTAAATCGTCTATTTTTTAAGTTGCATTTCATAGATATTCTTGCAAAAATCAATTAAATCTGAAAATATTTACGCATTTGATTATCATGATGAAATTTCAATGTTTTTTAGAACATAGTGTTCGTCAACTTTCTTTAACTCAATTAGATACCTCAAACATTTTCGATTTAGCTAATATTTTGTAAGGATGACCTATGATGTGCAACTTGAAAAATAAAAAGTTCAAATCGTTAATGTTCAATGTAAAGTGAGCCCCACGACTAATCTCACTCCTATACATATATATATATATATATATATATATATATAAATGAGTCTTAACAAAACACTCATAATACTGTTAACTTTTAAAGTTAAGGACATTTTTACTCTAAAAAGTTACTCCTGGTATTATTAACTTACAACACCTTCATTTTGGTTAAAACTCAAAGTTTTCAAGTCATTTTCATTAGTTTTCATTAAAAAAAAGGGGATCGTTTAGATAGAGGGCAGGGGATCATCTCCGGATCCCTTCCTCTTAATCCACCAAATCAAGAAATTCATGCCATTGAAATTTCATCTAATGGCTACAAACAAGGACCCACTTTAAAAGTTATAATAACTTCAACCGTTGGATCAAATTTCAACGACACGGATTTCCTGATTAGGCGAATCAAGAGGAAGGGATCTAGAGAAGATCCCTTTCCTAGATAGAGGGCCCGGTCTAATTTTTTTTTGTCAATATACCCATTTCAATGAATTATATAAAATGCTATTTTTCATTAACTAATCATGTTCGGTTGAATTTCGTTTAATTAGATGTGAAAAGCACATTCTTAGTCATGCCAAACATCTCTTGCACGGTTTAATGACAAAAAAAAATAGTTGTAAAATGATTGTCGGAGATTTGTTGCTATTTGTATTTGGTCAAATGGGCATCAACACAAAATTGAATGTCAATAATATGCACGTTTTACGTTTAAACATTACAGTTTGATATGCACATTTCTTTTACTTTTTTCTTATTTTCGTAGGTTATTTATGTTGTTGATGTGTCAAATTTGATTTGCAAAAACGAATAATGGCTACTTTCGACGAGGAGCCAAGCAAGTAAATTTTTGGTAGCTCCACGACAATGCCATGTGACTTTGTCTCTGATAATATCCGACTCATATACACGTTTGTATTAATAAAGGTGGGTTGGTACTACCAACCCCTTGTCAAGGTTAATCATTTGTGTTCATTGAATCTCTCTCACATCTATCGACTTTGCTTTAAGTTTGCTTTCGTCTATTTCGTTGATCCTTCATGGCTGTCATGTCAACCGTCGAGACAGCAGCAGCAGCCCATGATACAACAGGGGGAATGATAACCAGGATATCGGAAGCTGCCGCGATTACAAAACTCGGAATCAATGTGTACATAGTGAACTGTGAAGGCAGCAACAATCGCGGTGTTAAAACATTATTTGGAGACCCACGCAAGATGTCGGCATTTGGAGTAAGACAGAGATTTAAACCACTTATGACTATGAATCGTCCCAATGCAATATCAGAGCTGCGACACCCAATGGTACTCCGGTCGTTTATGAGAGAGAGATTGACCGGTTATGGCTTCTTCTAATAGGTTGGATAGGTAAACTTGCCGGCACCGAGCAACCACGAGATTCATGAATTTTAAAGAATCTCTCTTCGCTTAGTTTCAGTTTGACACAAAAAGTAGTGTTGTATTCATAGAAGCACTTCAGAGAAGCAATTCCAAACAAGCTCCAAAACACCAAACAGACCATCTGGTTACCAAAGGAAAGCAAAACTGTACAACCGCAGGGTAGGTAACTTTGCGCAAAACCACAATCACAGTACAAGTTGGCAGAGAGAAATTTAACACAGAAATACCAGGCAAACACAATGCAACACGAAGAATCCGTCAAGTGACAAAAAACCCAGGACCATGGAAACTTTGAAGTCAAGAACAAGTGAAGGTACTATACAGTCTTCAATATAACTCAAGCCCATACCATGAAATTGGGGGATTGGTTCAGAACAGTAACAGAACAAAAATATTGATAACGACACGCTAATTAATGGCAACATCAACTTATAACCCAAGGCCACCTCTAATCACGAACAGCAGTTCCTGAGAGGAATGACCCGAAAGATACTGTTAACCGTTCCATTTTGAATCTGAAAACTAGCGTTCCCGAAGAACAAAGTGCATCTATTTAGGACCAATGTCCTTGAGGGCGCAAATCTGCTCCTCTCCCATAGCAGACATGACAGAAACAACCAGATCCTTCCCCTCTGCAAACCCATCCTTGATCTGCATAAGATACCAAAAACCATTTAAGACTCTACAAGGATAACCAGCGGGAAACATACTTATAAAAGTAGTTAAGCAAAGGAAAAAGTTTTAAAATGTGTCGAACAGTAAAAGTTAATCCTCGAGCACACATGGATTCTACAGCCTTTCAGGAATAAAGACGAACTAGCAGCATAGACAACCCCAAGACAATTGAAGCCCTAACAGACATGTACAAGCACACTATCCCATTCAAACTAACTAAGTGGAAGAGACGAATGTTACAGGGGCCATGTTACAAAACTAACCTGAGTAAGCAGACTGTCATCGGTTGGAAGCCTCAGGTCATCCTTGGTGTTACCATTCTCAGTCAGCAGACTCACCTTCAGTAAGCAACAGATTAAGGTTCAAGCCAGGTAAAGCATTGTAAACTCGTGGGAACATCCAAGTAACAAGCAACAAACAATAAAATCAATGAATTTTATAACAACAAACAAAAGTGCAATCTTACAAATCCATCCTCAGAGATATCGATCAGCTGGTAGTCAGTACGGTTGACATGTGGAACCTGCAATACAAAGGTACAAACATTAATATCCCAACGGAAGAAAATAAAAGACATGCTTAAATATAAACCAAACAAACTTGAGGTTCATACATCACAATTGTGGGAAGATGGAACAATATCCTCAAGCTTCTTGGCAGTGAAGATGTCGATACCGACAAAGTGGCACTTAGCATGACCGTGCTTTCCAGTCTTGGAGGTGGAAACTTCCACAACCTGTGACAACATTCCATTAGTTAGTTGTTCTTTCACGTTTGTATCACAGCCACAAAACATTAATCCAAACTGATATAATAACATCACGAGAAGACATTAAACAATCAATTCAGCACATATATTCACTCCCTCACAATGGACAGCTACAAAACAAAAATCGAAAAAGAAAACAAATTCAAATATTATTCAGACATGGAAGATGCAATACGAGCTCAGCCTCGAACAAGTTTCGCGATAACAGCTGTGTGTGTATGCGCGCATATATATATACACACACACATATATATACATATAAGTAACGGCATTCCCCGTTAAGATAACAGGATTCTGTATACAAATTAAACTTGAAAGTGTTCAGATCAAAACCATCCATGCATAATTATTATCAGTTACAGGTAGATAACAGCAATCAGTAACATTTGCAGTCAAAATCAAATAATTTCATACATAATTGATCACCTCAACACCTATCTAAACAGTCAGAAGAAACAAAATCGGTAAAACAATAAAATCGTAATTAAACCTGATTAAAATCAATTCCGATCTCAATAAAACTGTACCGATCATAATCTTAAACAGGCGAGATAATTAATCAACAAATCCATACGGCATGCAAACAAATATCAACGATCGAATGAAATCGCGCGAAGATCTGAAATCAAAGCCCTAAAATACATGCAGATCGGAAGAAAATTCGGGAGAAAGGAGAGAGATCGAACCTTGCATGGCCTGGCTTTGATGACAATGTAACCGTTCTTGCGGATAGTGCCGGCCTGTTGAGGGTAGGTCTTGGAAGCTCCGGCGTCGGCCTTGGATTCGAAGTGGTGCTCCTCGTCCGACATGGCTGGTTCTGATCACTCTGAGAGAGGAGAGAGAGGAAGCTAGAGAGACCAGCCAGAGGATACGCGGAGGACGGGAGATTTGGGAGAGAAGGTAATTATGAGAAGAAGACTAATACTTTAGGGTTTCTGAATTTAAATACTTTTTATATTTTATTTTTTGGGTGAGGGTCGCTGCCCGCCGTTGGATGTATCATGTGCGGCATGTGCACTCGGACATTTTTTTTTTAACATGGGCCGGACACAATTAGGCCCATTGGTACTCAGCTATTGGACAAGGAAGATGATTCTCTCTCTCATCTTGTTCAATTTCTACGTGAACGATTACAATTAAGTTACGTTAACATTTTATATTATTTTTTTATCAAGATAATAAGACAAAACGCAAAGTGTGAGGCAAGGGGAGGGAAGGGGATGAAAATAAGAAGGGAGAGAATTCTGCTCCCAAAAAGGAGGGGGAGAGAAGATGATGAAAATAAGAAGAGAGATAATTCTACTCCCAAAGCGTACATTAATTGGCATTATGCTATTAGTAGTATATCGATGTTGTTATTCCCAACAAGATGTACTAATATGTTATGAACATATGTTTGTAATATTGATACAGTAACAAAAGTAAGTAAATTTTAAAGGCAATCAACTCAAAAAAAAAAAAAAACAAAAACTTACGCATAACGAGAACACTGCAAATGGTTTCATAAATTTGCAGGCTAATGTGCAAAAGGATCCAACAAACACACATCTTTTATAAATGTCAATGTCATCAGTGGTGACGGCAAGGTTTAGATATCAATATAAACTACCATGCTTCATGATTTTTCATCTGAAACTTAAGGATTCAATCAGTGGAAAGTAAACAAAACCCATGAAAGTGGATCTGTCGAGGCTCACAAGTCAACAATTCATAGTTGAATATCAAAGTGCGGAACAAACAAAATTATAAAATAATAAGAATATTATTAAACAAAAGAGAATGCTGGAACGACTACAAATCCCCAAGAGGTTATATTGTGACTAACTTGTTTCTCAAACTAAATTACAAGCAATATTTATAGAGAACTAAACCTAAGAAACCCTAACTCAGTCGAACTAGGCTCAAATCCTAAACTAACAAGCAAAACCCAAGTACTAAAATAAACCTAAATACTAATATTTTCCAACATTCATCACCTCGTATAAGTTTCAGTTCCTCAACAAGTTCATAAAGTTACATAGCATAATTATAATTAGGGTAAATATCAGTTTACTACCTTCATATTTCGTGGTTTTCAACATTTAGTACATCAAATTTTTTTCGTCCTAGAGTCATACCAATGTTAATGTTAAATCTACCATTAACTGATGACGTAGTACCTATGTGGACGATGACGTAGCGCCTATGTAGACAATGACTGGGCGCCACATGTCATTAGGGGAATTCATGCGGATTTTTTTTTTTGGAGAAGGAGTTAAAAAAATTCAAAAAAAAAAAAAAACAAGGCCCCGTCTTCTCCCTCCCTCCCTCATCCCCCCGTACCCCTTCCCTTTTCTCTTCCTAAATCAACCTTACCCACCTCAACCCATAATACGCCGCCCCCGTCGCCTTCCTCTCACCACCTCACTGGAACCGAGCCCTCAACCCTTTCACTTTCTCTTTCCTTAACGGCTCTGCTCATTTTCGGACCAGCGACAAAGATCTGTGATCACTTGAACGTGCAATTTCACATCCCTAACCCTAATTTCTGATTCCCCTTCTCAATCTCTCCGATTCGATTTGATTCGAGAGCAGCTAAAACGACGCCGTCGCGATGGGTGATTTCAACCTCGCGCTTGTCATCGTCTTCGTCTTCAATGACTACCTGCTCCTCAATTACCAACACCCCGACAGCCGGGTCGGACCTACAAGCGGACTTCCCTTCACAATCCGCATGCGTCCCACACTCGGGCTCCCTTGGCAATGCCCATTGTAACTCCATTCCCGGTTCAGGCCACCGATCAAAGGGCAAACCCAGATCCAAGTTCACGAAACTCGTGTATGCGTTGCAACCTTTCAGAACCCAACAACTACAACCAAAAGCTTGTTCTGCAGCAATGGAACAACATGAAAAATAGAAGCTGTGTACGGAAAAGAATCACTGACTGGTCGATGAAAGTTTTGGGATTATTCTGCTTGCTAACTGACATATGCCTGTATTTTGTTAATCAGCCGACAGATTTGATGAAATTTTATAAAACTAGGGTTTGGGGGGTTGGTGCAGAGTAGAGAATTGAGGGATAAGGGAGTAAGGAGGAGAGAAGGGAGGGAAGGGGTGTGGGTTGCAAAAGAGAGAAGGGAGGGAGAGAGTGAAGCGGGATGAGGGAGGGAGAAGATGGGGCGCTTTTGTTTTTTTTTTTTTTTTTGAAATTTTGAATTATTTTTTAACTCATTCTCCAAAAAAAAAATAAAAAATCCACGTAGACCCTTAATGGCACGCGACGCTCAGTTATTGTCCACATAGACGCCACGTCATTAATTAATGGCAGACTTAATAGTTTGACTAACGGATGTATGAGACCATCCCAAAATTAACACTTTAAGTAGGACTCTGAAACGAAAAAAAATTGATGTACTAAATGTTGAAAATCACGAAATATAAGAGTAATAAACTGATATTTACTCTTATAATTAACTTTACATGGTGTTTTTTTTTTCACCACAAATGTACACAAATAGAACGTGTTCCGGTTAAAAACTTTTAGGGGGCGTTTGTTTGCCCTCACTAACTCGGACTGGACTGGACTAGCTATTAGTCCAATACTGTGTTTGTTCCATGCTGGGACTAACATTAATGAGACTAAAGGGGACTAGCATGGACAAAACCCTTCACTAAGAGGTCTTAGTGAGACCCCCCAATAACCATGGGACTAGCTAAGACTATCCTCTATTTCTCGTCCTTGTCATGCTCAACGACCACTCCCGACAGACTCCTCGTCATCGCCGGTCACCTAGATCAATCATTAACTTCCCGACTCTCTTTCAGATCCATTTCACAACCAACTTTCATATAAAATATACCAAATTGAAGCTGGGAGTGACAAGATTACGATTTTACTTGAATCGAGGCCAAAATGTGGTTGAATGTGGCCAGAAAATGGCCTGGAAGTCTCGGCCTGTTTGGGCTTCTTCAAATCCATGACAAATTTGAGCATGCAAAGCTAAGATCTCGGTCCAGGGATGGTGATGAATTTTTTGGCGGTGCTAACTTCATCCAATTTAATGAGGGTTGACCAAAAAACACATCGGGAAACCTGCAACTCGTCGGGAAAATTGGAGCCGTGAGGTTCCGTTCGAACAACGCATAGCTAGAGATGGAGGGAGGACAGAGAAATAGAGACTGGAATCAATAAGGAGTTTGACCAGGAATGAGAAAGAGACATGAATTGAGAGGTCTGAGAGGAAAAAAAGAGGGAGAGGGTGGGACGATGAGAGAAGAGGAAAAGAGTGGGACGGAAATGGTAGGAAAAGATGAAGAAAAAGATAAGATCATAATAAAATATTAATAATTTATATATTAAATAAAATAATATTAGAATTTGTTATTATCCAACTTCTTAGTCCAATACTGCACCAAACGCTTCACTAAGTTAGTCCAGTTTAGTCTAGTCTAAGCCAGTCCAGCTTAGTCCTTTAAGCTAATCCAGTCCGAGATAGTCCGGCGCAACAAACGCCCCCTTAATTGACACTTAAAACTAGACGGATACACTAAACGCACTAAATCTAGATTTATATATGACTTATTCTCTGATTAGACATTAGCTCTAATTGTGCTTAAAAACTGGCAACTGTACGTGTAATTTGAAAGCGTGGTTCTCATGTTTGACAAAAAAAAAAAGTACGGTTTTTTTTGAAGCCACTAATACCTCAAAACAAATAACACATATATTTGGTATTTATCAGAGCCTGAATTTCATAAGAAAATTTTGGTGATATATCACGCAACATATGTTTATATTTCCAGCATCACATTTGTGTGATAATAAACATTATGTAACTGCATAATAATTGGTTGATTGGGCTCATTGCTTATTTATATTTTGACAGATGATGGCGCGTTTGTTTGGCCGGATTAAGTTTCACTGGATTGGACTACTTAGCTAGGATTAGTAGTCCAGTGTTTAGTGTAAATTAGGATTGTGTTTAATGGGATTAAGCCGGACTCGTGCCGACTAAATCCTGCCTTAGGTGGGCTTAGCGAGAGCCACCAAAAACGAGGGGATTCGTAATCCCGTTTTTGTTCTTCGCTTCACCTCGTGTTTCTGTTCTTCGATTCACCGCTTCACCTCCCTTTCTGTTCTTCACCTCAGGCTTCACCTCATGTTGCTTGCTTTGCTTCTCTCCTCCTTCCTCTTCTCCATCTCAGAGGATCTCCAAGTATGCAATATTGGGTTTGACAGAAACGGATCCAAGAAATCCAAGCCATCACCGTCTTTCACTTCCCTAACTCCACAAACCCCGACTCGTCGCCGGTCAGCTCGCCAGGCATCGCTGCAGGCCGGTTTCGCCGCTCCACAGACTTGCGGCTCCGATTGAATCCACAGACTTGGAAAGCTCTCTCCAGTTCGAATCTTGCACCGAATAAAACCTGAAAAATAAGGGAGGGAAGGAAAGCGTGGGACGGAGAGAAAACCTTGGAAAGCACTCTCCACCACTTCCCTGTGTTTCCCCCTTCCCCAATCTCTCTCTGTCATTCCTCTCCTTGTTTCTTCTCACCCATCTCTGCAACTCTCCTTCCCGAAGCAAACACACCACATCCACACCCACACCCCACCGCGACCTCCACCAGACTGTCTCACACCTTCTCGAAGACTCTCTTCTCCTTAGTCTCTTCCCTCTCAATCTCTCTCTCCCGACGCCTCTATCTCCAATTTCTCACACCTTTCGGATCTGTCGATTCTGAGCCTCCTCCCTCTCGATCTTTTTCTCCCAGTCTCTCTCTCTCTCTCTCTCTCTTTCTATCTCGATGCCTCTGTCTTCGATCTACACAACTTTGCTGGTTTTCGCTCCCTCTCGAACCGGAGATCGTCCGATGGGATCTCGATCGAGAGGTTTCGGACGTGGAGAGTGTGGGACGGAGAGAACAAAGGAGATAAAGAGGGAGAAAAAGATGGAGGCTTCTAGAGAGATGAAGAGTATTATTAGAATAAAAAAGGTGGAATTAATTAATATAATATTATTAGATATGAATTAAAAAATATAATATTATAGTTTGTTATTATCCTTCTTTTTAGTCCGACACTGCACCAAACGCTTTACTAAGCTAATCCAGCTTAGTCTAGTCTAAGCCAGTCCAGTTTAGTCCCTGCAGCTAGTACAGTCCGAGACAGTCCGGTGCAACAAACGCCCCCCTAAAAGTTTTGAGGTATAGGAGAAAACTAAAAATCCACTACATATTTAAGAATTAGTTGGCTCACGATATGTTGGTCATCGAGGCTAACATGTTATAACCATAAAGGTCATTGGTGCCTAAATTTTTGTCACAAAATTGTGATACAAGTACGATGGACGCCATACATGGATGTCAGGGTTCTGTTACCTTTGAAAGTGTTGACCCTAAAAATTACAAAACCTACGTGGCGCGCAGGCCGAGTAACTAGTAAGCTAACTACGTCCTTCGGTCGAATGCGGGGCGTGCCAACTCGTCGGCCGAGTCTGGCCGAGGAGTAAAATTTGTTGATGTAGCTTTGAGCGCGTTGCTGACTTCTTTAACTTGCGATTGCGACCGAGGAAGGAACACTCTCGGTCTCTGGGTTCTACAGCCTGAAGACAAGGCTGCTAATTCTGCGGAGTTCACAAATCGTCCGAGCCCGATTCGGTCACTGTGATTATATTCGTGAGAGTATAAGCACGTCGAATCGAGACCAAGGTGTATGGGCACAAGTACTCGAACGTGATGTATGTCTTGATGGTAAACATAGTTCGGCCGTCGGAATGCCGAACCCTGAAACTCACTTGTGAGTATCCAATCATAAAACCACTCGGCGACCAGTACGCCGAGCAATGTAATTCGTAACACCTAACTATGCCGAGAAGGCTAGCAAGGTGACCTCTGCCAACAAAGGTTCGAAAACCTTTCTCGACCGAGACTTGGATAGATAATCGGTCGACCTCGACGCAGTGCTGTTTATCCAAACTGAAGATGCTTCTCGGTCGGCTGATTCTGCGGTAGCAGTGCTGTTTATCCAAACTGAAGGTGCTCGCCGGGCGCTTCCACAGTGCTGTTTATCCAAACTGAAGGTGTGTCGGCAGGAAAAGAAAAGGAAAAAATCTCAAGGTGTTGAGAAGTTTTGCGCAGGGCAATTGTATGCTGAATTGGAGATCCTTTCTGCTTGCATGATTTCTTGTATTTATAGTGCCCCATTCCTTGAAACCGACTCCGATTTGGATTGGGAGTCCTTGTCCCATTTCGCTTCTTCTTCGAACAAGCCTACTCCTACTGGGATTCTGAATTTTCCTTCTTTTCGGGACTTCATTCCTTGCTGGTCGAGAATCCTAGTTGCACCAGGACTTCCTCGACCTTTCTATTTATCTGGACTACTTCTGATGGGATTTGGCCAACCCTGCCAACTGGCCCGGGCCTTATTATTCGGCCCATAGTATTTATCATCTCCTTGGGCCGAGCACATCCTGCTGCTCGACCCAGCAATAATATTTCGGGCCCAAACAGAAAGAAAGTTAAAATAGACGATATTTATATTTTGAAAGGAAATGCAAAAAAAGACAAGCCACGTGTCCTGCTTTTTTCATACTCGGATATTTTGTTTTGCACTTGTATACACATTGTCTTTCCTGTTTTGTTTTCTTTAATTTATTTTGTTTTTTTCTTCTTCTTTTGAGCTTTAATATGGACTGAACACAATTAGGTTCATTGGTACTTTACGTTTTAATCAGCTATTGAACAAACGTCCATTAACTGCCATTATGCAGTAATATGTGTTGTTATTATTGTCAACCAGATGTAACATGTTATGGATGTATGTTTAATATTGATACAGTATCTAAGGCATCAACGACACATATGAACACAACGGATGTAAATTTTGAAATGAATTAGTTTAAGGAGCAAAACTTACACAAAACGGATACACCAAGACGGCAAATGGTTTCATAATTTGCAGGCTGATGTGCAAAAGGATTCAACAAACACATGTTTTACAAATGACAATGCTTCATGCTTTTCCATTTGGAAATTCATGGATCCAATAAGTAAAACTAAATAAAACCCATGAAAGTGGTATCTGTCTAGACTTTAGAGGAACGGTACATAAGTTAACCACAACGACATTCTACAACAGACGCAATTCCTAGAATTCTAACTTTGCAGCTGACTGCTGTTAATCTGCAAATCAAAAATAATTTCGGCGGGTACATCATTGCATCAGGTTCAAAAGGGACAAAGCTTAATAAACAAGTACCCCGAACATCATAACTTTACACATGATCCTGAAAATTAAACAGAATTTGATTACATTTAGCAGTCCAAAGGCTTTTGGTTCCAAAGTCTGAGATATCACAGATGATTGCGGCCTATCCTAGTTTAAATATAAGTATCTGACCCAAGATTAAAGTTCATTACCTTCATCTTAATGTGTACAATTAGTTTCTGCTCGAACTTCCAACAGATACAGATCTCATGTTGTCATTGCCAACTTCATGAATGAATACCAGAGGAAGCTCTTCTCTAACAAATGGAAGCGAAAAAGAAAGATACATAATACTGAGCATACGAGGACAGAGAAGTAGTAAATCATAGTAGAAACATACTCACATTTCATTAGCTTCTTGATATGTGTAGCTTGATGCAACAGCCAGAAGTTGTCCCCTGTGGTTGTACGATAAGGATGCCACACTATTTGGGTATCTAGGCAACTGAAAATATGTAAAGGTTAGAGAAGTTAATGAAGATTAGTAATAACCAAACATAAATTAACAATAAAATCAACTAGGTCAAGCAATAAATGTTAAATACATTCACTGTGAAAGCAGAAGCAGCAAAATCCACGAAAATTTAATGAAAATACCTGAAATAGTCTCTTTTTGCTTTTAGCATCCCATGCAGTAACATAACCATCATTGTCACCGGTAACAAAGGCGCCATAGATGCTAGATCAGAAACATTAAATCGAAAGTAAGTTTTCATAATTGAGTTTGGTCAAAGCTGATAGAGTATTAGAGTTGCACATACAGCGGATTGAATACAATGTCATTCACCGATGCTAGGTGATATCTCTTATCAGTTGACTTTGGATGACACCGGAACATATATCTGAAACAAATGTTAAGAGTACTATGATAGAACTCATAGAAGCAAATGTGGCTCAAGCACAAATAGGTATTACAACAAGTAACATTATAATTTTTTTATTCCTTCCGAACAGAACTACATAGAACATAGCAAATGACAGTTTGTAATTAAGCGAGGCAGATTATGTAGCATG
This sequence comes from Pyrus communis, assembly GCF_041283825.1. Lineage (NCBI taxonomy): Eukaryota > Viridiplantae > Streptophyta > Magnoliopsida > Rosales > Rosaceae > Pyrus > Pyrus communis. Next base: position 3,783,999 of record NC_142580.1, on the reverse strand, counting down.
CCAGGCTTGGATATGTCAATCATATAAGAACATAGACTCCAAGAATTGACCTGTCACCTGATGTCATCTGAACTAGACGGACAGGAAATCTCCAATGCTACACGTCCATCTATCGAGCCAACTGCAAATCCTGCAAAGACAATTCAAAATTTCTATAAGATACAGGTTGTGATTGCAATACAAAATCAACAAGAAGACCTAGAGTCTATATAAATTGGCCAATTCAGGTATTAGTAACTATTGCTGGAACACGGTTTACAACATACACAGCTACGTGAAGTATAGTGGTACTGGTAATACCTTTGGCATATGGAATTGAGCTAACACATAAAATCTGGACGTCCATATGTGAATCTTTTGATTGAATTGGCTTTTCTAGGTTTCGCAAATCATACACACATATTGATGATCCAATGGCTACCATCATATCAAGACCTGAGAGTGACATGGACATCACCTCCGAATCGAGATTTCTTGCAAACACAAAACCCTTCTCTGTACGCGTGTCCCAAGATAATATCTTCCTGTCCAAACCAGCAGTAATTACTTGGCCTACAACAATTAAGGAGAAAATTTGTTAACATTCAGTCACAAAATCATAACAGAGAACATCACGATAAAGAAGAAGATAGCATTATCAGCCTATCGTAAGTCCACTAAGTCTATAAGTTCAATTGTTTCCACGACCCATGCCATAATGATCATATACCGCAGTTAGCAATTCCGAACTTTATGAAACATTATGCATAAAATCCTTAATTTAATTGTAACAGAAAAAATAATACTCATCCGTGCTACATATATTTCCTATTAAGCAGTTGGTTTTAAGCTTTTCCTAATATCCGTTGAAAATTTGAAAAGACAAACTATGACTTATGTAAAGTTCAAAATCTGTATTTAGAAGGTAAATCAGAATTTAATGTCAATGAGAGCGGAATGGTAGGTAAGAGCTTACTGGTTTCGTCCGAATATCCAACGCATGTTGATATGTCATCGTGATTTCCAATTGAATCATGAATTCCAGAATGTAAATCGTACCTTGAGTATAAGAAAACCCAGAAAAGAGTCAGCACATATTGCTTTGACAATAGAAAGGAAAATTAAATCCCTCATAAATATTGCAAGAAAATATGAGAAATTAAACCCCATTAACTTATAAGGTTATGATTACCCATCAATTTAAGCTAAAAAGTAAAGTGTTAAGACAGTGGTCAAGGTTAATTTCAACAGAGTCCCACTGCAAAATGAAACAAATCCCAGTGACAAACCTTCTGATGACGCCATCAGAACCGGCAGCAAACGCGACGGACTCGTCCTGGAAACAGCAATCGAGGAGCGCCGCTTCCGACGGAGCCTCTAATCTGAGCTGTGAGCTTCCGACGTCGTACAATCTTAAGCTCTGCAAAAAGAAATAAAGAATCAATTTTTACGATTGAAAAGCCAAAAGTGCTACAAACTACAAATTGCTAAGCACAAAAGTGGAGCAACACTCACAGAGTCCCAAGAGGAGATGAGGAGGTTGTCGGATTTCGGGGCGAATCGGATTCTGGAGATTGCATCTCGGATCGGGTATTCGAACTTCAAAGGAGCTCCGCTCATTGTGGTCCTAGTAGACCGAACTGGCACAACGATCCAACGTACAGAGCTGGACAGAAATTTCACTAATTTTTTCAGAATTGATAAGAAATGGAGCTTTGGGATTCCCACCTCTTTCGGTTCCATAAACCCTAGAAATTGCCAGTGAGGATTTGGGAGGGAGGGAGAAGATGAAAAGTTCCCGCTCAGTGCAATAAATATCTGTTGAATTCAAATTGAGGCTTATTTGTAAACGTCTAAATACATTTAACTAATGAGTTCAACAACAAGTGGATCCGTGGCGCAATGGTAGCGCGTCTGACTCCAGATCAGAAGGTTGCGTGTTCGATTCACGTCGGGTTCAATCCCCGCTTGTTATTTTTTTCTATTTTTCTTTGTCATGTATCATTCTGGTTTAATCCCACTGAATTTTATTTTTATTTTTTGACAAAATGGGATTCTTCTTCTTTTCTCTTTGATTGATGGATACTGAGGATAGAGGGTTGAGCTCAGTCGCATAATGAACCCTTTGATCTTGAGCTCATCATTTATAACAAAATGATATTCAAACCGATTCTAATACTTTAACAAAGGATTGAAACTGAAAAAATTTCTTTACGCTATTCCATCTCGGATCTCCAAATTTGCCACAATTTTTTCATTTTTCCTTCAGTATTGAGAATAGTGCTTCAATATTAAGAATAGTGATTTATCCATTCCAATAGAATCAGCTGTTCAAATGAGATGCCATAGAAAAACATTTTTTTTTTTTTTAATTTCAAAAATTGTTGTTCTCCCAAAGTTCGAATCCATTGCCATTGATAAATATAAATAACTAGGGCAGACGATCAAATACACTCACATATGTAGTATAACTAGAGCCATAACAAAACCAACCCGTGAATTCAGCATAAGAAGATTCCTCCTAATCGGCTTACACAAATTTTTCATATATATACAGAAGAACCAGGTCCAATCCGAAACATCTAAAACATAAACTTCTTTGGTTTCAGTCAAAACACAATAATCTATTTCTTGAACCCAAAGAAACCGAATGAGTTGCTTTAGTCAGGGATGAAGAAATCAAATTTGACATCAACAGAACCAGAACTGTCACCAGTATCTTTGTACTCGATATTTGTTATCGTTCCAGTCTCGTCTCCAATCTGGTATTCTGGCTTAACCCGTCTTACAGGTACCGTGACGGAGTAAATGGTTCCCACATCAGTATCGGCAGACACACTCAGCTGAACTTTGTCTCGCGATTCTATCTCAACGAAATCTGACAGAGCATGCACAATGTTGTTGACAATCAATCTTTTAGCCTCATCACTAACTGCGCATCGGTCAGAGAATAGGATCATCTTCAAGCGCTGCTTGGCAATGTTAGCATTAGAGCTCCTTCTAGATGTTGGAGACGGGAATAGTATCTTCCAAGCCAAGTTTAAACGGTCAAAGAAACTCATGTTGATGGCATTGAGGAGGAAGCTCTCGGAATCCTGGCAACTTGAGTTCGATGACAATTGAAAATCTCCAGCCAACCGCCTGGAATGTTGACGAATATTACGTCTATCAAATGACATACTGGGCCACTTCGGCATAATCTCAGAAACGCAAGGCCCTCCATTTGGAAAGCTAGCAAATTCTACCTATTACACAGTACAGAAATTGGAAGCCGAGCAGAGACTTAGCAGAAGACATTTGCATATCTTATTAAACCATCTTATGTAACTTGACAATTAGGAGCAAAACAAAATTTCAACTTCCATTCAGGTAGGTTTTCAATAACAAAATGAAAGTGAGGATTCAGTTCCCTTCATGAATAAGGAAAAACGTTAGGGATGCCTCAGTTCAACTGCAACCATACAGATCACAGCGGGCAACCGGCCATAGAGAAAAGAAACACTTCAATTTCGATTCAATATAAAGTTCAGAAAAGTCATATACAATGCACACAAACACCATGGAAGATCTTAAAGATGGACAAACAGTGATGCATTATATGAAATCATAGTTCAGTAGACAACTATCATACCCTCAATCCCTGATAGGCTGTTACGATGAAATCACTTAACTACTAAGAAGAACACAAGATTCGGTCACCCAGACGACAAAACCCAATTCAACATGATAGCAAGTGAACAAAACAAGAAAGTATTTCCATATAATCTGACACCGACGTCATCATTATGACTTTGACAACTAGTAAACAATCACGATGAGAACCCCTTTCAATTTAAGTTATAATCAGTGGTCCAGTAAAGAATTCTCCGGTGAAAAATAACCGAGTGTTGTTAATTTTGCATACTTCTTTAGCTTCAGATCGACATTTTACAAACGGAATTGGTGATGAAATACAACAAGTAAGACTCTCAAGTACCCTCAGTCTACAACAAAGTCCTCAGCACTTTCCTTTTTGCTACAAGACCAACGGGAAAAACCCTCAATTAAATGGGCATAAAATAACTAAATTGCACCATATTCTTCTAACTTAAGCTGGTAAATTAACTGGTAGTTCAACAAATTCGATATAATATTTCAAATTTTCATTTCTGAACAGAATAAGGAAGCCACCAAAGAAATTCATAAAATTCTCCAACAAGGGACAAAAGAAACAATAGTCTCACAGTTGAGCTCAATAAAAACCCAAATCCCCAGCTCCTTTCTCTCATTTTCCCGGGAACCAAACAGCCCAGAAAGAGAAATTGGAAGAAATGCACGAAACCCAGATAAAATCAGAGACAAAATATGACAAAAATACATGAGAAGTAACCCAGAAAAAGAAATTCAGACCTTTGAAATGGGCAAAAGGGTTCGGAGAGAGTGCGTCGAGTGAGAAGTCAGCGTCGCCGTGACCCTCAGATCCCCAAAAAGCGCCATTTTTCTTCTTCTTCCTCAGTCTCTCTGCTCACTAAGATATTCTTGCTCCTGGCGCTTTTCGTTTGCTCAAAGGGACCGGCTGTCTCAGCCGTCCAAGGGTTCAGGAGGTTCTTACTTGCTACTTGCTAGCAGTCAACAGTAGTAAACTACACGTCGTTTTACTCAAATCTAAAACGACATGTCGTACTTCCGAAAAAGCTGGAGGAGGAGCGGAAGCAGACAACCGGCAAAACTTGCGCTTCTCACTTCAAAGATGGCAGCGAAATTAACTTGGCTTCCCAAAACCTTGAAGCTTCAGTGAATGGGGAGGTGGAGAGCCGCTGCTTCTCTTCTCCTCAGCCCCGTAGCCGCCGCCGGAGCTTCTAAATCTTCTGTTCCCGCCAAGCCTCCTTTCCATCTCCACCGCCCTTCAGCCTCCACCTCCTTCTACTTCCGCTTCCTCAATTCACGACCTTTCTCTGCAATCCCGTCTCGGGTTTCCGTTGAAGCCAATGATTACGACTCTGAGCCGCCCTTCTATGCTCAGAGTCAGAGCCAAGCTAAGGAAGACGAGGAAACCGGAAAAATACCCGTTAAAGCCTACTTCCTTTGTACCAGGTTAGCCTTCGTAGTTCTTAATTTTGCAAATCCTCGTCTGGGGTTTGATTGTTTTGTCATATGTTTATGTGGGTCTGTCTTCGTTTGTGTTTTTAGTTTGATATAAGCTCGTATTGTCTCTTCAAGCTGATGACTTTCATTAAAGAACATTGCTTTAAGGTTTTGTTTTGAACATTCTGACCATTTCCTATTGTTCTAACGCTGCTATGATTTTCTTTTTCTTATGTTTGATCTGGGAATTTGATTTTTGTTTCGGGGTCTGTCTCGGTTTTTGTATTGGGTCACTTCCATTTTTCGTTGTCTCTCTCACTTTCTCAGTTGTTTCCGGCTGTGTTCTTTATGATTTGGCTTTCTCAGATTCATGGTTTTCGCAGTATCAATTTGAAGAGCATGCAAGCCGAGAATTTAAGCAATGTCATTCCTCCTACTTCTCGCTCATCGAATTACATTGCCCTCAGATTTTGCGATTTCCCTTCAGAAAATACTGTAAGATGATGATTCATTGAACATTTTAATAATTTGCTCGGTTGAAGTTCTTGTGTGATTAAATTTCATTTTTGAACTATTCTGCCTCATGATATGCATAAAGAAATCATTTGTAGGCATTAAATTTCCGTTGCGGTGGCGTAATGCATCCATTTTCGTCTGTGAACAATACTAAAAGAAAATTTAGACTGACTTTTAGACTGATCCTTGACTTTACATAGTTGATTAAGCTATTTTCTTCATTTACTTTTTGGGGTAGGCTATGTATGTATTGGCTAATTGATGTCCGACTGACTACTTTCGAGTGAGGACATCATAACCATATTTATACACGGGGTCATACCTGGCTTATATAGAGAAACAAGTGTACTTTTTCGAGTGAGGACATCGTCTCCAAAGCTACAAGTGTGCTTTTCTTTTTCAGTTATAGGCTAATAGCTAATAGCAGCATCGAGTATAATTAATATGATAGTCCTTTCATTATCTCGCTGCTTTCTTTTAGGAATTTGGAGTCTGGCGTTACATGGTCGTATTCCAGTATGGATCTGCTGTTCTGTTTAATGTTGAGGATCATGAAGTTGACGGTTATCTCGATCTAGTTACAAGACATGCTTCTGGATTACTTCCAGAGATGAGAAAAGACGGTAAATTTCTTGAATATAACCAAATTTCATTTGATTTCTCGATGTGATCTTACACTTCATTTCAGTTGAGTTCAACTGCATTGAATCATCAAATGCTAATATATTCTTCTGGAATAGAAAGGTTTGAATTATATTCTTCTGGAATAGAAAGGTTTGAATTATATTTAATTCTCTGTATGGATCTCTGTGTGTGCTTGCATTAGATTATGCCGTAAAAGAAAAGCCACAGCTGGATGAGGACATGCAGGGTGGTCCAGACTACATAGTTCTCAAAACTTTGGACACTGATTCTATTCGCATTATTGGCAGTGTTCTTGGCCAAAGTATTGCCTTAGATTATTTTGTTTCGCAGGTAATTCTTTTTCAGATTCAGTTTATCAATATATCTTGCTTCTTTTGTAAACCAACGTTATTGCATTTGGAGAACCTTGGGTCTTAGATTATGATAATCTATATCTTTCTGAATCCCCTCCCAACCGTGGGGTTGCACGGGCCTTTCTTTCTAGGTTGATGGTATGGTTGAAGAGTTTGCAGATATAAATCGTGGAATGGAGAAAACTGGAACTTTCACAATGCATAAAAAGAAGCTCCTTCAACTTGTTGGGAAGGCTAACTCGAACTTAGCTGATGTAATTCTTAAAGTAGGTCTTTTTGAGAGGTAATGCCGTTGTGCTTTCTTCGGTTGTTTGTAGTGATATTTCAAGGTCAGTAATCAGTTGCATTTAAAGTTGGTCCTTCTGTATGCTGGATGATCTAGATTTCTCACTGACCTTGAATATTGCATTTAAACCCTAAACCCTAAGGTTTCAACTCCTCCCCCTTCTGGATTAGAAATCTTGGTACCAACTTATAGTAAAATTCAGAAAATACGCTATGGACTTGGCTGAGCGACGATCAGATTAACCTTAGATTTGGTTTTCTTCAGTTGCCATTTTTCGTTTATCTGGAATTGCTTTGAGTGCTCAAATATACCAGTTTGGTTTATAATTTGGCGTTGCAGCTTTTAATATTTGTTCTGTTCTTTATCCATCAGATCAGAAATTGCTTGGAGGGATGCAAAGTATGCTCAAATACATGAGTACCTTCGGGAGGAGTACGAGGTTACACAACGCTTCGGAAACTTGGATTTCAAGTTAAAGTTTGTAGAGGTAGGTTCGTCCTTTATTAATTCACCTCGGTTCTTAAATCATGGAGAATTGTACGTTGCCGGTGTAGATATTGCCTTTTCGATGAATTCATATTTTCTTTGAAACTAAAACATTCTTTTTCGCAGCACAACATTCATTTCTTGCAAGAAGTCCTTCAAAACAGAAAGTCAGATCTTCTGGAATGGTGCATCATCTTCCTGTTGAGCATAGAAAACATTATATCGCTGTACGAGATTGTTCGTGATTCATCTGCAGCTTAACATCGTATCACTATACAAAATTGTTCGTGATTCAACTGCTACTTCTCCGTCGTCTCGGAAGCAGATGAGAAAAGTTACAGCAGCCAAAGTAGGTATAGGAAATTAAATTGTCAACAGAGAAGGTTATTATTTACGTACATTCCTTCACTGTAAAAAGATATCTGTGATTCCCTTCTAATTAAATTGCAATTTCAGAATACATCGCTGTCTCATCGTTTACTGTATCATATGCGTAAAACAGAATGCCAATCGAACAGAAAACGGAAGCAATTGCATTCATCCAATAGCCAAAAGGGTTCAATTTTCAGTAACCACATAACAGTGCTCTGCATTTGACATTGTCAAAAAAGAAGCAGTCATAGAAATGCCTATTAAGTAAAAAGCTAGCAAGAATTCAGATCTTCTTCCCACTAATGGCGATCGAAACGCTGATTTTACTCTAAACTCAGAATTCTTCTACTTTCACGGAGTCACGCGGTGTTATGTAGACATCCTTTGGTCTCGACTTCTTAACACCAGCTGTAAACCACACCTTATCGGACTTGGAACTTTCAACCACTACACAAGTGACCTTAACCCATACCAGAACCTTTGTCTTCATTCCATCTATCCCTGTGAGCTTTCCCCTTAGAAGAATGGCCTTTACCCGGGTCGCGTACCTCATAACAGAGGAATCCTTGAAGCTAACTTCACATGCTGATGGCAAATACACAATGAGCTTGGATTTTGTTTCGTCAAACTCATAACAGGTTATGTTCTGCGGAAACAGCCCCGGTGGCAAGTTGTACTCTCGAAGGAGATCTGGCAAGCTTTTCGGCGGCTTTCCTGTAGGTGAATCAAACAAGAGAGAAAACTCGTCATTCGAACAATAAGCATTACCATTTTTAAGGCAGATTGTTGACTGAAGTAATGTACTGCAAATATTGCATCCATCTGCAATTCAGTCATACTAATGATATTATGGTAAAGATTGTTCCATGCCTTTTAGTTTGTTGAAAACCCATTTTGCCTTCTCCTCGACGGTATTCGAGAATGTCTGCAACAACAAACAATCTGATTAAGAAAGCACAACGACTTGGACAAAATCTGATTTTTTTTCTGCAGAATGTTTGCTGTCGTCAACAAGTTATATTCTAACTTCATTCCCTTGATTTCTATATCTTTTTAGCAGACAATATTCTATTCTAAAAAGGACGATCCCAAGCCAACAAGGCTCTCCGCTTTACAAGCCTCGGGAGAACGTCTATCAATTAACCCATAACCTGAGTTTATTAACTCCCAATTTGAAAATTTTAAAGTCCTTAACTTTTATTTCCACAACACAATTTACCAAAAATCAAAGCAGATCAGCAAATACAATTCAGATTACACCCAAAACCCATCTTCCAGTTCACTCTCTTACGGATAAAAACCTAACAGATCAGATCTCATCCACCGGTAATTACAATTTACGACCGACTAAAGCAAGATTAGCAGAAAATCATGACTGGGTAAACTTGATTCAAGGCACATTACACAAATACCGACCAAAAACCAACAACCAAAAACAAAAACAAGAACATAATCATAGGAAAAAGTAAAAGGGTAAGAGAACAAACAGAAAGATTACTGTTACATACAGAGAGGTCGTCGGAGATGTTGGAGAATTCTTCCTTGGCCTTCTTCGAGATCCACAAGCTCCCAACTTTCAAGCTGTTCACTTTTGTTAGAGCTTTCTCCATTCTCTCACTCTCTTTCTCTCTCCTCCGATCTCTCTCTCTCTCTATCTAGTGAGTACAGTGGTGATTGTGGTGGTGGTGAGTGAGCAGTGATGAGTATATAAAGTGCTTTTTGTTCTCGGTAAATCTGAAGCCGTCGGATTGAGACAAACATCCCCAGCTCACACTAATCAACAAAGACGAATTATTTGGGAAGCAACGTTAAGGGTATTTCTGTACTTTCGACATGAGTCGGCCGCCGATTACTGCTTTTTAAGGGTTCAGAACTTCAAACTTTCCTATTTCAAAGAGGGTTTGGATCCCGGATCTCCTTTTTGAGAATTCTACGATCAACGTACGTGGATTGTTGATAAAAATTTATGCGGTCGCAATTAAATATTTTTTATATTTTAAAAATAAAGTAATTTTGTTTTGCATGAAAAAAATAAATAAAAAAAATTATGACCGCATTATTTTTAATCAACGGTCCACGTACGTTAATCTTATATTCCATAAAGGATCTGACGAGAATCGAAATCCTTTTAAAAAAAAAGAAGTTCAAACTTTCCCTTCTTTATTACCCCTTTTCTTTTGTTTTTTTACCGACACCACAGACAGAGTCTATTATTTTAAGGCTTGCCCATCAACATATCCGTTAAACAATATCATAAGTGTTGTAGACCAATTTCACTGAGGAATTATAAAAACAGTGCGGCAGAAAAATAGTGAAAACACTTCTATACTAATAAGGGAGAGAAAATCTTAATTGTCGAGGAATATAATTATAATCGGGAAACTATTTAAAAGATATTAAAAAATCTTATAAAACTTCACATAATTATGTTCTTAATTAATTTAGGACTGCAAGAATAAGTATGTATATCTTCCTCGGTCTTTTGGTTAAGATCTAAGTGTAATATCATGAGTATGTGTACTTTTTATTGTTCTTTTGGCTAAGATAAAGTGTAGTATCATAAGTATAGTTTCACCATTTTTATTTAAATTCTTAGGACTTTTCCTTTGTATCTCACGTTATTTTAGTCCGTCTGTTTCACATATTGACTAGTTAATTGTTGTTTAAAAAATACTCAATGTACTAACAATTTTACATTCATATTCTTAATACCATGTCAGAGATGAGTCTTAGCATAATGGAAATATTACTCTTTTGTGATCAAAAGGTCATGAATTTGAGTCAGGATTGCAAAACAAAAGTAAAACTACGTAAGATAGACGTTTTCCTCCGACCATTGCCAAAAAAAAAAACCCCTTGTTAGCTTGAAGTTGCACTTTTTATTATTAATATCACGTCAACATAGAATAATATCAATATAATGGAGCAAAAGTCAAGAAGTAATGGACAAGGCTGTGACACAAAGTGAAGGTTTGTAAAGAAATTGATACAATTGAAAAGTTAGAAGGTGAAGTGATGTTTTCGTGATAATTTAAGTGTTCATTTAATCCATAAGGTAACAAAAAATACCACTTGAATTAGAAGTCACATTCTTCGTTTTTTATTTTCCTTCGTTTTCTTCCCCTTTTGGATGCTAAAGGCTCTTCTGCACATGGTGGGGATCACAAATCGCGTAATTTCCAGGCCATTTGACAGATGACAACTTTGGACATATGTATGACAGATATCCTTTCAAACCCTAGTTTGGGGAATGTAGTCGAGCTAAAACTTACAGAGTTCATACTGTAACGTATGTGTCTTTCTCCTCACGTGACCATTTTTTTCCTTAACGAAGTTTCACATCCAAAAACTAATTCAGTAATCCAAAGCAAACGAATGACATGAATGAAAAGATTAAAAGGTCTACCAAATAACAACTCAACTTGTAAACAATGCCGAAGGCGATTCACATCTGTATCACAACAACAAAGTTGTATCCCATTAAGTAGGATCAGTTGTATGAATTCTAGACCATTGTTGCGCTTAGTTTTGCAAAAAGTTTTCCGTAAAACTCACATCGGTATTAATAAATTAAATAAAATGAAATCATGGGTTTATTGGACAATTGTGATTGTTTTCACTCAATCCAATCTTCTCAAGAGGTATTCAACCTGAACTTGCTTTGTGAGAGGCATGATCCAATCTCCATAGAGACTGGCAACCAAATGTGGCTTGATTTTATATGCAGGGTTAGCTGCATTATCTTCCCCTTCGTGGATTTTAACCTCCTGCCCATACGTTTTCGTCTTCATCTCCACTCTCCTCTTGATCGCTGCTTCAACTGTTTCAAACGTCAGCAGCGCCATCAGTTGATTTCCGTCCTGCAAGAACCACACACCGGCACAAGAAGAAAAAAACGACTTCAATATGTGAGATAATGAACCATCAAGCAAAGCCATGATCATCAGGGAACATATATAAGAGGAAGCTTACTTGTGCTCTAATGGCATCCTCGTATTCTGCAGGGGATTGACGGAATTTTGCCTCTGCCACGAATTTACCATAGTGAATTCTCTTCGATAGCGCCTGTGACAAACATCCAACATTGGAAGGAGATTAAAAAAAAAAAGGGTACGCTAAAAGGATTAACGTAGAATTCACAACAACGCAAAGTCTTAAGAACAAGCCCATCTAACGTAGAAGTAGCTTTGCAAATACTTGCATATTAACTGAAAATCCAGAGAGGAAGACTGCAGCAAGTAGTCATTCTTTCTTAAGTTTTGTCTGCCTTTAGTAATTCAACAAACTCAACAAGGAGGCAAAGGTTCCATATGTCATGGACAAGGCTAGGAGAAAATTCACTAATACCGCCTTAACCTTATAATGTGACATTTCTTCTTTTATCCTTCTATATTTGGGCAAAAGCGGTAGTGGAAGCCCTAGGAAGACTTGCAAAAAGACTTTACGAAAAGACATGGAGTACTTGGAGGTTATGGAAGATATGGCGCAAAATGACATTCTATGATTCATACAGCAACCCCACTTAGTGGGATAAGGCTTTGTTGTTGTTGTTTGGACGTCACAAACTAAACAACCAGACAAAAAAAGAGACGAAACAGAAAAACAAATAAAACAAACCTCTTAACTATCATACGACACTTAACTCCCTAAACTAGTATAATGTGACAACTTACTATTATATGCGTGTTTGTAATAATTTCAGTTAATAGTGGTTTAATGGTTTACCTGCAAACACAGTGTGTCACAAACAGCAGCTGATCCACAATTACCATCGTCTCCTGCTTTGACTAATCTGGGAAGGAGATCTCTAAAGTACATATTCCAAACCTTATTGTTTATATTAATTGAATCGGCATGCGGATGCAAAACCTAGTTTCGTTATCAGAGAAAACGCAGGTCAGAAATCACTAAGAAAACATACAGTAAAACAAGCCGAATTATGCGAGTGAACTTAAAAAAATTACAAACACAAGGGTAATTATCATGTTGTGTATTAGAATTTACCCGAGGGTACTGCAAAGGAGGAAGCATTGGCTCAGGTAAGTGTGCTGGGAAGAAGGGATGTTCATCCGGGCTCTTGTATCTCCCCACCTGGCTTGCAAAAACGAAACGTAGTTAAGAAAATCTCCAACATCATTACAGGGGATCCTTTCTTCAGGAAGAGCTTGCTGCTTATAAATAATACGATTGTAGTAGTTATATTAATCTTTTATATCTCATTTAGATTACCCGAGCATGGAGTTTTTCAGTTTCCCTGACCATAAACTCAACCAGTGACCCGCGAAATCCTTCCATCGAGAAGGTGTCATGGTCATATGTGTCTGCATTATAACAATACTGAGTCCTTTCCAAAAGGCTAAATATTATGCTATCCTCTTGTCGAATCAAAGAGTGCCTTATACTGTCTAGGGTCAAGATTTCGCTCTCATCCACCCTTTTCTTCCTTGAATACCTATACGAAAAAGAAGCCGGATATCAGAAGTTAGGCTGCGAAAAATTATTGATTCGTTGAGAAATAGTAAGTTCATTCCCTTTTACATAAAACCTCCTGATACATAGGCATCGTTGGGCACATTTGAACTAGTAATGATCTTATCAAGTATGTTAATTGCAGCAGAAATGAGTTCACACGGATAAATTTCCGGCTGCCAAGAGAAACTTAACATGATTTTACAAAACATGCAGCACTTGGCTCCAAGTCTCAAGCTATTTTATTGTAACAATAGCTCGATTTTCTCGTTCGATGTCAAGCATAATAATAGACTAATCAAGTCTCAAATACAAACAAATAACAAAATCACCTCACCTCACCTGACAGACAAAGAGCATCAAATGAGACAGCTAATGTTATTTAATTCATGGTTTGTAGATAAATTAAATTGGAGCAAGCTCCCTCAACTAAAAATCCATTATCATTGGTTCCTCGACCCATCAAAATGTGTAGCTATGATCCTTTTCGTCAACTTCGTCAAAATTTTGTCAAAATAAGTTAGGTTGGAATGACCATTTCTACAATTGGGATCCCTCAACTTATCAAAATGTGTAGCTATGATCATTTTTGTCAACTTCCTCAAAATTTTATCAAAATGAGTTATGTTGGAATGATCATTGCTACAATTGGGTTAAAGTTAATGAATCATTGCTCCAATTGGGTTAAAGTTGAGGGATCATTTCTTAACTTGGATTAAAGTTGAGGGGCCAATGATAATTGAATTTTAGTTGAGGGACCATAGCTGCACGTTTTAATGAGTTAAAAGATCAATGGTAATGAATTTTTAGTTAAAGGACCATTGCTCCAATTCAGTTAAAATTAAGAGATGATTATTAGAATTTACTCTTTCATAAACCAAGATTGGACTTTTCTAGCAGGCAAAACAACAAACCGCTTAACTATATTGGTAAATTCAAAGGGTTGGACTCCAAAAAAAAAAAGGGGGGTTGGACTGCAACAATGTACTGGTTTTGGAAATGCAACAAGTAGATTTCTCTAGAGATTGCACAAATTTCGAAAGAGCTACAGTACGCCCAACAGAAAATTAGTGAATAATTAAACCTCAAAACCCTTTGAAAACTTGTCTAAAATGTGATTAGATTGTTAAAATCCTAACGGGAAATGCTCCTCCAGCGCACGTTATACGACAACCTTTCCTTGCAAGAACATTATGCAATCAGCAAACCATATACAATCCAAATTTACTCTCTTTTCAGAAAACCATAAATTTTATTATTTTCCATGACAATTTACCTAATTCTTAACGACCCCAATCAGCAATAACATAACACTAAACAACCCATGTAAAAAAATTAAAAACTGAAGAACATTAAAGTCAAAATGATCGACTTTACCTGATGGGAGAAGTTGCAGAAAAAGAAGAAACTTGGAGAGGACGGCGCAGTTTTCTTCCGGGATTTGATCCGAAAACACCGTTGGGGGTGCTAAAAATGGTGTGGTTGACCAACTGGGGAGTGGGTAGTGAAGGCCTTGAGGCGCTGTGGGCTGAAGCATTGGGAATTGGAGCTTGCAAGAGCTTGGCATCCATGGCGGTCACTGGTGCGATTTGATTTGGATTTGGTTACGTTATGGGACTATCGAGCAAAAACCAAAAAGTGCTTAATAAACGTTTTCTGCTTCGGCTTTTGTAAACCGCAAATTCACAAGTGGGGACAAAAAAAATTGGTGGCTAATTGCCAAATTTGACTACAATATGGTTAGGGTAAGAAATTTGATAACTACATATGAATCTTTCAAAGTGAGATTTTTTTTATAAATTATTTATCATCTTTCAATTTAATATGGTTCTACTTTTAAAAAAATTTCTTAACATTTCTCTTTGCAGTATTTTTGCTCATCATTCTTAATAGTGGTAATGCTTACCATCCTATTTATTATTATTAAATTAGTTTAAATTTTAAAATTTGTGTCTACCCCTACATAGATATAGAAATTTAAATTTATCCAACGATAAATAAAGTGGAGTGGTGACTGGTACATTCAACATCACTTAGGGTGGTGAACAAAAATATTCTCATACAAATCTCTTCTTGAAGCAGCAGGTTTTTAATGTAAATAATATTTGTACTGTATTTCTAATAGATGTACCACCTACCAACACATATAAGTTTGATTTTTATTAAAAAAATGATAAAATATATATAATAAAAAAATATAGGAGTGGCAACTAGCAAGTTTTGTTTCTTTTTACTTTGTTGGAAATGTCATCATTTGGAAACTTTCCTCTCCAAATCAAACAATTGACTTTCAAGTCTTTCGTACGTTAAGATATTCCTTTAGAAAAGGTCTTTTAGCATGCTAATTATTATACAATTATATTTAAGAAATTTTAACGGAAAATTTATAGTATTATTCATTTTAACGAAAAATTATATTTTTACACTAAAAAATCAATTATGGTAATATTCATTTTACCCTTTATTTTGTCCTTATTGTTAAAATTCAAAGTTTTCAAACTTTTTTTATTAATTTTTCTTTTTATTTACATCACAACACAATACATATGTCATATGTGATCCCAGGAAATCACATGGTGCTTAAAGAACATTGTTTATTAGTGTTTAACCAAATAATTTAAGATCCCATGAAATCATCGATACGTTTTGGCTTAAAGAAACAGATAGGAATCGAAAATGTGAGGATTTTCAAATTTTAAATCATTATATACAACTTGCCATCTAATCATTTGAAGGTGCTGATTTGCGACATATATAACAAAAGTCAAAGCACAAACCTTGCAAATTGCACGTCTTGCTTCCGAGTAGAGGTGAAAAATCAACTCATTAGATTGTTAACGGGTAATCATTAAGACCAGTAAATTTGATATCTTCATAATATAGATGTGTGATTGATATAGGTTATGATATAAAGTGAAATTAAACTAAATAGATATTAAGGGAACTCATTAGCAACTAAACAGATTGATTTGTCACCTCTCCTTTCTATAAATGTTTAAACTTTCGTATGCATTCCAAATTCATTTCCTTTGTTCAGACACATAGAGTTAAGTACTAAGTTACTAACCATTCAACTCCATAAATCTCCTAACCTCACCATAAACCTCCTCCGAACAACTCTCCAACCTGGTCAAACCAAGTTTGGCATGTTGTTGGCACAAGTAACTGACCGTAATGTCCGTCGGCCAACTTTTTTTGTTTTTTGTTTTTATTTCTGAAGGGCATATGCGTCCTTTAACAACAAACCGTCCCTGCTATACTTGTCCACCAAGCTACTCTCGTTTACTCCAAATTTAAAAATCCTTTGCTACCTTCCCATAGAAAGCATGCGCCGCCCAATCTAACCCTACCGGAACCACCTGCATAAACACAGATCCCCGCCGGAGAAATACGTGCATATGATTATTTGTCAGTGGGGTTTTGTTGTTGGGCACAAACACTTTCACATCAAATCCCACCTCCTTCATCAGCTCCGTCACTTGGGCCTTTTTGCGGTTGACTCACACGAGTACCAGTTGTGAGTTTGTGGGGTTGGATGCAAAGATTTTGTGACGGACTTCTCGATATAGGCTTGGTTTATGAGCAAACGAAAAAGCTGTTAATGTTTTTGGAGTGGATAGTAGTGATTGGTTTATTGGAGGTCGGACAAAAAGAAAAGATGTTGGACTTAAGGAAGGGCAGAAACCCTTTCTACTCTATAAAGTCCGACCATTGATGAACTTTTTTATTAATTTCTTTTTATTTCAATAGAATTTTTCAATCATTTTATCGTTGGGAACAGTTCTAATTGCATCAAATAATAATTTTAAAATTTTTGTTTGATCCTCTAAATCGATTCTTACTTGTTCGTGTTTTATAACAAAAAAAAAAGTCTTTTAGAATCTAAACTTGATGTGTATTTTACAACCAATTCATTGATTAAATTTAATGAATAAAAAATTTCTGTTGTTAATGCTTTTCTATCAAATGAATTTATTTTTCATTCAAATTCTAAGTAATTAATAATAAGAAAGATACCATGAATTTTAATATCGGAGTACTCTGATTATTTTTTTGATTTTGCGTTATTGATATTATTCGTAATGTTAATGATACAGTTACAAACATCGGTAAACTTTTGTGCTGTAAGTAACCAATTAACTTTGATGTAGCCCTTTTGATTTTAATTTATTTTTGTTTCCTAGCTTTTTTTTTTCTTTTTTCATTTTTCATTTTTTTTTTTGGGTGGTGGTTTCAAAACAAAATATATTAAACACGCAATCAAATATTATTTCAGATGAAAAAAAAAAAAAAAAAAGCACAAGCTGGCCAGTTAATACCTTGACAGACAAAAAATTAAAATTAAAACTAATTAACCATTTTTCTCCATAAATCTGGTAGCCTTTGTATAAGCCTTCTTCAAACAACTGTTAAATCTTTCCAAATCCAGTTTGACGTTTTGCTCCTTGAGGTAAATGTTCATAACCTCAGGTGGCCAACCCGTTTTCTGAAGGGCAAATGGGTCCTTTAGCAACAAATTTTCCTTCCCATACTTGTCGACCAAGCTACTCTCGTTCACACCAATCTTATACTCCGAATATCCCAAATCCAAAGCCCTAGCCATCCTCCCAAAAAAAGCATATGCACCCCATTCAATCCCAATCGGAACCACTTGAACAAACACAGAACCGGGTCGAAGAAAAAAAGAGTGCGTCAATGCAGCTCCATGGACCCCAATCATAGCATGGCTTGAATTCAATAACGCATAAGATTCATGCAACGGGGTCATCCTCTTGGGATTAAACATAATCACTTCAAAACCCACTTTTTTAATTAACCTAATCAATTGTTTTTGGTTCATAATCACGCGCGCGTGTGCCATTTCGCGGTTGGCCAACACGAGTCTCGGGCGTGACCTTGTGGGCTTGGATGTCAAGACTTTGGGCTGGGCTTTTGGGCCATAGGCTTTTTCTAGGAGGACCCGAAAATCCATGAACGATTTTGGATTTGGTAGTAATGTTTCGTTTATGGTCATGAAACCATGTGAAATGAGGCCTATGGTGGCTGAGGGAAAACAATGGGTGGCAGTAGCATTTTTTAGTATAATGATGGGGTACTTGGTGAACATTGCTAGTAGATCTGCATACTTACTAGGCCACCAATTGGGAGCTTCAGAAACCACGATCACGATCTCTTGATCAGGGAAGATTGTGTTGACGGTGATGAAGAGAGGAATGAACCCGTCATTGAAATCATGGAAGAAGTTTCCGGTGTACCCTCCCGCACTGAATACTAGGGCCGGAACACTGTGCCGGACTTTACATGGTGGGCTTTGTGGGCCGGAAGTGAGGGTGAGGTTCTTGATGTGAGGCATTATGAAGCCTTCGAACTTTCGAGGGTAGGGCTGGACTTTTTCCACCTGTGGGGGTTGGGCTGAGCCCATAGTGAAGAATGTGAAGGTGTTTGGGTCCAAGACAGTTGGACCGTTGATTGAACAAAGATCATAGCGTACATCTGTACGGTCGCAGATGATTCGTCTTTTCACAGGAAGTTGCAAGTATTCTGAAGGGTTAGAGTTTGGCCGATTGATCAGTTTCGTTTTTTCATGATTCCCTTCCTCTGAAATCAAAGTTTGAATCAAAATCAGTGAGGATATTGAGTAGTAAAGCTCAATTATATTATGTCGTTTAGAAATGCTTTTAAAATGATTGAAAGCACATTTAAAAAAAAAAAGATTGAACTCAAAAACATTTCACAACAAAGCTCTGAGTCATCTTAAAAAAATTTCTAAACGAGCTCTTAATAAATAAGATAGCTAATACACGAGTGGAGGACATGCAAAATTGACGCCGGAATAATTTGACTCCGATAAATAAATAAAAAATGAAAAAATAGCAGAGTGATTGAAAATATTTCTCGTACCTTGAGTCTTGGCTGAATATGTAGCAGTAGTAGTAGCAGCATATTTAAGAAATCTGGAGGTTGAAGAGACGCTGATTTCGAACACGATGAAAAACAAACACAAGGCCGCCAAGGCCACCGTCGCAGCCCTGCAGGAAATTGTCTTCTTCATCCTCCTTGTGCGGAAGGGGCTTGGCTGCCGGCAATGGCTATTTCAAAAACGAAGTGACCAGTTTTCTGCAGCTATATCTATATATATATATATATATATATCCACAGGATGCCGACGTAGGTGGCATGAACCACTGGAGAACAACCAGAACTTTGAATCTGCTTTTGGATGCTGATAAAATATGAGAGAGAGAGAGAGAGAGAGAGAGAGAGAGAGAGAGACGTTAGGGTTCTGAAATTGTAGAAGAAGATTGGGGAGAACAATGCCAATGTGGGAGAGAAAGAGAAAAAAGATGACACAATCGTAAACACGTTGATACATTTATGGATACAAAGTTAAGAAACAAAAAAAAAAAGTGAAAAAAAATTAAATCAAAGAGGAGCTTTGCTTAAGCTTGCAATCCAATTAGATTCTTTTCTAATTAATGAAAAATCTTTAATTTTCTTGGAAGTGCGTTGCATGCAATTCAGTTACACAACATAGCGTCCGCTGTCATCTTTTGCCAGTAAATCAAGATAATATCATCACTACCCTTTCTTCTACATGAATTCTTGACTAAGGATTAACCATTATGGTTCATCTCCACCTGCTAAGGAGGTGAAGGAGTTGCTATCCCATTTAAGGAGGTGAAGGAGTTGCTATCCCATTTAAGGAGATGTAGCACTACATCTCCACCTGCTAAGGAGGTGAAGGAGGTGACGGAGTTGCTATCCCATTTAAGGAGGCTTAACCAACTCCTTCACCTCCTTAGCATCTCCACCTGCTAAGGAGGTGAAGGAGTTGGTTAAGCCTCACAATGGGATAGCAACATTATGGTTCAAATTGTTTTTTGCGAGAATTGAACCTAAGATCTCTCACTTACAAATGAAGAGGAATACCATTAAACCGTAATACTAAATGGCAACTTTGAAAATTTAATTTTAAATACAAAACAAAGCATAGCATTACAAATGAGCATAATTAATTTTAAAAAAAGGCAAATGGAGAAGATGGTTGAACTCTTGAAGTTTCTTAATTGTGTATAATTTAAGTGTGTTGTTAAAAAAAAACATTTGCATTTTTTTAAGAATTTTTTTACGTTTTTTTGTTTGTTTGAATTTTTCGGTTTTTTGGGTTTTTTTGGTTTTTTTTTTTTTGTTATTTACAATTTTTTTTAATGTTAAAAATCCAATCGTTCAGATAAAAGATCAGTTGGAAATTCAACGGTACGCAAGATGCTGGGTTGTGCTAATGGAGGTTGGGTTGTCACGTGGGTGGGACCCTCCCTCTTCCTCCTGTTGATTAAAAGGATGTAGCCATTTAGTAATACGGTCTGATGGTATTCCTCTTCACTTGTGTGTTGATTAAAAGGATGCAGCCATTTAGTACTACGGTCTGATGGTATTCCTCTTCACTTGCAAGTGAGAGGCCTTAGGTTTGAATCTCGTGTATGGCAAATTCGATACCAAATTAGGTTGCTCATTGTGCGGCTTAGCCGAACTCCCTCTCCTCTTAGTGCTCATTGTGCGGCTTAGCCGAACTCCCTCTCCTCTTAGTGTAAAATATATCGTTGTACTAAAAAAAAAAAAAAAAAAAAAAAAAGAGGAGGGAGCAAGCCCGTGCAACAATTGGCAGGGCAGCCCATTGGGCTCCTACCTTTCACCTAGTTGCCTGCTTTTTTTTCACCATTAAAAAAATAAAAAAAATAAAAAAAAGAAAAAAGAAAAAAAGAGGGAGCAAGCCCGTGCAACAATTGGCAGGGCAGCCCATTGGGCTCCTACCTTTCACCTAGTTGCCTACTTTTTTTTCACCATTGGAGCACCAAAATCGGTCCAAAGACAGCAATTGGCTTCCGCTAGAGATGCTCTTAACTAGTTAAGTTCCTTCTCATTCTTTTTTTGGAGAAATTTTTATAGGTTTCGGTAACACAAATTCACATGCGTTATTTCACATATTATAATTAGGCAATCGACAAAGTTGATATGTCTTACTTCTAGAGTATAATATATTAATAAAAAAAAATCAAATGTCATAATTTGAGTGAAGTAATTTCACGTGATCTGAATATACCAAAGAATTGCTTGGTCACTTTTTTGTGTTTTGGCTAATTTGCCCACTTGGGTTGGTCCCATTTCTTTATTGGGTGTGCTAACTTCTCACACACCCCTTGATAATTTATGTCTGTTGATCTTTTTCAATTCATCTGATTCAACGGCCGAAATTTAAAAAGGTGTGTGAAAAATAAAATGGGGTGTGTGGATATCACACCCCTTCTTTATTTATGCTTGCCCTAATTTATATTATTGTATTTAATCTTGGTTCTCACCGGTTTTAATTCTATTGAATATGCAATCAGATATTATGTGCCGTAAATCACCTTCTTTTCAAACTTTGAAAGTTATTAAACACGATCATACATAATGTATGGAATGAAATAATTTTTAAAACTCAATCAAGAGCATGGAAAAACAACACAGTTGACGAAACGGCACTACCGTTCCTTCTCCATGAATTTCTTGGCCTTCCCATAAGCTGACTTCAAAAACCAAGTAAACCTATTCAAATCCAACTTAACATCTTGCTCCTTCAAATATATCCTCATCAAAATATCCCAATTGGAACCAATTTTAGCAGCCGGATCTTTCACCACAATGTCATCCTTCCCATACTTGTGCACCAAGCTACTCTCCTCTACATCAATCCTATAGTCAATGTACTGCAACCCCATAGCCCTAGCCGGACTCTCATAGCACACCTTCGCCGGCCAGTTGGTGCCGAGAGGCACAATCTGCATGAACACCGCGCCGGGCCTCATGAACAACAAGTGCGTAAGTGCCGCGCCATGCACGCCCACCATCGCGTGGCTCTTACTAATTAAATCGTACGCGAAGTGCATGTCAGTTGTAGACGTCGGCTCAAAAATCACAACTTCAAAACCAACCTTCTCCGCTGCTCGCCTCGCATCGTCTTGGTTCAAGATCACCCGCCCAACGCCTAGGGTTCGTCTGAGTAAGACGAGGCGTGGCCTGGAAGTCGAAGGTTTGGAATCGCGGCGGTGTTTTCCGAAGGCTTTGTCTAGGATCGCATGGAAATGTACCATCGTTTTAGGGTTGTGTAACAACGTAGGGTTTATGGTGACAAGTCCGTGAGATATAAGCCCCACGCTGGCAGAAGTAAAACAATGGCTGGCGGTATCATTATCGAGGTTTATGATCGGGTGCTTGCTAAAAATCTTCAGTAAATCTGCATACCTACTAACCCACCAATTGCGTGCTTCCGATATCACAAGGATGGGCGCCTGATCGTGGAGGATCGAATGGACGACGATGAAGATTGGGATGAACCCGTCATTGAAATCATGGAAGACGTTGCCGGTGTACCCGCCTGCACTGAATACAAGGGCCGGGCCAGTGTGTTGGATCTGGCACTTTGGGCCTGGTGGGCCTGAGATGAGAGTGAGCTCTTTGATTCGAGACATTGTTGAATTCTCAAATTTTCGTGGGTAAGGCTTTATTTTTTCCACCAAGGTTGGGCCGGTGGGGTCCGCTGCAAAGAATGTAGAGGTGGTGGGGTCCAAAACTGCTGGACCGTCGATGAAACAGTAATCGTAGTACTTGTGAGAACGGGTGCACTTGATCATTGGGTCCCGCTCGCTAATTGATTTGGATCCCAATTTTTGGAATATTTCTGCAATCATAAATTAAATTAATTGTAGGAAAAACGCATTAGTTATTAGTTTATGAATAATTCCACTAATTTTGTACCCAAAAAAAAATACTAATAATTCCATTAATTAGATCGGATTTGTAATAAAAGACACACCATTAATGAAATATGTAATTTAAAATTAATTCAGATATAGGAAGAAAAAAACACTTTTCAAACATGATTATGACAATCATATGTTCATGACGAAAATTGCTAGAGACGAGTGACTAATTTTTCTCGTGTTGTGATAAGCGAAGACTTATATTTGAAAAGAGCGTAATGGAGCAGTTTGAGTCAGACTATATTATTAAGGTTTGTTTGGATGTGTTTTTAAAATGACTGAAAGCGCTTTTAGAGAAAATGTTGTTCGGTTTCAAATGCACTTAAAGTGCTTTCTGCAAGAAGCATCAATTCCAGGGATCACTTTAAGTGTTTTTCTAGAATTTAATTGCATTTTTACAAATGATTGGTTTCAAAAATATTTTTCACCAAAAACGGTTTCAATCATTTTAGAAACACATCCAAATGAGCTCTTAGTTATTCAAATGCATTGAAGTATTAACACTAAGGTATGTCACAGTAGTTTGAGTGAGTCTGATGCCTATATGTAAGACTTAGAAAACCTGAGTTTGTTACCTGTAATAGTATTGCTGCACTAATGTGAGTTCAATATATTAATATCACACTCATGAGTTCAATTCAATATATTTGTATCATTCTCAAATTTTCCGAACCATTGTAAAAGTGTGATTCCTGTATGAGTTCACAATCATTGTCTTCCGGCCTACAATGGAAGGGCTAAAGAATCAGTGGGGAATTGACATTTGATTCCTTCCTTGTTATGTTGTGACTACTACTATCTTTAATCCGACAAAAATAACAAAAGAAATAAAGAGCCAAAGAAGAAAGAAAAGGGAAAAAATGAAAAACAAAGACAAGAACAAACACATTTAAAATTATCGTGCGTGAGTGAGAGGCAAATACCTGGTGATGTAGTCCTAGTTGCAACCAAATGACAGTGTTCTGAGTAAAATCTCAACTTGTATAAGAGATTAAAATGGAAAACCAAGAACACCATCAATAGCGCCACCCATAGAATTGCTGCCATCGAGTTTCCCTTGCTCACCATTTCTACGTACCCTTGGTGCACTCGTGACAAACTAAATATCGATTTTCTTTCTTGATTCGAGAGATATCCTGATGATTTAATCGAATCTAAACTACATAGACAAATTCAAATTGAACTGATCTTCTTTCTTGATTTTTTGATTTAAAGCTTTCAAGGTGATTATGAAATTCAGATTAGAAAGAAAAAGAATTAATATAGGATCATGCTTCCCTCTATGATTTGAATGGTGAAATGTGAGGTGGAGAAATGGGGTATGTTTGGTAAAATATTTTTTTTCTAATTTAGTTTTTTGTAGTCAAAGCGAAAAGGGAAGAAAAAAAATGTGAGAAAGGAGAGAGAAATGAGAGTTGGGTAAGAAGAAAATAAGGATAATACATAATTCCGAGAACTAGAGTCTAAAAAAAAAATATTTGACATTTTGAAACCACAATATGTTTTTCTTAATTTGATTTTGTTCTCCTTTTCTTTTAATGTCTTTTATTTTTGTTCGAGAACAAATATAAAGGAATTGAAGCCAAAAAAAGGAGATTATTTGGATACGCTAACTAATACATTATTTAACGCACATGTAGCATTCTTTGTGATGACATAGATCCCAATTGTGATCATTGAATTTGTCCTGTTTAGACATCCTCAGTCCATTTCTAATTTTTGGGTTAAAATCTAAAAATTTTAATCCATAAATAGTTTTTTCTGCTTCAACTATTCTGAGTTAAATTTTTAGTCCGAGATTGTTAAAAATGAATTTAGGCTTTTTTATTTTATTTATTTTTTATGTAGGCTAATTTAATTTAATTTTATGAACATTTGATCTAAAAATATTCAGGAGCTCTTAAATACTGAAAAGGAAAATACGTTTTTAAAGAGCTTATAATTAATGTTAATTGTTTTAATATTATTTTAAATAATTAACTTTTTTTTAACAAATAATATTGTTTTAATATTATTTTAAAGAGTCCGACTTAGCCTCACAATGGGCAAGTAATAATGTTGTTCAAACTCACATTTGACGAAAGTCAAACTTAAAACTTCTCACTTATAAGTGAAGATGAATATCACTAAACTATAATAGTAAATAACAATAATTAATTAATTCTTAAAGACCATAAAATAAAGAGTATTATTAACAATGCTCTGAAATATAAGAGTTTTAAGTTGAAATAAAAACCAAACACGCACACACGAGATAATTTGGTTTAAAACCTTCTTGGGTTAGAAATGGCTAAATTGGTGAGATATGCAATAAAAGGGGATTTTATAAAGAAATTAAATAAAAATTTGGAATAACCAAAAACAGGTAATTTAGTGGTAAAAGAGGGATTACGAGGTTTCATTAAAATTAAAAATTGGAGGTTTCGGATTTGAAACTCGTTGTTGGTGTGAAAGCCAGATTTGTGGCAATGAGAGATTGAAATGCCTCTATGAGTCTTCTCGATATCCGAAATGAATGAATAATCGTGATTTACCATCAGTTGTTATTTTTTTTTTTTTTAAGAAATAAAAATTTGAAAGAACATAAAGAACGATAATCTTCTCGATTTCCGAAATAAATAAATAATCATAACTTGGCATCAGTTGTCTTTTTTTTTTTTCTTTTTTTAAGTAATAAAATTTTGAAAGAACATAAAGAATGATAATCGTACGAAGGAGTGGCCTTTGATTAATGCGGTGGCCCCACAGGATGACGCCATCTGCAGGAGTAGATTCGGGTATGGGCCCCGCGACTCATCGGTTTTTAGTTTTTTTCTTGTTTCTGACTCGCTGAAGTGGAAAATGACCATGTATCAGTCATTCACAATTTCACAGTCCATCAGATTACATGTAACAGTCCGGCGTACAATTTATGACGTCATATTACCAAATCTACCCTTTTTGTCATACCCACAAATGGTTAATTGCGAGAATGGCCTTTATGGCATGGATTGGATACACTTGTACTGTAGAGTTTTCTAGAGATTATGTAACTGTATATTAAATTTTTCTCTATAGAATTTGACATAAAACGACACAAGATTATTGTACACTATTCAGACAAAATAACATTGTTCAGCTAATATTATATCAAGTAAATATATTTCTAACTTTATATTGTTCTATGTGTCAAGTGACCTATAAGTTTACATAAAACGATGACACAAACATAAATAAACGTATTAGGTTCATCAAATTTAGATAACTAGGCGATTTCCGACTTCATTGATTGTTGGCTACTCATGGTTTAGATGAAAGACGGTTTCGCACATCAAACAACATTTATAGATGAAAATAAGATGGAATAAGGTAGAATTGAAGACATATAGTGGAGATTTACATATTCTAATGGTCCTTTTGAACCTTATTATTTTGATTGAATTCTGGAATCCATAGCCTACTGAGCTGATGAGATGCATCTTCTTAAGAAGGATGAAATCCCAGTACGAGTTTTGTTTTCATCAAGTGGCTGGGCCTAAAGGATTTGCTAAAATGTTGCGCAAGCAACAGAGAAAAGCCCACGTAGCCTCAAAGTGTCTCATACAAAATAATTAAATTAAATATAAAATTGAAGAATAATTAACAACAAGCTGGAATAGCTCAGCTGGTTAGAGCGTGTGGCTGTTAACCACAAGGTCGGAGGTTCGAACCCTCCTTCTAGCGTTTTTTAAATTATATATATATTTTTTAAATTTCCAATGACACTTTTTAAGCTGATTATGTTATAAATTAATCCTTTTTTTTTGAAAAAAAAACTGATTATGTTATAAATTATTCCTTTTAAGTTTTTTTTTTTTTTTAAAGAATCTTTTTAAGTTTATGTAATACAAGCTAGATGAAGCACATATAACGTGTATGTAAAATATAAAAGATTTAAAAATTATATATATGAATGAGAAGAAAGTTGGATATTTTTTAAAATTTGCAATGACACTTTTTAAGCTGATTCTGTTATAAATTAATCATTAAAAAAAAAACTGATTTCGTTATAAATTATTCCTTTTAAGTTTTTTTTTTTTTTTTTTTTTTTTTTTTTTAAGAATCCTTTTAAGTTTCTGGATTAATACAAGCTAGATGAAGCACATATAACGAGTGTGTAAAATATAAAAGATTTAAAAATTATATACATGAAAGAGAAGGAAGTTGGAGAGAAATGTGAAAGAAGGATGAAAAGTGGGAGTTGAATAATTAAAAAATAAAATAAAATTAGAGACATGCTATGGTAACATGTTGTAAAACTACCTTAATGTCTATGATTCTTTTTGTGATATTTTCTTTTAATTATGCATGGAAAATAGTATAAGAAATGTTAAGAAGAATTTCTTAAAGTGGGGACTCTACCTAAACTCTTTGTCACTTCACAATTTAACGATAATTACTATGTTAATATTAAGAAATATTGCATAAAAAATATGAATTGGCAGAGATTCTATTAAAAATATTTTATTAATACGTAGTATAGATAAGCCAATGATTTGCATAGTGCACCAAACCGAAGATTAAATGCTTAATTAAATTGAGTTTAATGACTTATGTGGCCACCACAGTAAAATTCCAACATCATTATCTTGCTGCTACTAAAACAGTGGTTGGTTGTCCCTAGAGCCTTAACTCACCATCCAAGGGGATCAAATCCTGTACCTAACAGTTACCTCTTTTGACTATATTAAAACAGACTTGACCTCTTACACCTAAGGAGATGTATCTATATTAAATAGGTGAGCGAGTACGAGTGGGTTAAACTTCATAATGAATTAGTAATAATGTAAATGATAATCGAATATAAGACCCCTTACTTACAATTGAAGAGGCTTTTAGACCGTAGTACTAAGTGGTTTCTCAATTTCATATTAACTATATGCATTTGTTGATAAAATAGAAGGCAAAACATAAGTGAAAATCCCTGTTTGTAATAAAATAAACACTAAACAAGAGTACATTTTTTGATAGAGCAACGATTGCGGGCAGTTTGGTTAGGTCTCTCACAATAACTTAAATGAGATTCGATGATATCGAAATATTGTGAGATTAATTCCTCTATAAGAATTTTTGACCATCCGACTAATTAGCGGCTATCATAACCAAATTGTTTTTTATGAATAAAATCGTATTTTCAGTTTACATTTTTGAAATATTTGATGGTAAATATTAAAAGATTTTTTAGCCAAAATGGTTCATAAGATTTAAAATCGATAAAACTAGTATCTGAGTTTGTCTATTATCAATTACTTTAGTATTTCAATAAAAAATATTCATTAAATAAGATAAAATTACCAAAATACCCCTAATTTTTGCCAAATCATTTTGTCTATTATTTATTAATTAAGGGTGTTTTATCATTTTGATCCTTATTTAATAAAGATTTTTCACAACATAATCAAAATAATTGACGATGAACAAATTTAAAAATCATTTTTATCGATTTCAAATTTTAAAAATCAAAGTACTGATTTATGCCAACGTAAAAGAAAGAACCAATTTGATTAAAAGGCCAATACTAAATACCCGAGAAGTGAAAGTGGTTCTTACTCATCAGCCTACCTTAAAGGGCAAATTATGGCAAATGATAGGGTAATGGTTTTGACCAACTTTCTTGAAAAAGCCGGTGGAAAAAGGAAAGCAGATGCTTTGCTCACAGATAATCAGATTCTCGGGAGTTGTGAGAGGGGGACACAGAGAGAGAATTGGAGATGATGACGATGTGGGCGAGATGCCGTGATTGTGGGGATCCATCAGGGGCATATTGGTCAACTCGCTAAGGCAGGGGCGTTCCCGTTATTTTTGTAGAAAGCGAGGGGCGCTTTCTCCGGATGCTATTCGGTTTGGTAGCCCAAGAATCGTGGACACAGATCGACATAGGGATTTGAGAGAGAGAGAGAGAGGGAGAGAGGGAGGGAGGAGAAGGAAGAGGAGGAGAGAGAGAGTTTTTTAAAGTTTGGGATTTAAATGGAATTTCACGCCGCAAGATGTCGGACGCACGAAAGACATGTACGGACAACGTTGGAATCTCAGAATTGTCCCTAAAGTATTCCAGCACTTTGGTTAAGAATCCCGTTTAATGACAGTTTTACCCTTCGTTTAATGGGTATTTACACCGGAGATTTTTTTGTTGGATTTTTTCTTTCCCACAAATAAAATGTTGGATTTGTTTATTTTCTTTATATACAATCAATGATAATTGTAGGTTTGGAATATCGACATTATATATATATATAATATAATAAAATGGGAAATTGTGGTTTCCAACGATTAATTTTGTAATATTTTTACATTGTTGCCGACAAAACATACGTTATTCATCATTTAAATTGTCAATAAGAATGAGGGCACATTCGACATTTTGTTGCTATGCTCGAGTTCAAAAAATGAGGAGCTCTCTTAATGATTGTAGGGTAAATATTTCTCTCATTAAGTTGGTGGACATGTGATTTTACGTATAATAGATGAGTAATGCTCGTTAGACATAAAAACTGGTCATGAGGTTGAATACCTCTTTGATACATGTAGGTTTCTCGTAAACACAGTAACTATATTATTGAATACCTTTCTAATACATGTGGATCTTATTGCAATTGTGGTCAGTCTATATTTAAAAGGTGAACAACAATACGGTCGTTTAAAATGTCAACTTAAAATGATTAAATTATACGAAGAATTCGTAACTCAAGTGTTTTAGAGTATTATTTTACACACGTAAAATCCTATGTTCGATTATTCTATCCTCACGTAGCTTGAATATAAAGAAATGATATATAATTTATACGTCCTTTGTATTCAGTAGATTCACATGCTTCACATTATTTCTTGTTCTAGAAAAAATATGTGCAAATGGGGCACATATGTATGTACCCATTAAACTATAGGTCCACAAAACAACAATTTGATAAACAATCAAAGTCTGGTGACCTCAAATATGGTAGCATTTAATTCCTCTCGAGACATAATTTTTATTTTCGTTTTCAATTAGGCCACGGCCCTATTTCGAGATTGTTATATTTTTATTTTTTTTTCCAATAAGGATAGCTGTTGAAATTGCAATAATTGACATACCTAATTTGTGGATGACCACCGTTTGTCCAAAAACAAATCTCACCTACTTGTTTAATTTTGGTTTACAAATCAATTTCCATCGAGGATTCTTTCGCAGTCTGAAAACTTTGAAATTCCATTACTTGTCTAGTGGCGTATCTAGTAAATATCATTGAGGGGTCACTAAGAATACTATGTGTTGCACGCAAAATTTTTTTGGATGAAATAATATGCAAATTGATATTTCATTGAGTCTTAGTAGGTCTGAGGTCATTTGTCAAGTCATTTTTGCAGGCATGTCAACAACTTCCGAGCGAGCATGTCAACTGATGTCAATAGCTTTTGAGTGGTCATGCCGTTAGATTCGAACATATGCCGAGTAAGCCTATAAAAAAGATGCCTATAGAAATGCATACAAATGAATGAGGTTAGCAGCTACCCTGTTCAGTGCACATAAAGGTAATTCCTCGAGCAGTTGGCAGACAATATTTAAGGACATATGATATTTTCAAAGAGTATCAGCCAATGCTTTGGTGGAGAACTTCTATGCTTTCGGATCAGCTGACCCACCTTGCCCCAAGGTGGATCCGCCCCTGACTACGCCATATGAAACCCCAATAAGACTTGTTCATTTGATATTTTTGGCCATCCTATTCTTGCTGCAGGCTTTTACCTTTCTCAAATCTGATTCTCTTTCAAATCCTTTTCCGTTTCCATGCACATGCATCAAAATGTGAGATACCAAATTGGGCAATTCTTGACCGGGAAATGGTTTTCTGGATTTATTTTCTCTTATTTTGCAACATTTTTGTTTGTTTTTGCCTATTAAATTTATTTGATTTGTAAAATGTAAAGGTAAAACACTAAATTTAAGTGTGCAAAAATTACTTTCTTGCTCGAAAACTTCAAGCTCTGTATAAGTTTGATGAGGTTTTTTATTTGAGAAAGAGAAAAATTCAACCAGTAAAAAGAAAAAAGCTTGAATTATGCAGGTGCTGGATTACTCTAATGATTAGAGTCTTTCAGTTCGATATATTGTTCTCCAAGTTGTGACTTTCCTCTTTCTTTAGCTTATCTTAGAATAACATCATTGCTTGTAACCAAAACAAGCTTGAGTTACAATTTTCCTAGTTGAAATATATACTATTTTTAATGAAAATAATAAGTTATTAAGATTAAATTTGGCAGGATCTTCTTGAAAATGGTAGAGTTTGGTAGGAATTTTATGGACTCTGTTGCTAATCTTTGTTTTATATACAAACATAGTGCCCCTTAATTTGCAAAGGTAAACTTCTGTGCAATTTAATTTCTGAGAGAATGAACTTATCCTTAATTTCCTACAGTCAAGTCACGGATCTGGTTTGCCTTTTCAATCCAGAAATTGAACAATTAAATTACGTCTTGTTGTTTTCGTCTTTAAAAGGTGTTACGAAAAATCAATAGCATGACCCCACAAATTAACTTGGTTCCGAAAACTGACCTGCAACTAACCCAACTCGACTCATTAGAGTTTAGCTCCGACAATGAAGATACATGCGATAAGAATTTAGCATTCGGTTTCTTTCAACGTACTCAACTTAATATGTGAACATAAAAGGTATTCGAGATTCTAAATAAATTACAATGATTAAACAACACAACATGAGAGACAAGAACTATTTCATTCCAATTATAAGAGACGTCAAGATTAAGAGCAAGTACACCGCCAAATATTGATGATTGGTAGGAGTCAATAAACAGCTGTGCGGGGTTTAGTGAAGTCAAGTTTTTGGGTAACTCTATGATTCCAAATGTGTGGAAAGTGATGGGTACTTGTTGTGCCAACTTAAAACGAGATAAGGATAAAAGACTTGAATATTTGAAAATAACATTCCTAAGGGAAGATAAGTAAAACCTTTTTAATTAGGAGTGGGCACTTGGAACCAAATACCGAAACCGAAATTCGGACCGAACCGCAATTCAGCCACCAAAATCGTACATTTTAGCAGTTGGCATTGGCATACATAAAGTAATTAATTTGTACCAAGTCCATGTTGTTCTATTAACTCGTATAGTTGAAACTAATTGAAGGTGTGGGGTTGCTATTCAAGGGAATAAATTAAAACAGAGTTGGCTTTTGCAACTGTTTCTGAATATAGTACAGAAAAGTAGATCTGAAGAATTCATTACATAACAAACTGGGATTCCGTCAATTTACCTCACAAAATAAATGGACAGAAATCCTCTCCACATTTCACTGTTTGAAGCTAAGAACATGTAATTCGGATTACTCAAATTTAATATGATGATCTTCATTAACTTATTTTGTTAATTCACCTTACACAAATTAAGAACTTCAATATTTTTTTACACAAACCAAAAACCCGAACAAATTAATTAGTTTTTAACTAATTTCAACAATTTTTTTTTTTTTGGGTTCAGCGGAGCCTCTCACCAAATTACCCAACAAATGATAATAAAATTAGCAATAATTGACCAAAAATCAAACATTTTAATATAAAACGCTTGAGTCAATCAAAATTTGTGGGACCTCATGCAACCATAAACCGTTGTGGGGACCTTAACATCTAGTTTGCCAAATCTTCCACTAGTTGGAAAGCCTCGCCCGTTTTCCATGAAACTGACCAAGGGGGAAATAACGTTGGGAAAAGGACCACAGTTTAAGGTCTAACGTTGGGAAAAAGATGGAAAAATATCTACGTTGATTAACTAAGTACTTAACTGGCACCCAGTTATTCGCTGTGCTTAATTAATTGCATATTGGCAGGAAGAAATTTTTTATTATGATCGGAATATAAATGATACATAATGTATTTTTATATAAATAGTGAAAAATTTAATTTTTTAAGTCATTAGTTTTTTAATACACATATCCCCACCGTTTGTATCAAGGACAAAGTTAGAGATTTGCATGGATGGGGACATCATAAAATAACAAAGTCACAAATTAAAAAGTTCAAAAATGTACTCAACAAAACACTTATATATTAATCCATATATAAGGTTTTTTAGACAACCTATTACAATATCCCTCGACGTGTTTTATGTTTTCAAACGTTGAAAGACAACTTCATTGCTAATACCATCAAATCTCTCCCTATAAAAAAATAATCATGTTATCATTTATCCATTGATCTTCCATCCAATTTGTCAACATAAATTTTACGGCTGAATATGTTCTTCCAACGATGGTAATAGTGCATAAAAGAGTTGATACTAATGTCACAAACAACTAAAGGGGGCATCCGCCCCCTGAGCCTAAGGCAGCTACGTCCATGATTTGTATAGTGATACGTGATGTATCATCCCGTGTACCGGTCACACTGAAAAATCGGTAGGTTGGATGGAATAGAGAGTTTGTCTATAGTTAGGGTAGAATAGTGAGTTAAGCTTTACACTGAGCTAGTCATAAGAATGTGGTTTGAATTCACCTTTAGCAGGAATCGAACCTAAGACCTCTCACTCACAACTAATTTCTAAAACAAGTGCTCTGTGTGTGCTTCATAAGTTTTCTCACTTGTATGGGTCGAAAATTTAAGTGCCTGTTTGGTACTTAGCTCAAAATCCTTAATCAATTTTCAAAAGGGAACTTTAACGAAAAGCTCTTGGTATTATTCACTTTAACGAAAAACCACATTTTTACATTAAAAAGTCTATCCTAGTACTATTCATTTTACCTTTTATTTTGTCCTTATTGTTAAAACTCAAAGTTTTCAAGCATTTTTCATTAGTTTTTCTTTTTCAAAATAACTTAAAAGAACTTATCTTGAAAAGGTTTATTTTTTTTTTAATTTTTTAATCCAAAAATTTGTTTGGTATTGTTTTAAGCTAATAATATTAACACCCCACAAATTGTTGAACATATTAACACCCTACAAATTGTTGAATAAACCTCATATACTTAATACACCCCACATTTGCTTTTTCAATTAAAAATTATCTTAATACACCCTACATACTTCCCCATAATACCCTCACACCCCACATTCTCAATATACACCTTACATTTTCTACATGCACCCATATTTTCTATATAGCCAACATTTCTCAAATCTTATAAAGCTTTTAATTTGGACAAAAAATGCTGACTGAAATTTTGACAAAAGATGCCGCCTAGGATTTAAAGCATATGTGGGTTGTTTTCAATTCTACCATTAAAACCCATATTGTCTGTTTTTAATATTTGGTGCAAATTTTAGGTGTTTTATTCTTCATGTAATCCTTGTAATCCCTAAAAGATGAATATGAACATAGAAACTTGAATAACGCAGCAAAAGCAAGATTAAATAATTATCGATGTCGTCAAAATCACTAAAACAATAAAAAATATGAAGTCTTACCTCATGTGAGGCTTCCGAAACATCGATTTCGTGTTACATTCATCAAAAATAATTTTTCTCAATCAACATGTTTGTAGTTTCATTGGTTAGAGTTTTGTTCAACCATGGAGGGTCGGAGGGGTTTTGATAGTTGAAGAAGATAAATAATACGTAAAAAGTGTGATTTGGGGTGTATTTATAATTTTTTTATTTTTTTAAAAAAAAACCTAATAAAGTCAAAATTACCCTTGCACAGTAGAATAAATAAGTCATTTAATATCAAATTTTAATGTGAGGTGCATTCAACATTTTATGAGATGCTAATATGAAAAGCCTTATTTTAAATCTTAAACTTACTCGTAAACTGTTTTAAATCTTAAACTTAGGTAAGTCCTAGTCTGGTTTCATCGTATTGGTCGGGCAAGTAAGTTAGAATCTCATTGGCAACAACATTCCCCACCTCTTCCCTCACCATTGTAGGCACCATCCAACGCCGGCATTCCCTTAATCTTTCCGCGTAGAAATAACTAAGTGGAGCCACAGTAGAATCGAATCGGTTCATCGAACACAGGTCGACGTTTGCGGTGAACCCGAACCGATGCCCGACGGAGTGCAGGACTTGATCGATGCTGGCAGCGAAGATCACGAAAAGAGAAATGAGTTTTTATAAAATAGGCAAACCAAACAAGAATTTGAGTTTGGAACTCACAACTCGTTTTTAAGTTATAAAAACTATGATTGGATCGAATGTGGAATGGGCTGTAACATATCAAATGAAAAGGACAAAAAGAAAACATGAAACGAATACCTTACTTGTTTATAAGGTTATTTCTTAACCTACGAAGAAAATTCGAACTCAAATATATTAAGAGAACGTTTATTTTCAACTAAAGTGGCTTCAGTTACGTATGCTGCTTATTTCGTTATCTTTTGACTATAAAAATTGTCATTTGTTCAAACTTATAATAGGGTATAACTATATATTTAAAGTAAATTGCTTGAATATTATTGGGTGGATTAGTCAAAACCACTAGAATGTCACGAGGGAGAGAAAATTCTGCATTTTTTAAATAGGTTTATATAATGTATACTAATGAGAAAGAGGATTGAAAAGGAAGTTTGACTCAATGAGTATGCACGAGAAAAGGTTTTCATGTCAGGTAAAGACAATTAGAAGTGGTAGATCAAATACAACTAAATAATATATTTTTTAAAAAATATACCTAATTTCTATCCCGATCTTAAATTAATTTTCTAACATTAAAAATAAATAAAGCAGACTTTATAGTGCCAAGTTAAGTAGAACAAATGTGCTCTCTTGTAAAACCTGAATCATGAGTACGATTTACTCTCCTTGCGCTCTAGGTTGGTGCAACTTGGTTTTGATTTGTAGACCAGATTTGCCCTAGGGTTTTGGACAACTCAACCTCCATATCTCTGTCACTGGAGCTAGGCAGGCACCATGTTTAGTTTATGTCCAAAACTGGTATCCATCAGATGCATTGTTTGCTTTGCCTATACTATCCACTTACGCTTTTTTTGGGATTGTTTTGTGCGGTTCCCATTTTGCTAGTTTTGTTTGATAGACGTTTCTATCTTTGCTAGCTCTAACATTGGATAAGACCCGAGTAAAGTTGAGAGAGACTAAAATACATGTTATTGTTCGATGTGTTTTACAAATGACGTGATTAGGCGAGTTTCCTCATTTTCAAATAAGTACTAGTTTTGACATTATGGATTAGAATTACGAGAATTTTCAAACGTCATTTTCGGACAGAGCGAGTTTTCAAATTGTCTCATTGAGATAGTAACTACTCCCTAACAAATATTTAATAATTTTAGATGTGCTAATCAAATTAATGGATGCATTTACAAACTTTTTATTTCTCGAATAATACATTTAAGGCAAATTATTTTATGAAAATCTAGCATAACCAACCGCAGATTAATGTCACCTGAGTAATTAGTTTGGTAAAACAAAAAATCATGATTAATTAAAGTGATTAACTCTCCTAATTGACCTGACACACTCATCGTGCGATTTAAGATTCAGCTCAAAAAAAGGCCACGTGGCACATGCTCCTATATTATCTGCTTTTATAACGAAGTACACAGTTTCCGAGTGTTTTCGCAAATGACAGATACACACACACACACACTCGCTAGTACAAGAAAAACAGAGGATCGGCCAATCACTGCCAAACAGCAGAAGCATCAAGAATCCCATTTTCGTAAATAAAGTGTATCCAGAAGGGCATTTGTTTCCTGTCCCTTAAGCCTCAGGAAACCTCATCCTTGCCACAGTACCAGGGGGACCCACATTTTGTCTGCTGGGATTAACCGATTAATCACTGATTAAAATGGAAAATTGCCGTGCTTTTTGTGCTAATTAGTAATTAATCAGTCTTTTTTTAACAAACCTAGGCTCAGAAAGCTGCTTTGGTGTGCCTGTGCCCCCTGCTGCTGCAGAAGTGCAGGCGTTGCATATATAAATGCATAATATATATATATATATATATATATATGTATATGTATATTTTATCTGATATGCAGTCTACCAAGACTTGTTTAATGTTATTTTTTGATATCTGTACCAAAAGCAAGGAAGGTGGAGAGAATCTAGAAATGCCCATTTCTTTTCATTTCCTGAAAAACCCATAAATAAATTATTGGGTTATAAATATTAATGGAGAGAAAAATAAATAGAGAGAGAGTGTGAGAGAAGAAAAGAAAAAGCAGAGAATAAAAAGAGACCGGATGTTGACAAATTTCATGTCACTGTTCTTAGAAGGTCGTTTGTTTGTGTGAAGATTTCTTATCTGGGATATCTCTCTCTAACAAGTAGAAGTCTTTCTCTCTCTAAAGTTCTGTGCTTTTCTTTTTTTTTTTTTTTGTTAGAGAGAGAGGGTGAGGGAGATAGAGATGGAGAGAGAGAGTGGCCCATCAGATCGAAATCTCCTTTTTCTCAACCTGATGACGATCTAAGCTTCCTGAATGGTGTTTGCAAAAGCACCCACTTTGTTGTTTCTTTGTATAATTTCAGATATACAGTTTTAGTTTTCAGCTGCTTTGCTGTTTTTTTCATAGCGTGAATTTTCCACCATGTGAAAGCTTCTGCTAAATGATTCAATCTGTTGGGGATGATGCTTTTGAGGAGGAGAGGTGAAAACGGGATGTGGGTCTGAGGTAAAATTCTTATATTTTTTTTCTGGGTAAATTGAATTTTCTGAATTCAGATAGGTTTTTTGTGGTGATTTGGTGAATTGGGTATTCAAATTGACCATCAAGTTCGGCTAAATTGTTGGGTTTTATGGCTTGAATGTTTGGGTTTATGGGTTTGTGCATTTGTTTCTTCATTGCAAATTGTCGACTTTACAAAAAAGTTTTCAGGTTCTTTTCTTTGTTGATTGGTTTGTTGGAAAATTAGATTGTGTGTGTGCGCGTCTGGGTAATTTTAGACTTAGTTACTGTGGATTCTGGGTTTCTGTAGTCTGCAATTTTTCGAGATCTGTGTAGTTAACTTTTATTGCAAAGTTCAATTCTGGATCATAATATTTCTGAATGTTCCAGTATGTTGGGCTTTTCCCCTCAAATTTCTCTGTGTATTGGTGATACTGTGAAAGCATGTCTCTATTTATTGCTTATTTTCTTTCAGCTTTTTTGGCCTTTTTGTTTCTGCTTCGAATTGCATTAGTTAAAGATACCTCTTTTGTTTTCTCAAAGCTCGCATTCATTAGGCTTGATATTGAAGGGAATGGTAAATTTAGTTTCAATTGTTGTTGGTTCATTGAGGCTTCTATTGATGGGTTGATTCCGCTTTGGTTGCATCGATACCCATTGAATGCAATGGGTTCCCAGTTCGAATATAGATGACATCCACTGATTTGGAAATCATACTAAGTGTTCACTTATGTGTGTCTTTTGTAAATTGAATGGTTTGGTATATCTTTCAATTAAGCTGTAATGTCTGCTACTTGAGGTTGTGAAACACTTTGTGCATGTGCTGTTTTGGCTCAGTTCCTTTAGTTGTCGCTGGTTTCCCTTGTATACGACAAATGTGGATTCCTGCTCTTTTATCAGCATTATGTTTTTTCTGGTCGAATAGCAGCAGCATGTTGGATTTTGTTCAAGAGATCATGCAAAATTTTCAGCTGAAGTGCATTAATGTTCATTGTTGAGGCTTTCAAGAGTGCAAAATTTTCTATATTTGGCGACATGAATTATAAATAGACTTCGGATAGTAGCTTTTATCATATTTGCGGCACTGTCAAGTTTTCAACTATAGTGTACAGGACTCGAGAGTGTCTGGAGGTCCTTTTGTGTAGCAATCACTTGCATTACTCTGACAGTTCTCGGTGAAGATGGGATTCATGTAATTTGGTTGAAGAAACATTAGGTTCTCAATTTAGCCATAGTGATAGCAAATCACGTTGCACCGTTGGCCCTTGCCCTGATTTGTGCATGAGAATTTCCTCATCTTTGTGTTCGTAGTTTGTACCAACTTAAGTGGTTAGCACTGTTGTCATTCCCTTCATCTCACCTTATTTCAGGGTGGGGTGGGAACATGGATGATTTAATAGTTCTTATGAGTTAAATCTAAGCATCTTTCTTATTCAGGCTAGTGTGTCACACTGAAACAATTTCCCTCTCTGGTCATATTGAGTGCCGGGATGCGTAGTTCTGCTAAATAGGATTCTTTAACATGTACTTGATATCATTTTCCTTCTGTTGTCCATCAGTTTCTCTGTTTGGTATGCCTTTAATTTTGACACTGAAATGTTTCTTTGTTGTTTTTCCTTTTCCAGGAATGGGAACAAAAATGCAGTGTAAAAGCTACATGCCCGGGTATTACTCAGTGAGGGATCTTAACGAGGATCCAAACAATTGTAGCTGGCCCTTATATTACGGAGATAAAACCTTGTCAAATAGGCAGTATCGCAATGGTTTCTTGCCGAGGGCCATGCCTGATGCTTTTCCAGGGTATGATAAGGATGTAGTCAAGCAGACCATGCTTAAGCATGAGGCCATATTTAAGAATCAGGTACTTACTTTCTTATCATGCAATATTTCTCAAACCTTGACAAATTCTTCGTGATTCTATCTGTTGGATATCTTTGTATATTTATTGAATTCTATATTTGGAGGACCTTAATTTGGTGTATTGACTGTTTGAACCCACACGTAGAGCCTTGTTTGCTAATGTATTATTGTACTCAATATAGTAGGAACTTGAACATTTATGGGATTTTCATGTCTTCCAGGTGATTGAACTTCACCGGCTGTACAGAATTCAAAGGGACTTGATGGATGAAATAAAATGGAAAGAACTACATAGAAACCAGATACCCATGGAGACATCATTGTTGTCAAGTCCCTTAGCATCTCAAATTACATCTGAAGATGCTCGGAAATGGCATGATTCCAGCCTTCCTTTGGTAAACTCTGTTAATGCTGGACCATCGATTCCAGGTGTTGAAGGTACCCATTCTCCATCTAGTGCCGTGAAAGGAAACAACCAAAAAATTGGTTTGTTTCCATACCAAAATGGGATTAGTTCGAAAGTTGTTGAGGTGATGGAGTCAAGACCCACAAAAGTGAGGAAAAAAATGTTTGATCTTCAACTTCCAGCTGATGTGTATGTTGATTCTGACGAAGGGGAGCAGTTCACTGATGAGAAAGCTTCTGGCACTCCTACTTGTCAGCCGAATAAAAATTGTAAAACCACACTCGAGGGTGGTGCAAAGCTCTTTTTCTGCGAAGGTGCGAAGACAGATTGCAAAGGACATGTTTCAAGATCTGATACATGTTCGAGGAGCACAAATGGTTTGGCTGACTTGAATGAGCCTATTCAAATTGAAGAAACAAATGCTTCAGAATACGCTTATCCTCTGGGCCATGACTCTTATCATGGAAAGATTCAGGGTACCGATCAGGCGGCTAAGTCTAGATTGCAGCTTTTAGGTTTGCCGAAGGAAATATCACTCAACCCTCATCATGTACGTGATAAGGTTATCCCAAACAACATATATTTGGAGAACGGAAGTGGAAAAGGGTGGTTTTCGCATGTTCTTGAAGCAGGTATACATGAAATTTGATTGAACTTTAAGTTAGTCCTTTTTGACATCTGCATTTCCTTTTATTTTAGTATTCGTATGTGCAGTTATTGTAGATTCTAGATTGTTTGAAAGAAATTGATAAAGAAATCAAAATTATAAATACGAATGTATTAGAAAACAAGAAGTTTAACCGAAATATAAAAGATGAAATAAAGGATTAATCAAACAACTTATATTAGTCTTCAGAACTGCGGGATCATCTCATTCTTTCACAATTGACCATGCACGTATTTGGTGAATCTTTAGGCACCTGTTAAGGGCTATGTTGCCATTCGGCTAGGCTTTGAGAATGCAGAATTTCTTGTTATAGATTTTTCCATTATAAAAATTAATATCAGCTCTCATTGTATTACAGGGCAAAGTAAAAGCAACCTTAAAACTGTTTCCCAATGTCTCCAAACAGAAAGGTTGCCGATATCGTCCCATCCAATGCAAGTTTCTATTAACAATGTTCACGAAACCGCTTTCTATCTGAATGATAAAAGCAAGGTGGACTTGTGGAGAGAGAGGACAGTTTGTGGTGCGGAGAATTCAGATAGAAGTCATGAAATTTCCAATAATAAGCATCAGAATATTTTTGTGACTTCTCATATGCCCAGTCCATATCATCACATTCTTCCTTCCTCGGATGTGGCCAGGTCATGGACTCACTCGGTTTCATCTTGGGAAAAGCCAGGCAATGGCGTAAGCCAAAAGCCAATATCAGTTCAAACTCACCCGTGTTTTCCTTCATCTGCTACCTTGAGCAAGAGTTCCCAGTCATCAGTTCAGAGCAATGGGATCTTTGGAGATAGGTGGTATCTTAACAGCAATTCTAGTTCTAACCATGGTTCTGGAAGTGAAGTACCATACCAAAATGGTTTTCACCATGGTTCATCTTCAGGGTCTAAGGAACTAGTTCGCTTCCCGTCTCTCAGCTGCGACTATCAGAGCAGCAGTAACGATCACAACGGAGGCCCTGAGCACTTGAGGAGTCAGGGTTCAGTGACACACTACAAGGGTTCAAGTTGCAAGGATTTGAAGTTTGCAAAGGAAGTAAACTTAAATGTGGTGCTTTCAAAGAGCTCATCCAATGAAGAAATACCCCAGCAATGTCTTAGGATCGTAGGGGGGGAACAAAAGCATGAGGACGATCTTGCAGCTTTGCCGTGGCTAAGAGCCAAGCCTGCTTTTAAGAATGAGTTTGCCAATGTAGGCAGAGTTTCAAAGACTGGTGTACAGGATTTAAATCAAACTTTTGCCGAGGACATAAAATCAGTTCCTTGCGAGAATGATGTTGAGGCCAGAAGGACTGAACTAGGTGACAGCCCGTGCAAGAGAAAACTTCTTGGGTTTCCTATTTTTGTTAAGTCCCATAACACTAAGAACGAGTCTTATTCTCTTACCTCCCCTTCTGTGGAAAATAACAAGAGAAATGGAGGACTGGATATCAACTTGCCTTGTGATCCTTCAGCTCCTGACTTGGCCACAAAGAATGTAGAAGAAATTGTAGTTGTAGACGAGAGAATAGATACGAAGGTTGCAAGTTTCAGACGTGTCATCGATTTGAACTCGTGTGTTAGTGATGATGAAGAATCTTTGAAACCTTCTGCTCCAGCCACCAGTGTGAAGATCACAGTAGAAATAGATTTGGAAGCCCCAATTGTACCCGGGACTGATGAAAGTGTCATTCTTGTGGAAGCGTCTCCTGAAAAGCAGAAAGCAATGCCTTTAGCATCGCCACAACACCCAGCTGAACCTCCTCAAGAGGAACTTGTGAGAGTAGCAGCGGAGGCAATAGTTGCCATCTCATCATCTGGTCCTGACAATCATACTGATGAATCCTCTTGCAGTCCACCGGAAGCTTCTTCAATCGACCCCCTTCTGTGGTTTGTGGAGATAGCTTCCACTTGTGGGAATGATCTTGAGAGCAAGTTTGACATCGTTGTGAGAGACAAAGATGGTGATGATGATGATGATGAATCTTTATCAGACGCGTTTGATTACTTTGAATTCGTGACTTTGAAACTGAGAGAGACCAAGGAAGAAGATTACATGCCTAAGCCTCTGGTTCCAGAAAACTTGAACCTGGAAGAAACAGGAAACACATTACTACCAAATCCTCCCAGAAGAGGCCAGTCAAGGAGAGGGAGGCAGCGGAGGGACTTCCAAAGGGATATCCTTCCCGGTCTGGCTTCCTTGTCAAGGCACGAGGTGACAGAAGATCTCCAGACATTTGGAGGATTAATGCGGGCAATGGGCCATTCATGGCAGACGGGACTAACCAGGAGAAACTCAACAAGAAACGGTTGTGGTAGGGGCAGGCGACGAGCAGTGGTGAATCCCTCTCCTCCTGTGGAAACTATCCCAGCTTGCAGTCCACTGGTACAGCAGCTTAATAATACAGAAATGGGACTGGAAGATAGAAGCCTAACCGGTTGGGGTAAGACAACCAGAAGGCCTCGTAGGCAAAGATGCGCGGCAGGTAATAATCTCCCATCATCCGTCCCTTTAACCTAAACAATGGGAAGAGGGTTTTAACTTGTTGAGTTTCCATAGAGAAAAAATAGGGTGGTGGTTTCTGTGGCTGCAGGGGTTTGAGGTTGCCATGGGGATTGACTGCCCTCTGTACATTTCTTAGCCCAAAGTTTGGGTTGGTTTGATTTTTCTGTCTTTGGGTGGTACCATCTTTGTATTTTTCATAAATAATGTTGCATAAATTTATTCCCGGATAGATACCACTCCTCTTTTATTTGCTCGTACATTGCTTCTCTTCTGGGAATTGAGATGTGAATTTATCGCTTATTTCAGATGTAAATATTCTTCTTTTGATTTATGTTTATTCAACTGATCCAAACTTCGAAGTTCGAAGGAGATTCAAACTAGGGTGTAGAGGCAGGAACACATTTTTTCTAGCCAACTCAGCTATACTCCGGTCTACAATATGTTTCCTAGATTGACCCCCAGGTTTTATTTTTATTTTTATACAACGATATAAGTGGGTGAGGTTTGAACTAAGTTACATAATGAGCTAACAAATAATCTTTATTATCAAATTCACTATTTATGAAAGGTGAACTTTAAAACTTACCACTTACGAGAGTAAAGAAAAATACTAAAAAGCTGTAATGTTAGAAGGGGCGGAAATTTGATATGTGATTTTTTTGGTAATGTTGTTGCCGCATGAGCACGTAAAACAAGAGAACAAGTTTACACGTGGCCACATGATGTGCCTTGTTTGTTTGCGAACCAGGAAAGCGGTTTTGGTTCATTCTCTAACTTTTTGCAGAAATTAGGCAAGGTTTTTGGCCAAACATGTCCCACCAATAAGCTTCCTTTAATTTTCAATTTGCATTGACAAAGCTAAGATTAACAAATTAAAATATTATGTACCCAAAAGCATGAAAAATGAAGGACAAAAGAGGGCCAACTAACAAGAAGCTCTAAATGGAATTTGCCGTGGTCGACGCAATCTTTGCCAACCTATTACTTTACCTAATCTCCACCTTCTCATATCTTCGTCCTTTTATTAGTAAAAAAATTGGTCAAAACTTTAGTAGTGTTGTACGACCACATTATTTATAAAATAAATAAATACCAGATTTGTTGTGCATTTTTGGTTTAATTGATCTTACGCAACCTATTCAGTGGAAGATTACGACATTAATCAAAGATTTTGATATTTAATTTATTTATTCACAACGAATAGAAGATTGACATTAATAGATGGTAAAAAGTTAGTGTAATGAATTACTATCATTGGCTCCTGTATAGTAGTATTATTCTTTACTGGTAAATGATAAATTTTATGTTTGAATCGTGTTGATGGCGTGTTCAAACCAATTTAACTCCCCCTCCTTAACGTAAATATCTAGTTGTATTGGAAAAAAACTTATTATTCTTGTATAGAAAAGTTAAGCCCACTAAAAGCAATTCCACCCCTAAAGACTTTGGGCCAGCATTCAATGCATTTATCTACTCAGTGAACAGTGATAGACCCCAATGAACAGTAATAGACCAAGAGCATCTCCACCCCTAAAAAAGAAAAAGCCTAGTCAATCTTATTAAAATATTATTATTTATTATAAAATAATAAAAATAATAATTTTATTATAAAAAAAAAAAAATAAGTCAGGAACCTTTCCACTAAAACCCTTTATACTCTCCCTCTACATCCCCAACCGGTTATTTCTCTCTCTATTTTCTCTCCCCCTCTCTCTTTTCCAGCTCACTCCCGTGAGCTCTCATTCTCCTTCCTCTTCAAAACCTTCAACAAATCAAACACAAAATATTATTTTGTAATCCCTGGAGCTCAAGGAACGTAACCATGGCCTTGCATGCAGCATCGGTGCATGGTGCAAGGTCCTACCATTGAAGCCG
Organism: Pyrus communis; assembly: GCF_041283825.1. Taxonomy (NCBI): domain Eukaryota; kingdom Viridiplantae; phylum Streptophyta; class Magnoliopsida; order Rosales; family Rosaceae; genus Pyrus; species Pyrus communis. The sequence continues at coordinate 3,739,167 of NC_142580.1, read as the reverse complement.
AAAGCTTGAGCTCTCAATCTCTAACCCAGGTGATGTTTCTATCACTGTATTGTGTTCTTAAGCTTTAAATCATGTTGTGTTGCAATTTTTGTGGTTAATTTGAGGGCTTAATTCGCTGCATGTGATTCTGACAAAGGAAAACAGACAACTCCGACGAGTTCAAGGTCCAATCTCGGTGAAATCTCTTGCATTTCACCTGGGTAAGTTCTCAATCCTATTCTTATGGTTTCTAACATATAAATCGTGTTGGAAACCTTTGTGTTGATGCAAACATGCTGTTGGTGCATTTTTTTTTCAGATTTTCCGTTGAACTCGGGTCATCACTTTCAGGCCATTTGCCTTTTCCCTCTGTGGCTCATTCCATCCCTGATGTTAGCATGGCGTCATACGGGCCCGTCCCAAGGTCTGTCAATTTTGGGCTGGCATGGAGACCAACTTGGGCCGGGTGCCAGGCAATCCCGTGGGCTGGGGAGACTTCCTTAGGTGCTGGGCCATTTTTTTGGTTGTGTGCCGGCCTATCCCACCCCCGGTGGAAGTGCTCTAACAATCTCCCCGTATCAAACCCTAGCTCACTCTCTTCTCTCTCTATTTTAAAAAACATATACAGAGAAAGAGAGAGAGACACACACACATGCATGTGCTGCATGCATGACTTGCTAAAACCCAACCTAGGATTTTCCTTGTGCCCGTAACACAAATGGTATACCACGTGTTATTATATAAGTGGTGAAAATTTTTATTTTTTATGTTATTAATTTTTTAACACAAGAATCTCACAATTTGTATAAAAAGTACCACCCCTTGTCTTAGGCATATTGAAAAGTTTATCGTCATCATGACTACTATTGGAAAACAACACTACAAAAATAAAACAGGAGAATGTAATTCAATTTGAAGTATTTTTATTCTAAGGCAAAAAAATAAAAAAAAACTATTAATGTAGTTGACGATGGGACAAAAAGGTGGGAGATAAAAGTGGAGTGTTTGAAGGGGGTACGCGCCCCAACGCAAGTTGGGTTTGTTACCTTTTTTTTAATCTTTTTATTTGTCTTTTGTTCTTATTATTAAATAAAGTTAGTGGATGATTTTTGATTAAAATGTAAAGATTTGAAGTCATTTTCATTAGTTTTTTTATTAAATAATAGATGTCCTATTATTGCTTTGTTTTTTAACCAAAAAATAAAAATAGAAATAAAAAATAACAAAAATAAAACGGACCTTAAGCTTCAGAACCGGCCCACAATTTTTGGGCTGACCAATTTCTCAAGGCCCATAAAATAACGCAAAACAAAAGGTCAGGACGCGCCAAAACAAGAACCGGATGGGTGGTTTAGCGGCATCAGCGGCCATAAATCAACCGCTTTTCAAACACTGAAAAAATTTCCGACAAGTTAAAAAACAAAAGGAAATTTGATGAGGACGGCGGTGAAGAAATTCGTCTCCCCCTTACATCTGCAAATACCCAATACGCCCTTACGTCAGGGTCGGACTCTGACGCATGCCATCTACCAATCACCACCGTTGGAGCCACCCGACCTTTCTCAAACCATAGCGTCGACGCACGCGGTGTTTTCGAACCCGTGTTTTAATCTTCTCGTTTTGTGCAGGAACATCGATTCCCTGAAGAAAGTCCACAGCTTGCTCGTCCTACACGGCCTCGCCGACGATCTCCTTTGCCGAACAAAATTGATCAGTTTATATGGGTCATTTGGGTACATCAAGTGTGCCCGGTATCTGTTCGATAAAATGCCAAGCCCAGATTTTTATTCGTGGAAAGTGATGCTGAGGTGGTACTTTATGCACAATTTGTATGAAGAGGTTATAGGGTTTTATAATCGTATGAGAATGTGCGTAAGAGAGCATGACAACGTTGTTTTCTCGATTGTGTTGAAGGCGTGTAGTGAGTTGCGAGATTTTGATGAAGGGAGGAAGGTGCACTGCCGGATTGTTAAGGTGGCAAGTCCTGATAGTTTCGTGTTGACGGGTTTGGTGGATGTGTATGCGAAGTGTGGATGGATTGAGTGTTCTCAGGTGGTTTTTGAAGGGATTGTTGATAGAAATGTGGTTTGTTGGACTTCAATGATAGTTGGGTATGTGCAAAATGATTGTCCGGAAGATGGGTTGGTCTTGTTTAATAGGATGAGAGAGGGGTTGGTTGAAGGGAATCAGTTCACGTTAGGAAGCGTACTTACGGCGTGTACAAAGTTAAGATCTTTGCTTCAAGGAAAGTGGATTCATGGACATTTGATTAAGAATGGTATTGAACTTAACTCTTTTCTGGTGACATCCCTTCTGGACTTGTATGTCAAGTGCGGGGACATTGGAGATGCTCGTTCCATATTTGATGAGTTTTGTGGGACCGATCTTGTTTCATGGACAGCAATGATTGTAGGGTACACTCAATGTGGGTATCCCGACGAGGCTTTGGAGTTGTTTACGGATAGGAAATGGGTTGGTCTCTTGCCCAATTCTATAACTACTGCAAGTGTGCTTTCTTCTTGTGCACAGTCAGATAATTTGAATTTGGGAAGGTCAATCCACGGTCTTGGGATAAAACTTGGGTTGGAGGAACCTACTGTGAGAAATGCTCTGGTGGACATGTATGCAAAATGCCATATGATTGGTGATGCTCGTTATATCTTTGAAACAATCTCCGACAAGAATGTGATTGCTTGGAATTCAATTATTTCCGGGTATTCCCAAAACGGGTCTGCACATGAAGCCCTGCAACTGTTTCATCAAATGAGATCAGAATCATTCTCACATGATGCGTTCACATTGGCAAGTGTCCTCTCAGCTTGCGCTTCCCTTGGTTTTCTTCCAGTTGGTTCATCGCTTCATGCTCACTCCATAAAGGATGGCCTATTAACTGCAAATATCTATGTTGGCACTGCACTTTTAAACTTCTACGCCAAGTGCGGGGATGCTGAATCTGCTCGTCTAGTTTTTGATGCAATGGGAGAGAAGAACACTATCACATGGAGTGCAATGATTGGCGGTTATGGAATTCAGGGTGACAGTACAGGTTCCGTTGCACTTTTCAGTGATATGTTGAAGAATCATCTGGAGCCCAACGAAGTAATCTTCACGACCTTATTGTCAGCTTGTAGCCATACGGGAATGATTGCAGAAGGGTGGAGGTATTTCAATTCACTCTGCAAAGACTATAACTTCAAGCCCTCAATGAAGCATTACGCGTGTATGGTCGATCTATTGGCTCGTGCTGGTAAACTTGAAGAGGCCCTGGAATTCATTGAGAGAATGCCGATTCAGCCAGATGTTAGTTTGTTTGGGGCTTTTCTCCACGGATGTGGACTCTATTCGAGGTTTGATCTTGGCGGAGTGGCGATAAGAAGAATGCTAGAGCTGAATCCTGGTGAAGCTTGCTATTATGTGCTAATGTGTAACCTTTATGCTTCAGATGGTCGATGGAGCCAGGTTAATCAGGTTAGAGAGCTAATGAAGCAAAGAGGATTGAGCAAGTCCCTTGCATATAGCCAAGTAGAGATGGATATCAGAAATCACATTGCACCTGTTAGGTTGGCATGTCTTGCTTAGGATATAAAGAGTCGATTTTCGAGTGAGGAGATGTAGCAATGCCAAGAGTCAAATTGCAGCGGCGCCCTGCACCCTGTTGATTACCAGTTCTTGCACAGGAACTGCACCCAAGATCTGGATGAATGGATACAAAATTTGAAGCCCCAAGAGTAAGGCACTTTCTGCAACTTCAGCATACTGTTGGTCTGAAGGTAACATTCACGGGCATGCTTCTTCAAAAGCTAATGAAGAAACATGGCATTCTGTACGGCTACCCTGGATGACTTAACAGCATTCGATTAAGAGATCATCCGTGACGATCGTTGATGCAAGACTTGGAAGGCACAATGTACAAGGCGGCCTGCGGGTTGAGTGAACAGATTTGTACTTGGATGTGAATAGTGGTGCACCAAAAATGAAAGAAATAATGGGAAAATTCAAAATTAATCGAATGTGTGTGTTACAATTATTGTCATTTGACAGAATAAATTGGTAAAATTACAACCCTTTGGGTGTTGACCTCCAAAAATACAATGAACAAACTCAAATCTCTTACCTGCCTGTGATTTTAGTCTTTAGACACACTTCAAGAACGAGTAGAACGCACAAGGCAGGCGTTCCTTAGAAATTCAAGTGCCAATTCTGAATGATCTGCCGGCTTCATGGGCGGATCCATATGAGGACACGGGAGGTCCCGGGACCCTCCGGAAGTCCGAAGAAACACTTGCGATCGACCTTCGGGATCCTTTAACAATTTGGGCAGGTGCAGCGGAGAGGCTTATTGCCTCCATGGATGTGCATGCAGCAGTGCTTATAACGAAGAAGAAGAGGTTTCTAATTTTCGTTTTAATCCTCCAAATTGTTGCAACCTCCCAACTTTAAACTCAAGTTACCCCATCCCTTAGCACCATTTGCTGTTCCACCACCTCTAGCTGCCTAATTTTATTTCTTCCAAATTCATTTAAGTTTTTTAATCTTAGAGTCTCAACTCTCAATTGTAATATATATGTTACATTAACAAATTTCATCTTTGTAGATTCATTACGGTTATCCACCCCTTCTAGGGGCTTGGAAGACTCACAGAGGCATTTCAGCTTTCTCCTGGCCACAGTCAAGCAGACTCACCAGTTTGAAGCCTCGAACCCGAGACGTCCCTGTTTTTTGTATTTTGAGAGCCGAAATCCGCACCCTTACCATTGGGCCACTTGATGTGGTTGATTAATTTTGATTATTCAATGAACCAAATTCAATAAAAAATAGTGATATGGAACCAAACTAGTTTTTTTATTTTTATTTTTTTTTGAAACTTTTATCGTGGGACCCCGCGATCTTGAAATCCTAGATCCGCCACTGGCCGGCTTCACATTCCGACTTGTATATAATTCTTCAAGAGAATATAATAGTGTCAGGATTCAACACATCAAATTCTACGTTATCCTTTATTCACGAGTGAGAGACTGAAATTTTTCCAAGAAACTGTAAACCTCCTTCATTTGGGGAAGAGGGGTATCTCCAGCTCCAAATCTGTGAACTTGCTTATCGAGCTCAATTATACTGTATCCGGGGACCTTCCTTAGACCGATACCTTTCATCATTAGTCTCACATTTCCAAATTCATCCCAGTTCCCCCCTTCAGCGTATATGTTAGAAAATAAGGTGTAGTATCCAGTGTCATCTGTGCTGATATCTAAAACGTCTCTTTTAATGCTTTCGATCATGTCCATCCTCTGGTGGATTCGACATCCATTAAGCAAAGCGCCCCATATGCTGGCATCTACAGGGGTTGGCATTGATTTGATAGTCTCATATGCTCCGTTGAGATCACCAGCTCGACTTAGAAGGTCAACTATACAAGCAAAATGTTCAGCAGTAGGCTCAATGCCGAAATCCCTCATTGATCTGAAATAGAACCTTCCCTTTTCGACAGCTCCTGCGTGACTGCAAGCTGAAAGAATATTCATGAAAATGATCTCATTTGGTTGCACTCCCGTTTCCACCATCTGATCAAAGAGTGATGTGGCAGCATTACTCCGGCCATGCATACCATAACCAGCAATCATGACACTCCATGACACAACGCTTCTCTCTTCCATCATATCGAAGACTCCCTGAGCTGACCGCAGGTCACCACACTTGGCATACATGTCAGTTAGAGCTGTATCAGTAAACAAATCTTTCCTGATGCCCAAAGTTATGAGCTTGTGGTGAACCCATTTCCCCTTTTCCAGATAACCTAATTCGGAACAAGCTTGAATAATACTTAATATAGTGACTTCATTGATCTCATGACAGTTCAAGAACATTTCATCAAAAAGACTGATCGCCATGACAGGGTTACCATTTTGAGAAAATCCGGAAATCATAGCGTTCCATGTTACAATACCAAGGTGTTTAACCTTGTCGAATATCATGTATGCTGAATCTACAAACCCACATTTTGAGTACATGTCAATAAGTGAATTTAACACAAACTCATCCAAATAGCCTCTTTTGATTATATGACCATGTATCTGATGTCCAAGCTCTAAAGACCCGACCTTTCCACACACCGAGAGAGCACTTGACATGCTGAATGAATCTGGCATTAGTCCTTGGGTCTGCATCTGCATAAAGAGTACCAATGCCTCTCTCAACAAACCTTTCTGACAATAGCCTGAAATGATTGTGTTCCATGAAACAACATTTCTCCCTCCCATTGTATTAATAACTTTCTGGCAATAGCTTAGTCCCCCAATTTCAGAGTACAATTCGAACAATGCAGATCCTAAAAAATCAAGGTCAGGGTCTACACTATTCCTAATAGCAAAGCAATGAACAGAACTCCCTTCTCTGTGCAAGCCTAACCTAATACAGGACCGCAGAACACACATCAAGGTTACCGAATTCGGTTCCACCTTCGACTCTTGCATCTCAACAAAAGCGTCCAGCGCTTCCGAAAAAGAACCAGTTTGATTGTAACAGGATATCATTGCGGTCCAAGATGCAGTGTCCCAATGACTAACACTACCAAAGATCGTTTTTGCACTTTGCAAGTCACCACATTTACTGTACATTGAAATGAGAGAATTATCCAAAGGCCCATCAGTCTTAATTCCCCTTCTAACAACATGGCCATGTACTGACCTTGCTTCTCTCAACAATGCCAACTCCCCACAAGCCTCAGCCACACAAAGCATTGTAACCGAATCCAGTTCAACACCTTCAAAAACCATCCAACGGAACAAATCCAACCCTTCACTTGCCTCCCCATTCTCCACAGAGCACGAAATAATCGAACTCCACGACACCACATCCCTCACCGGCATTGCGTCAAACACCTTCCGGGCATCACCTAAGCTACCCAGTTCCCCATACAAACCAAGCAACGAGGTCTCGACCACCGCATCGGAGTCAAACCCAGATTTGATTATCCTCCCATGCACCTTCCCGCCAACACCCAGACCACCAAACCCCGAACAAGCTCTCAAAACAGAAGGAAATATAAACCTGTTCATCCAGTTTTCACGGTGCAACATTTCGTGATAGAGCAGAATGGCTTCTTGGAAGCAGTGATTCCACACGAAGCACTTCATGAGCACGCCGCACATGAAAGAATCTGGGTTGGGGAAGGTTTTGAAGACGTCGGTGGAAGATTGGAGGGAACCCATTTGGGCGTAGGATTCTATGAGCTTGGTGGAGGCCTGTGGGTCTCTGTGGAGACCCGAGACGACAAGGTGGGCGTGGAGTTGGGTGAGTGTTCGTAGGACGGTGCAGGACCTGAACAATGGCATGTACAGGGTCATGGCAAAGCAATGACATGGGAGATGGATGAGTCAAAGACGAAGAGTGAGATTCTGTCTCTCGTCTCTCTGTCTCTGTCTCTCTCTGTGTCACTGAACTTTTGGTCAAATAGTGGCGGCAAAACCCGGCAAAAGATTAAGAGATTGGGCTGGTGGGAACCAGATCCATTAAAACTGAGCCATCTAATCAAATTAATCCACGCCGTTGAAATTTGATTCAACAGTTACAATTATTATAACTTTAGAGATCCTCTGTTTGTAGTTATTAGATCAAATTTTAACGGTCCGAATTAATTAATTAGGTGGCTCAGTTTTGGTGGATCAGGAGAAGATCCGGTTCCAAGCTGGTGGACTTTAAATCCATGTAGCTAGCTCGAGATTTCACCTTCTCCCTTGTATATTCTAGGTGTAGGGCCAGTTGGAAAATGCTTTTTATGTTCAAAGGTGCTTCAATTGGAAGCACATCGAGATGTTAAATAAAAATATAAGTGCTTTTTCGAAAATTAGCACATAACAAATGCTTTTGCAGAAAGCATTTTAAATCTATTTTTTAAACTTAAAAAAACTTCTGACCTTTTTTAGCTAGACATGCTTAACATGCCCGTATTTCGTTTCTAATATCGGTCCAATCCGGCCAAATAGTGCTCCTGAATGCAATAAAGGAGCACTAACTATGATTTATGTACAGCTTATTGTGCATTTTGTACCCCAAGTACTGTTTTTGATTAAGAGTTTGTACCCGTTCCCGTTCTATTTGTGCATATTCCTTAGTTTAAATTCAAATGTTAAAAGTAGCACTATGAAAATTATGACAAAACGCCGTCGTATAAGGCAGAATAAAATTTCAGACAAACAGATAAGAGACTTGTTTAGATAAAGAAGGAAAGAATATATTGATGGGCAGTACGTGAATCAGCATCTTATAATACAAGGGTCTGTTGCCGGGATTTCACTAAGCATCACTTCCTTCCCCCTCGTCTTGTGGATCGTAGGGGATTTCATGTCGTGGCCGATTGTACTTCTCTCGCAATTGCTTGATGGGGATGAAATCTCCAGCTGCATCCATCCCATAGAACAGAAAGGAAATGTAGGGATGATCAAATCGATCCTGCACAAGGTTAACGAAACAGACTGGTTTGGCAGGGAATTTTTTTATGTTCTTCAAGGACAAATACAACTCAACAAGAGGAAACAAAACATCAGCGATGAAACGAAACAAAAAGAGGGAGACTTCTACTCACCAAGTCTGGTTCTTCAGGGGCTAACAGATTCTCCTCAGAAACTGCAAAAAGACAGGCGGATTAAGTGCCTAAAATGCAGATATATAGACAACGCGTGAGGAGAAGACTTAAATCTGAGAAGGTTTTGGGTCAAAAAGTTTGAGTATTACCATATGCCACCAGAAGGTTGGGGTCCGCATGTACATCAACCAAAATCTGAGGAAAGATGATGTGGATATCATTCAAAATCATATTGCATTGCATGCAATGCTTACTCACCCACACAGCAAGAGTATGATAGAAACGGGGATAGAAATCAAAGCAATCAATCAGAAGCAAACCATGCATATATCATTACTGTTGTTATTGCTGATATTCCAATTCATTTTAATAGATCGTATCAGAAGCATATGTGAGTGCATAGTCATGAAGGGCTTTAAAATAGGTTTCAAACCTGATAAAATGGCTGATTAGAACCGCGTGTCAACTTTTCAACCTGTGCAGTTTTCATCCATGTACTTGATTCAGAACACACCGGATCCATCCCACAAACCACGGCGCGATAGCCTGAAAAAATAACATAAGATTTGTATAACAGAAGAAAGCACGAAAGGAAATGAAGCAATGAAACACATAAAATCCAGTTTTACTTTTTCACGCTGCTACTTGTTAAACAGATTCTACAAGGTTTTTGTAGTGAAAATTTCATTGAAATTGCTCCAGATTTATAAAATACAACTACCCAAATATGCACCCAACATGACTACACAATCAAGAAGCATACTTTTTCAGACTACTGGACACCACAGCTTACATAAAAAATAATTTGGAAGACAAATCTCAGCAAAAAACACAGAATACATACCAAAAATTTTATGCCTCACTCTCTGTCCCAAACGAAATGAATAATTTGCATTTTCATGTGCTAAAGCTTTGGCGGATGCAGCCAGTGACTCTGCCTCCAGTTTAGAAATTGTATCTCGTAGCTTGGCTGCCACTGCATAATTCTCACTCTCAATTGCATTCTGCAGGTCTGCACTGTAAGGAAAGACAAAGAAGCAGTATACTTTAATGAATAGTTGACCGCATATGCCAAAATCATCGAAGGGTCAAAAGGAAGTAGAAAGAAGAAACATATAAATTCCACCATTTGTACTGAATTAAACTCTTAATTAGATAGAATATGGAAAACTTTGGGGAATTACCGTAAGCGAATGATACTTATCGCCTTATCTTGAGCTTCACTCTTTGGGGACAAACCCCTTTTTGCCTCCTGCTGCTTAATAACCTCAGCTTCAACCTTCCAAGAAGAGCACTTATTAGGAACGCCGCAATTATTTCTTTCTCCATTCACCAGGAAGCTTACACGTGTTGATATGGGACACACCAAAAGACTACATCCCAACATTCCTTTTCAAAGACCAAAAAAGCAGCTAACATAGATCTTGTTTACAGCACTTTTTGGTTTTTGTAATGTTACTAAACTTTAAGTTTCATCATAATGGTTCATAGAAAAGCTAGGCACACTAAACCTGCATTAACAATTGCTACTGTTTCTCTAGATATTGCTAAGAAAGTCTACAGAAGATTAAAAGGCCTTCTTTCATATTCTTTGCCTTCTGTAATTTGGAGCTCAAAATTTGTTAGATTACAAGAAAAAAAGAAAAAAAAGATATTATAAGCAAGCCTTGCCCACCTGGTTAGCATATCACTTATATTCGGGATGAGAGATCTAACCTCAGTCAGCTTGTTTCTTAGTTGTTGTGCAACATCATACTGTTCCGTGTTCAAAGCATACTGCCAATGCATCCCAAGAATCAAATGCTTGTTAGACTAACAAAATTGAGAGAAATCCACACTAGTTAAACCTAATACGAAATGAAAGCTATAAGAGAAGAACCATCGAACCTGTACTCGAGTTGCCAGGTCCAGCTGAAAAAAGAATATCAAAATATCTTCATTAGCACTCTCGCTCTGCTCCGAGCTTGCATTCAACCCCTGATCACCCCCTTTAAACAGCCAACCAGCTTCCACCCTCATATTCCTTTGTCTTACCACATCGGTGTTACCTCTTAAGAATAAGCTTTGACGGCACAGATGCCAGATACCACACCTTTCGACACCAGTACTCATCCGGGTTTTGCTCATTAGTTTGAAATGCCTCCTCCACGAAGGCATTGATCTACATAACCCACCATTGCAAGACGCAGTCAGAGCACTCAGTGACAGACCTTGCACCATTTTGTTCTACTGATCAAACTCGATACCCTTCACAGAATACTACGCTTCCTCAGTTGTTCTTCCACACTTGTGTATAGAAATATCAGCATCTATACATATACAGTAAGTCCACACTGCATTTGAATTCATGCAGATATCCATTTTTGAAACATGCAACCAAAACAAAAACATTAAATTCGAACCGGGTCCCGGAAACCCCACTTCAACAAAAAATCATTCAAGCAAACATTCCTGATATGTACAAAAACAAGTGCAAGACATCAACTTCCAGGTGTGAAAAAATGGAAAAGTAAAATAATCACATAAACCCAGTGGAAATTCACATAAACCCAGTTGAAAACTCGTATCAAAATCCCATCTTTCTAAATTATCCCATTAAATACTCATTAATTGTGTTCTAAATTTTAGCGGAGCAATCCTATTCCAATAAGCAAACAAAATAGATTAGCCTGAGTATTTATTTGCTCACCGGAGAGTGGCCGGAGAAAGCAGAGAAGAAGCAAACTCTGGCTGCCTGGTTTTTGGGTTCGCCTTCGTCTTCAAGATTTTTATGAGAATTAAGTTGCAGAAAATGTAGAAAATAGTGTGTGGAACCGGAACGGTTTCAAGCTGAGTCGCACTGGGATTTATCGGGTGCGCCGTGGATTAGCATATTACTGTGTTTCTCTCGAAAGTTATCTGACAAGTGTAACCAATAGATTTGGAGAACAGAAGGAGAAATATCTATATATTTTTTTCAAAGAGAATTATTATTAGCACTTCAAAAATCTCATTTGACGCTTCAATTTTTTTATAATTAAAAATAAAAATATATTTATGAGGAGTGTAGAATGATATTTTTGGAATGTTAATAACAATTTCCTTCTTAAATTAAACTATTGTTATTTTACTGTACTACTTTTTAATTTTGTATTTTTTTTTGTTTTAAAATGGAAGGAGAGAGGAAGAGAGGGAGAGGGAGAGGGAACGTGGGACTTTTTATTTTTTAATTTTTGATTAGAGATATGTTAGAATCATGTGAACTTTAATGAAAAACCACATTTTTACACTAAAAAGTCAATCATGGTACTTATCATTAAAACTCAAAGGTTTTAAACTCTTTTCATTAGTTTTCACTAGAATTATAGGTAGGTGAGGCTTTAAAAAAATAGCAAAATTTTGATTGTGTGGAATTACGTTACTACCCACATTTCTTATCTATGTTTAGTTTTAATTAGATGGTTAGAATGATAATTTCATGAGCTTTTAGTGGTTCTATTATATTAATATGGAGTTTAGATTAACCAACTCCTTATTTCCAACTTTTTTGGGGTAATTTTAACCGTTTGGATTCAATAAAAAGAGAACTTTTTTTTTAGCCAAAATAGTTTATGCGATTGGATCTTAAAATTTGAAAGCGATAGAATTGGTTTGTGAAATGGTCCACCGTCTCTCATTTTAGTCATTTCGTGATAACTCACCGTTAAATAAGAATGAAATGACAAAAATAGCCTGCTTTTTGTCAAATCATTTTCGCCCATTGTTTATTAAATTGAGGGTATTTTTATCATTTTGGTCTTTATTTAACAATTTTTTCACGAAAATGACCAAAATGATTGACAGTTGACAAACTCAATGAATATTTTTATCAACTTCAAATCAAATCTTAAAGATCAAAGTAAGGAGTTATACTAATCTCGTGGAACATTTTAACTAAAATGCTAAAGGAGAATCAATAGACGAAAACAAAAACTGCATAAAGAAATCTCAAACCAACTTTACATTTTATTGATAATTCATCCAAGACAAGACAAAAAAGAATATTATTATCAATTTCCATCTCTAGGTTCAAACAACATTTGCTTCATAAACAACTTTCCCAAAAAACAAAGGATATCTTTTTCTTCACAGGAAACCGGCAAATTCAACTCCCATCTACCTATAAGATACAAGAAAATAAATTTGAATCAAGAAATCACATGCCATGGACCTCCTTCATTGCCTCATGGAACCCTGTATTCGCAATGCTACGGTCGATGATACACATACTTGGTTCTCGGGTCCACGATAAGACCCTTCCCACCGTTCACTTCCAAATCGTGCCTGCATTGATCACAGGCCCGAAAATCATTAGAATCAAACGTCTGTTTACCTTCCAATGTAATCATTGCATGCTAGGATGGAGAAAAGGAACAAAGAAACTCAACTGGAACACAAAGTCAGGGATGGTCAACTGCTCACGAGGAACATATCGAAAGAGCTGCAGTAATCTATCTACATATACCACTTTCTTCCAGACCTAGAAACATAAGTTAGAATAACATTCACTTACAGCAGGCTTTTGAAGTGATGGAAGTGTTGATAACAAGAATCGCAAACAAACTTAGACATACCACATTGTCCACGAACAGTTGCAGGGCAAATATTGCAGCCTTCAGCCCAAATGTCGGGTGAAGGACGTATATTGCCTATGTAAAAAAGATAAAGATTAGAGACATGATTAACGGACATAGTTCCTAATGCATATGGACAAACGCAGTGATACCTACATGCAGATTACGTTGGTGTTTACGACCAAGTATCTGTTGTACCCTTTTCATCCACCCCAAGTCTGGCTGGCTGCAAAACATGCACGAAAGGATACTCAATCAGTTGCAGAGACATGCTATCAATATACGCTATTAGTTTACTGATCATCACTTGTGTTCATAATTAGAAATTAAAATTCCACCGAAGAAGTTACTTCAATCTACATTAGTTCGCAGTCGTTGTGAGTGTTCGAAAATTCTTTTCTCATTTTTCACAGAAACTGAACTGTCACCTGGAGTGTGAGTATAGAATGACATGAAAAACCTTATGACCCTAGAATTGTTTGAAGTTTTGCATTTTCTGAAACTCAACTATGAACAACTTACAGCTGTAAAGATGCTGCAGAGTGGAAGTATACAATAGTATAAGGCTTTTGTATTAAGGGTTCAAACTCCTGCAAACCAATAAACAAGATTAGCTATACTAGTGGCCAACAACATAACTATACAATAACTCTACAACATATGCAGATTAATCCCAAATTTAATGCTGTATTACCTTAACAACATAGTGTACAAATCGTTCTAGATCAAGACATCGCAAAAGAAAATGTGCCCCCACAACCACCATTACAGGACGACCCTCGCTGTCAACCCCACCTCGGTAACTGAAATAGACAGAAAAATAGACATTAGTTTAAATGAATACATCTTATACAACCATTTAGATGCAACCATTTTTAGATTCATAATATTCCTAGGTTCAGCCACCATTAGGTAGCAACATATCAACATTTGCATTGTTTTTAACAACTTAAAAGCTTCTCCTTTTTTTTTCTGTGTACAAGATATGAGCTAACGGAAGTGCTACTGCTACCAATAGCAAAGAGTAAATTAGAATGAAAAGCACTTTACATATTAGCAGCTGTCCAACTGTGAAAATCTACAAGCTTAAGACTCCACAACTGCCACTGAGTTAATGATGAAAGAGTTATAAATCTTACACAATTTTCATTTCTGCAATTTCTGAAAGATTAAGAGAATTTGCTTTAGCAAGGTATCTTGAATGAAGCGAGTATTCTTCTGCAGCAGACAATGGAGGTCCACCAAGCTCGCCAAACCCAAGCATTTTAGCACAATTCCATCCACTTTGTGCTTGAGCAGTTTTTTCCCATTGTTCCTTGCGTCTCTGATCTGGATCTTTTATTAAGGACATGAAGGCAGGATCCAAATATGAATCCAAATATGATGAGTTCCTATATAACAAATTCAGCAAGTTAGTCAAGGATTTTAACCAAAAGAGCTAATGATAATGGTATATCAAAAGGAACAACAAGCTTGATAACCACAATAACAGAGAACGTAAGTGCACAGACATCTATGAAGTATGAAAATTGACTTATGAAACATGGAATTCTTCAGCAGCTTTCTCCGGCAAGAATTTTCTAGGCATCTCTTGATTAGTCAAAGCTGCCCTAAGTTTTTCTATGATATGCTAAAAAATTCTAATCGAGTCATTGACTGACCTTTGTACCAAGCCAACATCACTCACAGGAAGCTCAACTGGAGCCTGGGGAGGCTTTGGAATATTCTTCTTGGGTAAAGGCTTTATTCTGATTTTACGCTCATCTATAATTGTCTCGCCATTTTCATCACCTACATCTGCAGGAAGCTTCGACAAGGCAATCTCCTCTTCAAGTTTATCTCGGGGAAAGTAAAGCGGAAGTAATCTAGGTTGGGAAAAAAAAGTGAAGGGGAATGATTTCTCAACATTTTGTAACAGTAAAACCAAAAATGGAGTTTATAAGTCACATATATCATGATGAAGCAGCTTGTGCTCCATAAATAAATAACTATTTTTATTAACCTTTTGTATATCTCTGTATCCAGTGATGTGGTAGTACAAAAAACAACAGCTGCGATTTTATCTTTTTGCTTTTCCAGAAAACGTCGTACAGTCCCTGAAAAAAACAGAAAATAGATAAGTTGGAGAGTAAAGAATAAGAGAAATAATCGAATATTCAGTGAACTTTATCCTGCAGCAACTAAAACATTGATGTATTTACATGACTAAAATTTGAGTAATCTGGCACTCATACTAATAGATAAGCAAGTTATATGTATCATTGAATGCCAAAGACATGCACATATTTTAAAGATTGTACCATAATCTAACTCATCATACGAGACTACATCTGCAAGAGATAACAGGAGCCATCCTCACTTTTATTTTGAATATTGGTTGATTGTTATCCTTTCCTTACCATGCGATATTAATGTTATGATTTTGTATATAATCCAACAAAAGCTAGTATCAGGCCTTTCTATTTCCCATGGATGCACAGATATGCTCAATGTACTTCACGTGCTTCACATAATACATCATTGCAAAGAAACTAAATTCTGAAACATGTAAGAAAGTAACTCACTTATAGCAACATGGGCAGCTGGCTCACGAGGGTAGTTCTTAGCTTCTGTATATATACAGCCCATTGCAATGCTACAATACATTGGCCAAACAAAATAAGCTTCACACTTTACAAAGAACAAAACAAAAGGGAAGAACAATCAATAGCACAAATCATCTGCCAAACACCTTTGCAGCCCATTTTCAATGAGAAGTTCAAGGCAAGAACGATAACAATGGCTCAGAGCATTTTCTGCAGCAGTATGGTATTTCACTGCATACTTGGGACCGACAGTATGGATAACCCTCCTGGAAAAATGTACAAGGAAAGAAACATCATTCGTTTAGTCAAAATACATACATGAAAGAGTACTTGTGCACAATGAACTCTCTAAATGAAAACTTTACTGCTGTACCCACCTAGCTGGAAGGTCATACGCTTTAGTAACCTTTGCCATCCCTGTTCTACATCCACCCTGCCAACAAACAAAGGTATATCAAATCAGTTGACTCTTAATAAAAACTAATTCTGACAGCACACCACAGGAGGCTTTAAAAAGCCAACGACATTGAAAATTCCATGTCGTATCCCATTCAAAATCTTCGATTTTACCCATAAATCTGTATTTACATTGCATTTCAAGTTTCAAGAACTGACGAAGAATGTCTGAAGACAAGAGTGCATACCAGTGCTGCACATTCTTCTGCAAGACCAGGTCCAGCCGCA
Source organism: Pyrus communis (assembly GCF_041283825.1). Taxonomy (NCBI): domain Eukaryota; kingdom Viridiplantae; phylum Streptophyta; class Magnoliopsida; order Rosales; family Rosaceae; genus Pyrus; species Pyrus communis. The sequence continues at coordinate 3,722,749 of NC_142580.1, read as the reverse complement.
GCATGCAAACCAGGACTACAATGTGCTTCATCCATGTTCTGTAAATCGTCCAATCGAAAAGCATGTCAGACTAGTACAATCTATTAGACACTTGTTTCTTTTACCAATGTCACCAGGTTTATATATCACGAAATCTCTTTCAAAGATTCATCATCATAACCTAGTACTCACCTCATTTGTAGAATTCACTACCGCATCAACTTCAAGATTCCATGGGTTCCCTCTCCATAGATATATCTTTGAATTAATTTCATGGTCAACTGGAAATCTTGAGACTATCCCATTGCTACTGCTCTCTCCCCCAGATTGGGAAGTTAAAGGATCAGGAAAAAACGAATTTGAAAACGAATTTGAAAACGAAGGATCTTCATTGTCATATTCCAAGGAAGAACGATGCTCTGAATTGCTCCACCGTGGAACTTGATCCAAAGTGACAACACAATCCCCGCTATCAGTCGGAGATCCGCCCCTGGTTGCAGTTGTGGCTGTAGCCACAGTCCGGTACATTTTTGTGACTCCGAATTGCAGTCCCAATCCCGAAGCGAGAATCACTAGTAACACCAGAAATTTCAAAATTCAAGCTTTCAACTCCCACATGAATTCTACAATGCTAACCAAACTAATCGCGCAGAATTTCCCTGAAAACGAAAGAAAGAAGCTATTTAACAATCAAATTTATCACATTTATATACAAATAAGATCATGATTTTCAACAAAGTTACACAAGTTAGCTAAAACAAATTTGAAGTTTTACACAACCAAATAAACCCTTTACCTATTTTACCAGTTACAATTCCGCGCGCAATTTCAACCTAAAAATCACTTTTTCTTCTTCCTCCCCTCTTTTTGCTGAGAAGCCCCAATTCCAATTCAAATTCTAATAGAGCAAACTTTCAAAGCACCAAACAGCTGAATTTCTTAGAAATCCCGTTTGGCAGCTGAGAAACCGCAAGAAAATGAAACGAATTCAATTGTCCATTACATAGAACCAACGGAAACTGTACATATAACCCTAGCCTGGAATTTTCCGAGAAACAATTGAAATTGAAGATGAAAATCAAATAAATGAAATTAAAAAAAAATTGAAGAAATTGTAAAATCCGTGGAGAAGAGAGAGGGGAAGAGCACCTGTGTGACAGAGAGAGAGAGAGAGAGAGAGAGAGACAGCTATGATTGCTGGGTCGCTGAGCTTGCAATCCCCATGGGATTTTGGCCAAGATTAGGATATACACACGAATAATGTAAAACTAAATTATTAGTTTTTTATATAATTTTTTTACTGGACTTTTAATTTTTTTTATTTGGTTTTCTTGTCTTTTGTCTTTGATTACCTAGGAGATCTATGTATGCCGAAAACATAAATTGCGTTGGATATCATTTTACTATTATTATAAAAGTGAATAAGAGCGTTATTGAGTTTCGGTTGTAGAGTATATTACATATCTACATATTATGAATTAAGTAAAATAATAATGATACATGAACGCATTTTAAGTTCATCGAAAATTTTCTCAACAACCATCTTTTTCCTACAATTCTTTGTGAAACCATGCATTTTAATGTTTTGAGAAAATAATAGGCACATGAACGTGTTTTCAGTAACATAAATTACCCTTTTGTCACAAATCTTCTTCATACAATTATGAAGCAAAAGTAGAAAAATCCGCATCACTATCACTATGAAATGAAATCATAAATTCAAATGTTTGGAACTTTGTAATTTAAGATTGTAAAAGCCTTTACCTACTTTTTAAAGTTCATTATTTTACTTTATTTTACGTCTTTGTAATATGAAGTATGTCATAAATCATGCAAACACCTGCATAATCCTTTTACATACTAGTGTCTCAGCACGCGCTTAAGTGCATAAATATCATAATTGTATGCTCGTAATAGTCATGGTCGTGTACTCTTATTGCAAATTTATTCATCTCTTCACACGAGAAGATCCTACGAGTTTCTTGGAAATTAGGGTTTACAGAAAGCAGAGAGCTTGCACAAGTTAGTAAAAATCAATCCTTGACACCAGCCTTCTCCTTCAACATTGCGATGAACTTGTCTTTCTCGTCAGGTGTCATTCCCTCCGCTGAGCAATCTCCAACTCCCCACTCCGCTCCGCGTATGCAGTACTTGTCTTGAATTTCCTTACTATTCCTGCACATTTTCAATTTCGATTCACATAACACTTCACAAAGTAACATACGACACGCGAAACATCTGTATTTTGTTTCGACGTTGGAATTGTTGCTCATTCCTTAACAACACGATTGTTTGACGTAAATGATATCGAAACCTCGGTCACTCCTTTGAAGCTTCCAGGCCCGTGCTACTGTATATTTAGGGTTTATGTGTAGCAGTAGCACAAGCCTAGAACTTTGGCGGTTGATCTTATGCGAAGAAGTGACTTACTTTTCTTTGTTGAGCTTGGATTTTTCTAGTAGCTCCTTGAGTATTTGAGTTGATCTGAATCTTGCATCATTTTCTGCATACTTTTTCTGGTTTTCTTCTGCAACAACATTTGGTCACATATTTGAGTAAGCTTGATGAATGTAATTCTCAGTGGACCGGGAGAGGGTGAAAGTTGAACCATTGAAGCGTTTGAGGAAGTCGATTTGAGGCAACTCAGGACCCGGAACTGATTCTATTCCGGTCGATCCTGATAGAAATCCAGCTTCAGCTGCAAACAAGGTACATAAATTTAATTTTTCGATCTTCTCAGCTTCCCTAATTTGAAAACTATGCTAGAGGACTAATACCTTATCAATCATAGCAATTATTCATAAACAATAGTTACAATACCATGATCTGCATTCTGTTCCCTTGGTTCGAAAACAATGGTTAGCCGTCCTCCAATTTAAGGGCAAGTTGCATGGTTGACCGAACGGCCAGACCTACTGTTTGGCTACTTACATGTAAGATGTCATTCATTCTTTTATGTCAATCAGAATTCGAGACATACCAAAACATTTCGTTAAAACTAGAAAAGTAAAAGTTGCTTCGAACATGTCAAATTCTAATTTGTCTACAAACATGCAACTCCAAGAGGCCAAATAGTTTCCTTTTTAAAATCCAGGGACGAAAATGCAACTAGGGTTTCAGGTTGAGGAGGATTGTTACAATTAAGCCTTTTCACATTTGTTATATGTCACTGATATCTCAACGGGAACAAATAAAGAAGAAATAATATTTGGGTCCTTTGAACTACGTACCTGGATTTGAGCAGAGGAGAATGGCAGCTGAAGCAGCCAAAGAAACGGAGCCTTGGAGAAGAACGCGGCGGCGAGACGTCGGAGCCGGAGAAGAAGAACTAGAACAAACTACGACGGTGGTAGGTCTTTTACAGCTCTTTACTTGGACTCTGCTATGCAGGTTACCAGGTTTTTCCCAGACATTTAAATTGGTGCTTGAAATATTAAAGGAAGAGTGGGAGAGAGCTGAAGATGAAGAGGAAGCCATGGTTTTGTTTGGTCCCCAAGCCGAATAAGAGATAACAAGTGGAGGTATATTAACTTATATTTACGGCTTATATCGACCACAGAAGCATACAACTACTTTTGAACGTTTTTTCACAAAACGGCAGTGTATTTGTACTCGTCAATATGTCGTTTGAGGTGACAAAACAAAAACGACGTGTTTTTATTTGCTCTGTTGTTTGCCATAAACACGGGTCGGTACGTTAAGTGTTATAATACAAGTAATTGAATTTTTTTTAAGCATCCAACTACTTGTACTATAATACTTTTTGTATTAACCGTATTCCCAACACACTAAAAAGTTTCTTATCGATTAGGCTTTTGAAGTCTTTTGATGGAGGCAATAGTAGAAGACTTTGAGTAATGGAGTAAATGTTCTAAACTTTGAAAGTACGAACACATGTCATCCGTACAAGTCACTACAAATATGAGTATTTTTTCAATACAACTGTCACACTGTAACGTAATATGATTAATTTATCCACAGTATAGCACGTGTATATATTATTTACTGGACGATGCTTGTAGCTATCCCAAAGTCCACTTCGATGCCCGCTAAATTGTGATAATTAAATGACAATTAAGAAAATGAATGATTCTCGTGAAAATTCAGTATTGAGAACACGTAATTTTCTTATTGTATTGAGGACACATAATTTTCATAAGAAAATTGCTTTGCCTTTATTACTGAAACAGAAACCAGACTCAGAAAACAGAGAAAGCTTGCCAAGACATGCCTCATGCATGTTGCTTCTTCCAATTCTCAATTAGCTGCTTGAACATTTTGTCCCGGCCACCACCGGCTCCGGCGGCCCTCTTAGCCTCTCCTCCAACCCTTTCAGCTTCCACCCTCGGATCTTCACTCTCCATCAATTCTCTAATCTTATCAGCAATCATTTGCCCCTTCACCACAATCCGATCACCACCACCCCAACCCCAAGTTTTGTCCCAAATCCCAACCCCACTCCTCACAACCACCTCTGCATTCACCTTTTGATCCCCATTCAGCGGCCAAGCCAGAACCCTAACTCCGTTCCACGCCGCCTCCACCACCGAGTTCCACCCACAATGGCTCACAAACCCACCCACCGCCTTGTGCCCCAAGATTTCTCCTTGCTCCACCCACCTTCTCACTACAACCCCCCTCCCCTTCACTTTAACTAAATTACCCTCATCTTCCTCCTCTTCCCTGTCAACCAGCTTCTCCTTCACCACCCACAAAAACCTAACCCCACTTCTCACCAACCCTTCTCCCACCTCTCCGATTTGTTCTGTCGACAGAGCTGTCCTGCTTCCGAAGCTCACATACACCACCGACCCATCAGGCTGTTCATCCAGCCACCTCTTCAATCGATCGCCATCACCGACGTCTCCCTGCAGCTTCTCGAATTCACAGGGCACAAAAGGCCCAACAGAAAAAATTGGTGGCAACCTATCAGCCGTACTCACTTTCCCGCCATTAAGCGCGCCCAATGCCTCTGCTTCCAGCTCTTCAAACGAATTGATCAGAATCCCATTCAAATTTTTAAGCTTTGGACCGTCATCCAAGAACAAACTCGAAAAAAAACTGTTTGGATTCAGAAGCAATGGAGGAATCGACGATTTGGAAATTGGCGGACTGATGCCGGGGATTTCAAGAACACCATCGTCCGTGAGCTCTGTTAAAGAGGAAGCTAATTTGTGGTAAGATGCGAAGAGAGACAACATTCTGGCGGAGGTGGTGACAAGAACGTAGGCAGGGAGATGAAAAGGGAGGCTTTCGACGGCGAGGATGACCGGGGAGATTAAACTGATGTCGAAGATAATGGCGGAGGGAGGCGGACAGAGGGAAGAGAGCAGAGGAGTGAGGAGGTATGCAGAGCGGCGGATGGCTTCAAACCTGACGAAAAAAGGGTCAGTGGATTTGGCCGTTGAAGGGTCTAGAGGAAGGAGATGGAACTCGAGCTCACTGACTCGGTCGGGGAAGGCGGAGAGGAAGCGAGTGATGAGTGACGACTCGGCGAGTGAGACTGTGGGGTGGGTCGTGATGAGGGTGAGAGTCAGGGGACAATGGTTTTGGGAAAGCAGCAATGCGGCAAGTCGTAGAAAGGGAGTGAGATGGCCCATGCCGGCGCTGGGGAATAGAACGACATGAGTTTTGTGGAGGAAGTCGCCGGAGTCCGACATTGATGTTTGGAGTTGGAGTTTGGTCTCTGAGGAATTAAAAGAAGAAGAAGAGGCTAAATTATAACTGAATTAAATAAATTAAATTATAGCTAAAATCCCTAAATTAAAGAAAAATAACAAATTTAAAAGAAGAAGAAGAAGAAGTTACAGGCCGCAACAATGGCTGGCTGATAGTTAGGAGGAGTCTCAGGAGGAGTGGCAGTGCCTGGTGTGTCTGCTGCACTTCACACTATCAGGTTTTGAGAGAAGATTCAGACTCCAACCTCCATAGCTGTTTTCCGCACATCCCCAAATTTAAAAACCCAACAAGAACATCTAACAGATATATAATGAAATAATCTGAAACCTTCAGACAAGAGAAGGAAGTTTACCAGAGGGAGATCGCGACCTAGGAGGGAGAACGCGAGCTGGGAGACGAGGAAGATCAACGAGATCTGGGGATTGAAGGGACGCGAACATTTCAGATCTAAAGAGAGAATTAGTAGATAAATATTTCTTTTTATTTGTAAATAGAGACGATTCAGTAGGAATTCCAAATCGAAAATGTGATTCCGAAGCCTAAATTGAAAATTTTTAAGATAGGGAATTTGAAGATCAATTTCAAATTAAAATTTCGAAATGTTTTCGTTATTATTAGTTTGGATTTTCGATTTTGGGTTTTTAAGTTAAATTTTGAATTTTGAATTTTAAAACTTTTTTGGGTCATTGACTAAAATTTGGATTTTTCGTCTAAAATTTTGTTTCCCAATTGTATATCAATTTAAATTTAGACTTTTTACCCTATACTAATTTGGAATTTTATACCAATTCATTCATACTAAGTCAAATTAATATTTCCAAAGTTTCAAACTACTTAATTTCATACTTTTATTTCTAATATGGTCTATTATTAAACTACTTAAATTTAATATTCAACATGCATGCAACCAAAAAAAATATATATATATATATATATATATTCGGTTGAGTTCAGGATTTCTGAATTATTGAATATATAATCCCAATTTTCGTATCGAAAAGTTCGGAATCGGTTTGGTATGAATCTCAAAAACTTCGGTATTATTGGTTTAGATTTTTTCAATATATGATTGAGATTTATTTCGTTTGGTTTGAGGTTTTCGCAAAAAAATTTCAGCCGTACTTGTAGGTGTAATAGAGAGGTCTTGGATTTGATTTTCGCCAAAGACAAATTTGAACTATTATTGATAGTCCATTGTGAGGCTAAACCCTTCCCCTACTCTTAATATAAATATTAGAGTAATAATATTCATACCATATTTTTGTACCACATTTTCATACCATCTTAGATGGCATTTGATGTGAACATCCACATCATTTGAATTAATTATATTTTTAAATTTAGTTCATTTTTAATAAACTAGCAATTAAGAAAAACTAGTTAATTAAATGATGATTGTGGTATAAGAGAAGTCTCTCTCATTCATTTCCTTGGGTTTTGCAAAATTTTCAAATGATGGGGTTGTCCGCATCAGATGCCACCTAAAATAGTATAGAAATGTGATATAAAAATATGATATAAATAATATTACTCTAAATATTATCGTTTGTTAAAAAAAAAAAATTGAAAATAAGGTAGAATGGTCATTTTGAAAAGTCATTTAATTGGTATTGGCAAAAGGCAGGTGTTTCAAAGCTAATTTTTGCTGAGAAATTCTTGACATTATTATGTGGTCTTCCTATCCTTCCGTTTTAATATAGTAGATGTTGTTATTGTAGAACAGTGGATGTCCACTTAAAGAATTAAATAATGAGCCATTGTCTGCTGAAGCTTGCTGCACACTATTCTCATTTTCTATATAAATACAAACGCCTCACAACACCAAAGTAGAGAGACTCACAGCAGAGAGAGAGGAAGGAAGAGGACGAAAGAAAGAGAGAGAGGAAGAAGAGAGGAGAAAATAGTGAGAGTTATCTTTGTAATCTTATTATTCCAAATTATAATGAAAGCATCACTGCTGCTCCGATGACGTACTCCAATCACATTGACTATAGAGGAACATCGTAAATTTTGTGTCTTGTTTCATTTATTCCACTGCACACACTGTCAATTTTACAACAGAAGTGAGATATTAGATTCACTCGGGAGCGGATGTAAGCAAGTTTTTCGCAAGCCCTACTTTTCCATTTAACTTCTGAGTCGAAGCATATAATTGACTATTGCTACCATCAAACCAAATATTGTAAAAAAATAACTCGTTTATGGGTTGTTCACGTATTATAATAAATGTTAAATATCGGTATTAATGGAAATATCGATATTTAAATTTGTGAAATGTCGAAGAATATATTGATATCGATTGTTTTCGATGAAAATTATGATAATTTGTTAAAAAACATGAAAATTTAAATGAAACTTTAGATAATGTAAAACACTGGTTTAAACAAAATATGAATGTTTTTCCGATATTTACCCATATGTCAAAAATATCGAGAAAATCTATTGATTTTAGTTGAAATTTAAGAATTTATTCGATATGAGGTAAAATTTATATATTTGTCTTTGCTTTTTTCCAATATTTCCACAAAAATATTAACCGTATTGAAAAAATCTCAAACACTGATTATGATATAAATGGACAACAAAGTAAAACATTGTGCATAATATCTTCCACACTATTTTTTCATCATTTTAGAGTCATATAAACTTGTACATGCTAAATGGTCACACACAAATTTGGCTACGCTTTTGTTTTTGTTTTTCGTTTTGGTCAAAGGTGTTAATTTTATTACCAACAAACGACTAAATACAGAGGGTCCAAAACAAGTGATACACAACGAAAACAAAAGAACCCAAAGTTACACAAGACAGAGCCCAAAACACTACTTGGAGCCCAAAAACTAAAACACCTTAGCCTTCTGCAGACGCCGCCACCGCTTACACAGAGCATCCTCATCAGCGCAAACCAACGCCCCCGGACCGCGGTCAAGCATCCACCTGCCAGAAACGAAGAAGATGGTGACTACGCTTTTGTTACCAAAACTAGAGAAAGACACAAAAACATAAAAAAGTTTGCCAACCGGCTGCAAGCCTGCAACATTTGGATTTCAACTCAAACCGGCCATACATGCATAAATTCAACTTCAGTCACTAAACCTCCTTCTTCCTCCACTCCTCAACGAGTCTCTTCAGCGTCTCCTCCCTTGCACCACCGGCTCCGGCAGCTTTCTTAGCTGCTTCTCCGATCCTCGCAGCTTTCACTCTCCATCAATTCATTAATCTTCACAGCAATCTCATCTCCGTTCACCAACTTCTTCTCACGGTCGCCACCCCAAGGCCATGATTTCTCCCAAATTCCGAGTCAACATATCTCAGCCACCTCCGCAACCACCTTATGGTCCCCGTTCTGCGGCCATGCAAGGACCCTAACGCCGTGCCACGCCGCCTCAACCACCGAGTTCCACCCGCTGTGGCTCAAAAACCCACCCACTGCTCTATGCCCCAAGATTTCCCCTTGCTCCACCCACATTCTCACCACCAGCCCCCTCCCCTCTATTCTTACCAAATTACCCTCTCCTCCTTCCTCTTCACTGTCAACCATCTTCTCCTTCACCACCCACAAGAACCTGAACCCGCTTTTCTCCAAGCCATCTCCCACCTCTCTGATCTGCTCACTTGACAGAGCTGTCTTGCTTCCGAAGGCCACATACACCACCGACCCATCAGGCTGTTCATCAAACCACTCCAACGGCTGCGGTTGCACTGGATTACCGCCGCATCGATCACCATCCCCATGTGTAGGCAGCTTCTCAAATTCGCAGGGTACGAAAGGCCCGACAGAGAAAACTGGAGGTGACCCACCGCTGATCGCCTCCAGCCCCTCTGCTTCCAGCGCTTCAAACGTGAAATCAGAACCCCATTTAGTGTCTGGAGATTCGGACCGTCCTCTATGAATATATTGGAAAAGAGGCTGTTGGGAACGCAGAGCAACGGAGGAATCGTTGATTTGCGTAATGGCGGATTAATGCCGGGGATTGGAAGAACATCGTCATCGTTGAGTTGGGCTATGGAGGAAGCAAATTTGTGAAAAGATGACAGGAGAGAGTACATTCTGGCGTTGGAGGCGATGATGGTCTAGGCAGGAAGATGGTAAGGGAGGGTTTGGATGACGGGGAGGACGGGGGAGAGTAAACTGATGTCGTAGATGACGGCGGAGGGAGGAGGAGAGAGAGTGGAAAGCAAAGGAGTTGGGAGGTGAGCGGAGCGGCGGATGACTTCAAACTGGATCCAAAACGGGTCAGTGGAATTCACGGTGGAAGGGTCTATGGGAAGTGGATGGAACTGGAGGTGAGTAACTCGGTCGTGGTAAGCTGAGAGGAAGCGGGAGATGAGAGCTGACTCGGCGAGGGAGACGGTGGGGAGGGCGGTGATGAGGGTGAGCCTCAGTGGGCGGTGGTTTTGGGCAAGCAATAAAGCGGCAAATCGTAGCATGGGTGTCAAGTGCCCCATCTGGGAGCTGGGTAAAAGAACGACATGAGTTTCGGTGGTTTGGAGAAGGCTGCCGGAGTCTGCTGGCATCTTGGTAGGGAGGCGGTGGCAATGGTAGTCGCTAAAACAGAGAGCTTTGAGTGTGGAGAGGCCACATTGTGAAGCTTGCGTTAAATCGTGACTGAAGTGAGAAAAACCATCGAGGTCAATTTTATGGGGTCAAAATTGTGAAACTAGCATTAAATTATACAGAGAGACTAAATTTTTGCAAAACCAAATTATTTGTCACCAATAGAATATAAGACCGAATTTTTAAACTAAATTTTATAAATCAAATGATATGATTGTTGATGATGATAGGAGGAGAAATAACCCTAATCAATTTTTCTTTGTTAAAAAAAAAAAAAAGAAAAAAAGAGAGGTAATTGATTGATTTAAATATTCCAGGAAGTTAATTTACCAAAAATAAATCATCAAGTCAAGTTTTCAACTGAGATAATAGTTCAGCAGGACAAACGACAGATTTTAGTAGGCCAACATGTGGCAGTAGTACTGAAATAGTGAAACCGAAATTGTCGATGGCCTGCAAGAAATCCTTTGGTTAAACAGCACGCAAAACTCCTATTTCCTCTTTGTTTCTGAGTGGCTATTTAAACATCACTCGTGCAGTTTGTTTCCACAAAAAAGAAAGCAAATCGAGAAAATCATCCTTCAATCATGGCCTTAGCAGCGTCGATCAAAAGTGGTCTAAATTCTTTAGAAGCTCGACCAAGCACCGTGTATCCTTCCTTGTCTTCCACGTCCACGTCCGCTCCGTGCCTTATTAGAAGGAGACAAACCTGCCATCGACACAAATGATTGGAGATCTCAGAAAAACGATGAATTATGCCTTCTGTTTGACAGAAGTAGAAGCTAATACAAACTTCTTCCCATGTCAACTTGGTATTAAATTGATGACTGAGAAGTGCACCATTAACACGTACCAATGGCAAAACTAATGAAAATAGCTTGAAAACGTTGAATCTTAATCAAAATGTCTAATACTTTATTGAACAAAAAGATAATAAAATATTATTCAAAACACAAATTATATATAACCTAAACCTAAACAACAATATGGTTCAAACCAAGAGGGAAACAATTCATGCAGGTCATAATAACTATTGCAACCTCTGCAGAATTTCTCATCATTTTCTCTACAGCATCAACACACTGACCATTGTTCTATCCTTCGCATTATCTTAACCCGAAAGCAGAAATCACTGAGCACAACAGTTAATTTATTTCCCGTTTACAACGGGCCTATTTGTCCAGCAATAACAAAAACAGAGATGTAAAAGAATGCCACGAAATTGGAAGAAGAAATTAAACACCACAGGCAACATGCATTATATATCGCACGCCATCAAGCTAGAGTGAACACGTTAAGCACTCATTCAACGGCCTCTAAAAAGCCAGGATCAAGGTCAGTGTTTAAAATCAATTGGAGAAACACCAAAGATCTTCAAGCCCTTCTTCACAACAGTTGCCATTAGGCAAAAGCGTTATATGATATGGAGCCGTCAAGCCTTTAAGATAGTAATTTAAGGAGCATATTACAGTCAAGTCCATATTAGTCAAACAAAGACAGAATGAAACACAGTAAATTGCAACCAAGCATGCATTTCCTAAGACTAATCTCTTTCTCAACCTTTATTTCATTGCTATAATCCGAATCAGAAATGCTCAATCCCAACTGGCGTATTAAAACGAGAGTGTATAGAGTAGACTCAAAAGGGGCAATAAAAGTGGCATTCATGATGTAATTCTTGACCAACCAAACAAATATCTCCAATGTGTTCGGCAAAAATAAGAATCTCTTTCTCAGAGTCACCCAAACATACCTCTTTGTTATCGCAAATCACCGCACCCATGAGAGGAGTCTGACCAGCTCTATCAATAGCATCAACCTCTGCCCCTTCCTCAATTAAAAGCTCACACAGTTGTGATTTTGCAGTGCTAGCTGCCCGGTGCAATGGGGTGCAACCAACCTGAGCACAATGCGTACCATATGATCACAATTTAGCAAATACAAATAAACTAAACACTCCATCAGCACACGGTGTTCATTAAACTGGATACATACTTAAATTAAAGGTTCCCCTTCCCCAGATAAAACACTATTATGCTAAGTTACAAACCTTGTCCTTCAGATTAACCTTTGCCCCATGGGAGATCAAACTCTGAGCAACCTCAAACCATCCCTTACTGGCAGCATAATGAAGGGCAGATCGACCACCATTGTTTTTTAAATTAACATCAGCTCCTGTTAAGAACTATAAAATCAGAAGATTGAAATAGCACAATCAGCCATGTTCAAGTAACCATCATTGTTTTTCAAACGATATTCTACTTTTAAACTCGATAATACTTTAAACCCAATTAAACAGCGAGGAGGGGGATTTGAAACTTGGGTGCATAGAGAAGCACATCCGCTCTAGCCAACATGACTACGCCCACCACATGTACTACATTGCCTAGTTAACGGTGATACAAACAACATGAAGCAGATAGCAATGAAATCTGACAAATTTACCTTTGCTTAGCAACAGCTCAACTATTTCCGAATTCCCAATGCTGGCCGCAGAATGAAGCGGCGCCCATCCGTCTTCATCCGTGCTGTTTATCACACTTGTTGATTCATCAGCATCAATCAGCAGCTTCACCACCTGAGTCCCCAAAACGCCACAAATTCATCAGCTTTGTAGCGAAGAGCATTCACAATTACAATTGAAGCTAAATGAGAACGAATTCAAAGTACTGATTTTCAATTGAAACAGAAACCAAATAGAAAGCAGAGGGCACCCTCAAATTTTCTCAAATTTTCCCACAGTTTCTCAGGAAACAAACAGGACATTGAGGAACGTGGAAGAAAACGGACCTCGGAGCGACCTGAAGAGACAGCAACGTGGAGGAGGGAGCGGGCGTCCTCGTTCCTGAGAGAGAAAGCTTCGGCGAGCTGTTTCATTGAGAGAGATTTGAACGCCGAAGAATCACCGGTTTCGGCGGCTCTGAAGAGATCTTCGGCTTTGAGTTTCTGCTCGGACGGCGTTGGATGATCGATCTCCATGTCCACGGCGAACTGTACGGAGCAAGATGGGAGTTAGGGCTTTGGGGATTTTACAGTCCTTCCCGGTTTATTTTCGTGCTGGACAAGTTGCGACTTGACGGTGATAGTGTGACGGTCGTTCCAGTCTGCGGTGGCATGGACATAGTGATGTACCAATTTGTCATATAAGTTAAACCGAACCAAAAACCAAATCAAACCGAATAGTAATTTCCGTATATTTTTTATTTCAACAAAAAATCGAACCGATTCAGTTCTAATTTAAATAAGATAAATAAAAACAAAAACAACGTATTAATAAAAAAATGTTATTATCAAGACTCCAAAATCTTATCGTGCACTTATAAATCAATTTTTATTCTAAATAAAAAAGTTTAAAATGCACAATGAGATTTTTAGAGTTTCAACATTATATAGATCACATTAGATTTATTTACGAAAAAAAATATTAGATCAATTCCATACGATATTGAACAAAAGTTTTGAGTTTGAATGTCTCACTTTTGTATCAAAATAGAAAAAACAACCAAAACTAAATGGATCACGAACTTAAGCTATATCTTTGAAATGGATATCTTGAACTCATATACGAAGTGCATGTAAGTAGGGTGCCCCAAAGGGGTGACCTGAGAACACAAAATGCGTAAGCGGTGCTTACAATGTTTGTAGCGGGCAACACCATTTGTGTTATCAGTATCACACCTTTGGGGTGACCATCTACTATATGAACGGGGATCAATTTGCAATGTTGAAGAAGAAGATCTAGCTATTTTTGTTATTTGCCAGGTTGCTGTTTAATTTATAAGGGTGAAGTGTGCAGAAATCAAGACCTTATGCGCCACACAATGTTGTCATTTTTTCGACATCAAGGGACGTTGTCGTATATGGATAGAAACACCATGCTTCTTCGCCCTAATAATTGAATGCAAACTAAGAATGACAACATTCAAATTAATCGCGGCCGTCGAACCTTAATCAAAAGTTGACAGATTTGTTAATTGATACAAGAAAATTGAAATGCTCTTTAATTTATTGTTTTTGGTCAAATTTGTCCAAAATGAAAATATCGTTTCGATAAAAAGACGACTCAAACTAACAAGCTTTATCGTTTTAGGAAGGTTGGTGGAGCAACGTATATCGTGTTTCGTCTTTGTTTTGCAATTTTACGTCTCGAATTAGTGACTTTTTCGTCATAAAATAATATGATTGTGCTAAAGCTTATCCTAAAAAATAAGAAAAACTAATGAAAAATGATTAAAATTTTTAAATTTTAACGATAAAATGAAAATAAATGATAAAGTGAATAGTATTATAATTGACTTTTTAATATAAAAATATAATTTTTTTGTTAAAATAAACAGTAATAGATGCTTTTCGTTAAAATTTATTAAAAAAATATCGTTCTCTTATCTTTAAAAAAAAATAATCATTGTTCTTTGGTCCGAACTCGAAGGCCCAGAAGACTATAAATGCCAAGCAGGAAGTAGGCTGGACGTGGCAGGCATTGACATATAAGCCAAAGAAGCCCAAGACATGTCAAACTCGAGCTCATTGCATACGTGGATCCTTCCCGTTCCTTTCAAGCGGAAGCTTGGCACTGGGCAGCAAGCCGGACCACGGTGTCCCACCACGTCATCCTACCACGTGTCAACGTGAGATAGGGTTTAGGAGGGGACCAAAATGTTGGAAAGAGATCCTCTTCAAATTTTTTTCTACAAAAATCCACAGATGAAGTGATTCAGGTCATTGAAATTTAATTAAACAGTTAAAAATCGAAATTCATTTTAAAAATTATAATAATTTTAACCGTTGAATCAAATTTCAAAAATTTAAATAATTTGATCCACGAGTTTTATTGGTAGAGATCCGCCCCAAAATTTTAATGCGAAACAGGATTAGGTGAAAGACGAATATGCCATAAAGATACCGAAATCTGAACGCGGTGAGTAGCAAGAGCCACCACCACAAGTATCCTGTGGCCGACGATAAATTTTTGTTTTGTCACAAGAACACGGACTGTATAACGTGTTTTTAATGATTTATTTTATTTTTAAGTTATTAATTTTTTAACACGTTTATTTCATCATTGACATAATAACATATAATATATTACCCGTATTTCGATCATAATAAAAATTTTCTCTTGCCGACAGATGTCCTTTTGCATTTCTGCTTTTAAAATGAAACGTGGATTCTATCATCACCAAGTGAAAGCACTACCGACAATCATAAATATATCCAATTATCCATCCATCTACCCATAAAGCAAGAGCAAGTCAGTTTAAATATCATCAGCTTCTACCCGTTTTAGCAAACCCTCCTCACAAGCAAAAGCACTTCTACCTTTCTTCACTCATTAATGGATCGGCTTTCAGCAGCTTTCTCTTCCGGAGGTTACGGGGACAAAGACCAGGAAGATCAATACGGTGGCGAGAGAAAATCCGCGACGGAGGGTCGCCACGGGTCTGGAGGTTACGGGGACAAAGACCAGGAAGATCAGTACGGTGGCGAGAGAAAATCCGCGACGGAGGGTCGCCACGGGTCTGGAGGTTACGGGGACAAAGACCAGGAAGATCAGTACGGTGGCGAGAGAAAATCCACGACGGAGGGTCGCCACGGGTCTGGAGGTTACGGGGACAAAGACCAGGAAGATCAGTACGGCGGCGAGAGAAAGTCCGCCACGGAGGGTCTCCACGGGAAGCCGGGACGTGCGGCACCGACGACGAGTGAGCTGATGTCGAGTGCGAAGATTGTGGCGGAAGCGGCCAAATCTTCAATGAACAAAGGGGGCGACGAAAATATCGACAGAGCTAGGGTTTCCGAGGCTGCTAGTAACATCTTAAGCGGTGCCGCACACTATGGCAAGCTGGACGAGAAAGAAGGACTTGGGAGTTATGTTGGTAAGGCCGAGGATATGCTCCGCAAGTACGGCAGCGGCGGTGACGGTGGAAGCGGCGGAGGAGGAAGTCACAACTCTTCTGAGTCTTATAAGTCTAGCGTGGGGAAGGAGAGAAAGGACGATGATGAGAACTATCCGGTGAGCGGAGAGCATGAGACTAGGAAAAAGGAGGATGAAGAGGAGGAGGGTGGATCAGGTGGGGTTGGGGGTTACCTTAAGGTGGCTCAGGGTTTCTTGAAGAAGTGATGATCGTCATAATTAATCACTAATTAAGTAACGTTAATTATGCTTATTCCTCCGGAACTTTCTCTTAATTTGGCTTAAGTTGTTTACTTAATTATGATGTTAGATAAAGTTTGTTTTTCTGCATTTGGTTTGGGGTGTGCTGTTTCGGACCCAGTCCTTATATGTATCTGTCCTTATATGTATCGGTGTATGTATTTCTTTCCCAAAAATGTAGTAACTGTGTTTGTGTGTAGATCAGTAGATGTATCTAAATCTTATGATCGGACAGAGTACATCGGTTACACGTTAAAATCCCTACAGGACACTAATCGTCTAATGAAACAATGCAAGTTATGTTACATGCTAGAATCTCTCCACGGCATCGCATGCTTAATCAAATAATGCAAGTTATGCAACCATTGTAATACACTGTAGCATTAGAAATTCTCATTCAATTTCTATCCGGCTCCGTGCAAGTATAACTTCTAATGCATAACATAAGTATAAATCTCAATGCGAGAGATCATACATGCTGATTTTCTGCTCTACCGAAGTTTCTCTCAAGAAATGAGTGGCCGACAGAGAAAATCCGTGTCCAACCAATATTTGGCTTTCTACAATCTATGATAATTGAAGAGTAAGAAAAAATTGAACCATCAATTAACACCACCCAAAATAGAAGTTGCTTATGAATAACCCGTTGAAAACGGGTACTTCACAAGGTCGAGAGAGACATGCGTATATATTCACCAACAAGCTACTCAATTTCTCATCTCTCTTACAGAAAAATTAACAAGGCACTGCTACATTTTCTTTGAATTAATCAATGGATCGGCGTCATGGTTCTGAAGATTACGAGGAGGAAGAAGGAGCTTCTAGTCAGCCCCGCCAGAGAAATATGACCAAATCTAAACCTGCTGGAGGAGGGCACGTAGACGAAGATGACCAAAGCCAACATCGCCAGAAAAAACCAGCTTACGACGGTTCGCGCGAAGAGTATG
The DNA here is from genome assembly GCF_041283825.1 of Pyrus communis. NCBI lineage: Eukaryota > Viridiplantae > Streptophyta > Magnoliopsida > Rosales > Rosaceae > Pyrus > Pyrus communis. The sequence goes on along the minus strand of NC_142580.1, from coordinate 3,705,432 downwards.
GCAACGAAGAAGATCGAGACCGATATGGTGAGAGAAAATCCAGCAAACCGAAATCATCAGTAGCTTACAGTTCGAGGGAAGATGAAGATGAATATGACGAGAGAAAACCCAACAAGCCGAAAGCCGCTGCGAAAGTAGCTTACGGTTCGACGGAAGATGAAGATGAATACAGCGAGAGAAAACCTAACAAGCCGAAAGTCGCTGCGAAAGCGACTTACAGTTCGAGGGAAGATGAAGATGAATACGGCGAGACAAAACTCAACAATCCGAAAGCCGCTGCGAAAACGACTTACGGTTCAACGGAAGATGAAGATGAATACGGCGAGCTAAAATCTAACAAGCCGAAAACCGTTGCGAAAACGGCGGTGACATACGGTTCAACGGAAGATGAAGATGAATACGGTGAGAGAAAACCCAACAAGCCGAAAGCCGCTGCAAAAGCGGGTTACGGTTCGACAGAAGATGAAGTTGGATACGGCGAGAGAAAACCCAACAAGCCGAAAGCCGTTGCGAAAGCGGCTTACGGTTCGAGGGAAGATGAAGACGAATACGGCGAGACAAAACCCAACAAGCCGAAAGCCGCTACAAAAACGGCTTACGGTTCAACGGAAGATGAAGATGAATACGGCGAGCGAAAATCCAACAAGCCGAAAGCCGTTGCGAAAGCGGCGGTGACTTACGGTTCGACGGAAGATGAAGATGAATACGGCGAGAGAAAACCCAACAAACCGAAAGCCGCTGCAAAAGTGGCTTACGGTTCGACGGAAGATGAAGTTGAATATGGCGAGAGAAAACCCAACAAGCCGAAAGCCACTGCGAAAGCGGCTTACGGTTCAAGTGAAGAGTATGGGGGCGAAGATGATCAGGATGAATATGGCCAAAGGAAACCTGGCAAACCAAAGGCCGCTGCGAAACAAGCTTATAGTTCTGAGGGTTATGGAGATGAAGATGATCAGGAACATCGCGAAAAAAAACCTAGCTCGGGTTCTGCTAGGAAAGCAGCCAAAGGCTCGAAACCTGAAAAGGATAGGGATGTGGAGGATGATCAATACCTCGAGAAAAAAGCCGTTGTTGCTAAACCATCAAAGTCAACTTATGGGGATGAAAAGGATGAGCAGAATGAACATCGTGAGCGGAAAGTGGGCACTGACGGGAAACATGTTGGTGGTGTGGGGGCGGAGAAAGCGAAAGCAGGAGGAGCGAAGGAGAAAGGTGAAAAGCCATCAATGGGGGATGTGATGTCGAGTGCGAAGATTGTGGCGGGCGCCAATAAAGGGGACAAGTTCGACAAAGCTGAGGTTTGCAAGGCTGCCAGTACCATTCTAGGTGCTGCCTCGGCGTACGGCGGTTTCGACGACAAAGAAGGCATCGGGAGTTACCTCAGCAAAGCAGAGGGTATGCTTCGCAAGTATGGTGGCAGTGGCCAAGAAGGTGACGGAGGTGGCCCCAAAACTTCTGTTTCTCATTCTTCAGCTTCTGAGGAGAAGAAGAAGAAAAGTAATGATTCAAATGAGAGCGGTGGGGGCACGAAGAAGCCCACTAAAAGGGATGACGGTGAAGAGGATGGTGGTGGTGGAGTTGGGGGCTATCTGAAGATGGCTCAGGGTTTCTGGAAGGGCTAATCTGATGATTATCATTAATCACTAATTTCGTGAAGTTAATTAAGCTCACTTCGAGAAACTTACATACACCGAGATACCACTAAAGTGACAATACAAGTCAATCATGCAGTGCATACTTATAACAAAGTCTAGTATGATTCGTTTGATGTATTGCCACGAACAATATTCTCGTTGCATGAAAGTTTTTTCGTTTTCTTGGGTTGATGATCAAAGTTTGTTTCTGACTTTCTGTATTCTATTTTGGGCTACTTTGGGCCCTCCTTTTGTTTTCCGGCTTGTTTTGGGTTAGAATGGACTTATGGTCCTGGGCCTACCTTCCTGCGTGTGGAGCCCTCTGCATTTCAATATGTATTTTTGTATTTCTTGCTAAATAAGTAAAGTGGTGTTTGCATAAATTAATTTTTGTAATTTGAAATACTTATCTTTATTGTGTAAATATATTAAATATGTCATAGATCTCATTTCTAAATTTGTTAAATAATCCAATTATTATCTTATTAATATTTTTTTTCTATAATATTAGAAGAGGCCAGAGTTAATCATTCCTCATAACAAATAAAAATCATTTGCTATATTGACAAACATGTTTATTTACTTGGAATTGTTACTATTTCTTACAATTTCTGAGTTAGGTAATACGTGCGTAATATAATATAATAAATTTTACATTGTAATTCGTAATAAGATATTTGTTTCCAAGGTAATGAGAACCAACTAATATTAAATTGATATTTGTTTCCGAGGGGAATGACTTAAAAGAAATTAAATTGATTAACGAGAACCAACTAATAATATATTTGTTTACTCGACAATACATAACTTCTTCGATTCAATAACTTCTCTCGTTCCAAGTCAGTAAAATCAATGTCCAATGCCTAATTGGTGTCTCTAAACATAATCTAATCAGATTTAGGTGATAGTTAGACACATCAAACCAACCCATCTATACTTATATCAGGTCTGCCCAACAAAACATTGATTTTTCTTGGGTACACAAACCAAATAGCATTTAATATTTTATTTTTTTGGTTTAAAAATAAAAATATTTAATCTTTTTTTCACTAAAAATAATTGATTTGTTATTCTCCTATTGGCTAACGGCCACTCTGTTTACGCTTTTGTTTTCCAACAAAAGAGGTAACCAGAATCCTTGTGACACGGGCTTCAACACCTGGCACCAACCCCCATTTTTAACACTGTTACATTCTCCACAGCATCTTTTCCTTTTTTTAACACGCGAGGCAGCTACGGCGATCGGAGATACAGAGGAACCGAGCTGCTCGCTCGTTCATCAGCTGCCGCTTTCTTTCCAAATCCCCTCGGAATTTCAGTCATTCTCGTTAAAAGGTGAGATTTTGACCTCCAAATCGTCCTTTTGTGTCTTAATTTTAATTTTATTTTATCATCAATTCGAATCTACGTAAAAATTTGCCGCGTTGAGGTGTTGAATTGCGATGATTGTTTGGTCTGTTGATTGTGAAAGCTGGTTAATTTCGCTTGTCAACGGTGTCACCGTTCAAATTCCTTGCGACCCAAATCATACTTTGCTTGACTGTTTGTTGGGTAGTTCTATCCTAGCGCTTTGGTTTCTCCATCAGAATTCAACTGTGACGTCTTAATTGGGTTTTTTTGGTAATTTTTGGTAAACTTATGCTGTATTTTGCAGAAATTAAGAATTATAATGTTAAGCTTAGAGAATGGTAGAGGATTTCATGTTCCCCAGTATATGAAAAGTGATTAAACAAATTATAAGGTGTCCAGTTGAACTGGTGTATTAAGGACTCTACTGTGAAAGGCTATTTTGAAAGAATTGCGATGTCTCGATTTGAACATATTTTTCGTCATTAAGGCATTTTGGTGTTGGATTGGTCTATTGTTTTGGGGATTCCAATGCATGCTTGCTATATGTTTGTTGAATAAATTACTTATTCACATTGCAAAAGGATAATGAAATTTGTGGAAATACAAACTAAATTTCTTTTATGTTGTCGTTTATCCTAGAATTTCTCTATAAACTAGCTTCTTGTTGACAGGACTTAAAGGATTTTGGAACATTCATGTTTCTTGGCTGAATGCTGTTGCATGTTCTTTAGGGTTTTAGCATTTAACCCCTTTGTTTGTATCGGCCTGATTTGTTTGTTAGGATGTGGGGTTTTGCTTCAAATGCCATCACAAGCATTGGACTAAAAAGAAGCTCATCAGAGCCAAGTCGGGTTTGCTTGGACTCCTCGGATGATGAAGTCTGCTCGAATTCAAGCCGAGAGGAAGGGTTAGAATGCCCTATATGCCTGGAATCTTTCAACATTGTCGAGAATGTGCCCCATGTCTTATGGTGCGGCCATACCCTATGCAGAAACTGTGTCCTGGGGCTTCAATGGGCCATTGTAAAGTTTTCCTCTCAAAAGTTTAAGATACCATTCTTCATTTCTTGCCCTTGGTGCTACCTGTTGTCTTTGCGGCTGATTTATAAGGGCAATCTAAAGTTTCCTCGCAAGAATTTCTTCCTTCTGTGGATGGTTGAGAGCTTTAATGGTGATAGGGTAAAATTTGTTCCTGCAATCAGTGGGGAAAACCAACAAATTGGTTCTCCAAGAGCAAGTTTCGCTATTGGAAATCAAGCTGGCAATGGTAACCTGAGGAGGAACCATTCTAGTTGTCCTTCACTATCAAGGTATAACCGTGATGATAGAGGTGGCCGTGTGGAGCGGCATCTATTCTCCCTGCACAAGTCTTTGGATTGCTTCATTCACATTACATCCAAGTTCCCATTAGTCATATTGTTTCTCGTGATTGCATTTTTTGCAATACCCGGCAGTGCTATAGTTTTGGCAATCTACTTGTTACTCACAGTGGTTTTTGCAATCCCATCGTTCTTGTTATTGTACTTTGCATACCCTATTTTGGAGAGGCTGGTAAAGGAGATAACCTCGTGACCCATCAACTTGAGTCTTTGCTATCCTCATCCTTCTCAGGTCTTGTGCGTATGACAGTGGAAGTTTCAAGAGTTTAGTGGGAAGTTTCTTGGGTAATTTGTAAGTTCCGACTTCTGTGTCTAAACGATTGTCACTAATGTAACTATCATTATTTGTTTGAAGTAGCTGATTTCCTTCTGCCCAAGCTTGAGTACTCTCAAGATTATTGCTCTCAAGTGATTTTAGATGAGGTATTGAAATATATCGTAGTGGATTACATACATGCTTATTTGAAATCCGGAGAAAATGAATATACGACTTTGAAGTGTAATTTACCATATGAAATGAGTGTCTATTAGTTAGTTTGTAATTGGGAAATTCCTTTGTGTTTTATTTATACGCTTTTTAAATATGGGGCAGCTAACCGTGCGGTGGAACTCCCATCTTATTGTGATTGACTCTCTGTGAAAATACAGTATCTTGATAGAAATATTTACACTCGAAAGTAGGTGAGTAATTGGTCTAATTAGAAGCAGAAGCATGTTTTAGGAGCTTTCCCTGTTCTTCTCATTTCTTTTGCCTTTTGTTTCACCTTCAAGACACCATTTCTGTGCCTCTCCTCTGCCTGTGCCCTAGCTCCTTCTGCTATCTCTTTGATATATTCCATCTCTGCGGCGAACTTTCGTAGTGCTTTTTCTCTTTTTTCCGCTACTTCACTTTGCTGTCGTTCCATTAAGTGGATTATTAGTTCATGATCAGAATATTGATTGTATATGAAAGTAAAATGAAGCAAAACCTGTTTTTTATCGAGATGGTTTCTGCATTTCTTCTTCTTCTTGTTCTCCCATTCGAGTATTGTGGCTTTTTGCGTCTCATACCTGACATTAATGGCTGTCAG